>NC_141691.1:2103152273-2103729773 GCF_964263255.1 Lissotriton vulgaris | reverse complement strand
CACATCACTGGCACAAGAGACTACATAGGTTTCCAAACATCACTCAGTGCTGGCTAAATACAGCAACGGCTCATGATCAGACAAGGAAGGTTTAAAAATCACACTGTGTTGAGCAGTGTGAAAACATTTCTGGCCAAAGACCACACAGAATAAGTCAAGATCACTTTAAGTGCAATGGGCTGAATACATATGTTGGTAGTTAAGTAACAGCAAATTGCCTATTAATTACTAAGCATGTGTTATGTCACATGTGCAGAAGGAATCTGCACATATGGAGAATTTGAGATTACTAACAAGGACAATGCAAATACAAAATGAATACACATCAGAAGGAAGAAGTGCCATTGTATCATATTCCACCCCCAGCCCGCCCCCAAGCCACACCCCTAACTCAATTTGATGAGTACCTGCACTTATTTTTTTCCATTTAAAGCACTGGTTCTTCTCAAAACGGAAAAAAGATTTATGACTGACTGAACACTCTTTTTGGCTTTAGGGTTTTAATATATTTGAGGGTAGTTTACTATTCTTTTCCTACAGTGAACATATTTTTTCATCCAAACTAGTACCTTTCAAAAGTATTTTGCAATGTTTTATTCCAAACAAATTCAGTATCTTTAATGCAGTGCAACACTGGTACCCGAGTTCAACAGCTTGTACACAATGACCAGAGCCCCTTAGAATATTCCAGAGAGCATCACTTTAGAATAGATAAAAGAGCCAACTGAGCCCAGGTCATTAGCTGGGAGAAGCCATGGTACACCACTTCTGGGAGCATTGGACATCTGAATGGGGAGAGACAGGCGCCTCTTATCGCTCACATGTTATTGCATGTGCGTTTCTGCAGTTATCCCTCCCTCCCTCCTGCTGCCCCATCTGCAGTCTGGTTATTACCCAGATGACCCCTTGATGCCATACAATAAATGCAGCAGTGAGGGACTTATTTACAAGCCTCTTGCGCCACTTTAGCGTTACTTTTAACATGGGAAAAGTGACGCAAAAGTGGCGCAAGGGGCTTGTAAATCTGCCCCTTAGTGTCCTCTTGCGACTTTCAGGGCGCTCGTCCATCTCATTGGCTCTGAAGGCTCTCCACTGGCTGCCAATCAGGAAACGGATAGTATGCACCGCCTCGGTGCTGGTTCATTGGGCAGTGTTTCTGTCCAGCCCAGGTTACCTGGTAAAGAGATTTGTACAGTTTCGTCCTTCCAGATCACGGCAGTCTTCATCAGCCTCTCTTTGGCCGATCCCCCGTTTCAAAGGCATCTGTAGGGGGTGCAAAGTCTCTTCCTTTCAGGCACCAAAGCCGGACCGAGCTCCACGTGACCTGCGCTGGATTCCCCTTGAGACTCTATCGCATAGGAAACTCAAATCCAAGCTTTATTTGAGTGGAACAGTAAGGTTTGTGGTAGTAGTTATGTGCTTAAGAGGGTTTTCAGCCCAATTAGCACCAGGACACTCCCAGGGCCGGACTGGACGTAGCTGGCACCGGGCGTTTCCCCGGAGGGCAGCGAGGGTGGGGGCCGGTTTTGGTGCTTTTTTTGTTACGGGGGCTGGCAATATCGGCCCCCTGTAACAAAATCAGACGAAACCGGCCCTAGTAAACAGCTCGGCTGTGCCCTCGCCCAACATACCAGGGGGGCTGGCTGAGCAGTTTGCCACGTTGGCTTAGGTTCCCAGTCTGGCCCTGGACACTCCCCGCATTAGCCGAGCGCACTATAAACCCGCCCTCCCCATTCAGTTATTCATTCAAAAGATTATGGTCGTAATTTGGTTCACTTGTAGAACTCTTTTTGAGTTTGACATGGGAATATTTGCATTTATTTGATACATTCTCAAATGACAGCATTAATTAACACAAAGTATACAACATTCCTGTAAGATGTAAGATATCAGAATACATAAAATATGGGATAAAGCAGCACCCACTACATATTATAGGTTCACCCAGAGATCTGTGGGCAGAGGTACACTGCCCATCCTTGAGACATTAGATAAGGTCACCGAGTACTGAGGTATCTTGCAATATTCTCTTAAAGTTCAGTCACTCAGCCATCCATGAATTCTGTGCTCTATTCTCCTTCTGATGAAATAGTTCTTCAGGCTGCATATCATGTGCACAATAAATGTAGAATCCGAACTCCAAAAATAAACACACTTCTATTGAACTTTTCATTTGATGCTCACATATTTTCTACATTTTGGTACAAGTCACTATCAAACCAATCCATTTGCCTTACAATGTATTGTGAGTGCAGTCTATAGTCTGCAGCATTTCCACATCCTAGGTCATCTGTAATACATGATTACAAGAAAGAAGTAGAGCAGATACCTTTTTCGGATTAAAAACTGATATCCTAATTAGCTTGATACAACTTTTTATACTGGGAGAGCAGGCTCTGGAAGGTGACTAAAAGTGACCAAAAGTATGCCACATCACATGAAAGGTGACAAAAAGTATGTCACTGCATCTGGAAGGTGATGAAATGTATGCCACAGCATCTGGAGGTGACTAAATGTATGCCACAGCATCTGGAAGGTGACCAAAAGTATGCCACAGCATCTGAAAGGTGACTAAAAGTGACCAAAAGTATGCCACAGCATCTGAAATGTGACCAAAAGTGACAAAAAGTATGACATAGCATCTGGAAGGTAACAGAAAGTATGCCACTGCATCGGAAAGGTGATTAAATGTATGCCACAGCATCTGGAAGGTGACTAAAAGTGACCAACAGTATGCCACAGCATCTGAAAGGTGACCAAACGTATGTCACAGCATCTGAAAAGTGACAAAAAGTATGCCATAGCATCTGAAAGGTAACAAAAAGTATGTCACTGCATCTGTAAGGTGATTAAATGTATGCCACAGCATCTGGAAGGTGACCAAAAGTATGCCACAGCATCTGAAAGGTGACAAAAAAGTATGTCACTGCATCTGGAAGGTAACGAAAAGTATGTCACTGCATCTGGAAGGTGATGATATGTATGCCACAGCATCTGAAAGGTAACCAAAAGTGACCAAACATATGCCACAGCATGTGAAAAGTGACAAAAAGTATGTATTTGCATCTGGAAGGTGATGAAATGTATTTTTTTTTTTTTTTAAACCTTTATTTGGAGACAAGCAGGTACAAGGGGAGTGTACATTCAAAACATACAGTCACAATCAGCCATTACAGTGGTACGTCAGTGCCTAGAAAGCATACAAAAAATAAATAAATAAGGAAACACAAGGAAGTACAGGGCAGGGCATCAGTCAATACAAGGAGCACCAACGAGATGTGCAAGAGATATTAAAATACAATGATCCAGCATGGGCAGGCGAGCCAATAAGACAATGCAATATGAATACAGTACATTAGCGGAGAACACATGAGCCAGAGGGGACACAAGTATGAGGAGCACTGGATAGAAGGGTGCCGCATAGGGATACAATCTGGATTCCCGTTAAACTACCTGTCCGAAGGGAGACTCCCACCCCCTTATAGCTCGCAGGAAAAGGAGACAGTCAGCCCCCCCCCCGATATCGAAAGAACAGCAGGTGTCGTGTAAAATCCCAGCCCATCACGTTGTCATCAGCCTATCCCCTCACGGTCCTCAAGTTCAGAATCAGAGTCCCGCGCCGCCTTGGTCAGGAGGTACACCTGAAGCGGACTCCAAAAATCCTTTGGTCTGCATCGAACAGGCATCAAGTCAGAATAGATGTTATACTGATCCTGACAGTAAATGAGGTCAGTCACCCAGTCTTGAAAGCGCGGCACCCTACCACGACCCCAGCAACAAGCAACCCTACGCTTAGCCAACAACAAGGCCACGTCAACAAATCTACGGTGAGGGGCAGGTACGTCCTTAGAAAAACCAAGTAACATCACCAAGGGGTCAAACGCCACCCCACCCTCCGCCATAACCTGCAGGGCTTCATGAACCTGGGTCCAATATTCCGCAACCCCCGCACAGCTCCAAGCCACATGCAAAAAATCAGCGCCTTCCGCACGACATCTAGCACACCTATCATCCTCCGCCAAATGAAACCGCAGTTTCCTCGCCGGGGTATAGTAGTACCTCTGAACAAACTTATAATGGATAATTTTAAGGCGACAACTGGAAGAGACATTGGCCGTGAGCCCGCAACAGTATTTCCACTGCTCGTCTGTGATAGGAGCACCCAATTCGGCAACCCACTGCTCGCGCACCCGATTGGTCGGGACCGATCGCTGTCGGCGAATAGCCCCGTATAACTTCGACACCAGGTGTCGCCCATCTGAAACCAGCAGCACATGGAGGGGGAGGGTTACCCCCGGCTCCGAAGGGTAGTCCGGTAACAGAGCACGCATGCCCTGCCGCAGGCGGACAAAGTAGAACAGGTCTAGAGGGGAGCAAGCAGCCGAACCGAAGAAATGAGCCTGCGTTCGGAAGGCACCTTCATGAAACAAGTCGCCCCACGTGAGGATACCTAGCCGCCTGCACATTCGCTGAAACCCCGTCTCCAACAACAGCGACAGATCCGGATGATAAGCCAGAGGCAAGGCCGGCGAGTAGAGAAAGGAAACGTCTAGCAAATGAGCCATCCGCTTCCAAGCATCCACCGTGCATGTCACCGTCGTGCGGGGCGTTTCCACATCTGACACCTTGCCCAAAACCATCCCCTCCAGTGGGAGCGGGTGGGCGACCCAATGCTCAGCAGCAATCTGGGGCATGAATGGCGTGGGGCGCATCCAATGATAGGCATAATGCGCCTGAGCGCTGAGATAATAGAGTTCAAAATCAGGGACGTCGAAACCGCCATCAGCGTAAGGCAACGTAAGGGTAGCCCAGGCCACCCGCGGCTGCTTGCCCCCCCAGAACAATCGCAGAAGCTCAGAGCGAAGTCTACGAAAGAAATAAGCACCAGGATGATATGGGAGGTTTTGAAAAAGATAAAGAAAGCGGGGCAGAACCACCATCTTGATAAGAGACGCCCTGCCGGCCATGGAGAGAGGTAAAGACATCCATCTAGTGACATCATCCGCCAGTTTAGTAATGGCCACACCATAGTTGAGCCGAACCGCGTCTCCCCTATCCAAGGACACAACAATACCGAGATACCGCAACTCCGAGTCACACCATTCCAAAGGGTAGTCAAGGGGAAACCTGGCCACCGCAGCCGTAAGGGGGAAAAATTGAGATTTCCGCCAGTTGATATGAACCCCGGATACACCTCCAAAAGCGACCAGCTCCCGCAGGAGCGAATTAAGGTTGTTCTCAGGGTCCTTGACATAGAGTGTGACGTCATCGGCGTACAAAGAAATGCCGACCTGCCGCTGAAGACAATTAAAGGCGCTCTGCTGATGAAACTGACGTATCCTGCAGGCTAACGGCTCAATGGCGATAGCAAACAAGAGGGGTGAGAGGGGGCAGCCCTGTCGGGTCCCTCTCGTGAGAGGGAACGAGGGGGACAGCACCCCATTCACTACTACCCTCGCCATCGGATCAGTATATAAAAGCTTAACCCAAGAGATGAAAATCCTGGGGAACCCCATCCGACAAAGAACATCAATAAGGTAGCCCCACTCGACAGAGTCAAACGCCTTAGTGGCATCAAGAAAGATAGCGGCAACCGGGACAGTGGGATCGATGGTCGACACAAGCGAAAACAAAGTGCGAAGATTGTGAGAGGTGGCGCGACCGGGCACAAATCCCGACTGATCCGGCAACACGATAACGGGCATGAGTTCGGCTAATCTCACCGCCAAGACCTTCGCGAGAATTTTTACATCGCAGTTGAGCAATGAGAGGGGCCTGTAGGAGCCCACATCCAGTGGATCCTTACCCGGCTTGAGCAGCGACGTGATAGCGACCTCCCGCATGGAGCCCGGTAGACGTCCCTCCTCCAGAGACTCCTCGAACACCTCACGGAGCACAGGGGCCATGATGTCAATATAACACTTATAAAATTCAGCCGGAAGGCCATCCAGCCCGGCGGCCTTCCCATTAGAAAGAGACATGATGGCATTCCTGACCTCCTCCACCTCCAGGGGCCTGCCTAAGAACTCCCGATGACCATCCGATAGCCAACAAAGCGCCAACTCATCAAGGAATCCACCGTATCGAGTCTCACCCGTCTGCTGTGTCGTGTAAAGGTGTGCATAGTGTTCAATAAAAGTGCGCTGAATCTCCGAGGTGTCTCGACAGCGAGTGCCATCCGGAGACACCAATTCCAACACGTCCGACCCATGCCTAGGATGTCTAGTAAGAGCAGCGAGGACCTTACCGGGCCGCTCCCCTTCGCAGTATCGCCTCGCCGTCCAGTATTTCCCCCTGTGCTTAGCCTCACGAGCAGCCTCCTCCTCATACTCGGAGAGCTTAGTGCGGAATTGTGCCAAAAGATCGGGGTCCGAAGTCACCTGCATCCTGCGCTCCAAGTCTCGCAAGTCAGCCTCCAGCCTCTCGAGGGTCCGAACGATCAGACGGAGTACGCCACAGCTTTTAGAAATAGTGACACCCCGGATCGTGACCTTGAATGCCTCCCAAATGACCTCAATGCTCTCCACAGAGCCCTTGTTTCTAGGGAAGAACGCCTCCACCTCCACACCGAGTTCCTCCTTGAACACCGGGTCAAGCAAAGCACTCGGAAACAAACGCCAAGGCGGGCGCGGCCTGTGCAACCCGGGGACGGACAAATCAACCTTCACCGGACAGTGGTCTGAATACGTCCTAGCTAAATGTGTGGCCCCCCTCAGGCCAGCCACCAACCCTCTAGAGAGAAAGACATAGTCCAGTCTTGCCCATGAACGAGCATGTGTGGTGTAATGGGTGCCCTCCCTAGTGGCAGGGTGGGTGTACCTCCAACTGTCAACCATCCCAGCCTCCTCCACTATCCCCCGCAGCACATCCCTAGCCTGTACATTGTACTGAGGGCTACCCTCAGATCTGTCCAACTGGGCCTGAAATGCAAAATTGAAGTCACCCCCCCACACAATGTGAGTAGCATCCACAGCAAGAACATGACCCCACAGAGTGACGAAAAAGATTGGCGTATCAACATTGGGAGCATAGCAATTAACAAACAGTATAGTGGTCTGCCCAAGCCGTCCCCACAGCAGCACATAGCGCCCCTCAGGGTCCCCCATAGATCCAAGTTCCTGAAATGCAAGCGACCTCTTAACAAGGGTGACAACCCCACGAGCATAAGAAGAGTATGAAGCAAACCCCCTGGCCGCAGCCCACCTTCCGCCGAAAGTGGGGGAGGGAGCGGGGCGCAGATGCGTCTCCTGGAGAAAAGCAACATGAATAGCATGCCTGTCCAAATACTGTATCACATTGCGACACTTCCTGGCATCGTTAAGGCCCCGTACATTCCAGGACAAAATTGAGATCTGATCTACAACAGCAGTTGACATCACATAACGTAAGGGCCCCACAGGCCCCTATAACCAAATACAGGGCATCCAACTTCCAGCAACAGCCAACGATAGGTCCACGCCCCAAGGCACGGGACGACCTCCACATACACTCCATACACTTCCCAGTCATCTCCAAAACAACCAAACAAGAACACAACAACTCCCCCCCAATCGACCCATCCATGCAGCAAGCACTCAGGACAGACTACGCGCCACACGCCGCCAAGCCATTCCACACGACCCACACCTCGCACATGTGCTACGCACGCAGAATGCGCCCCGGCACGTGGCAGCCCAAAATGGCGGCCAGCGCACTCGGGCCCAGAATGGACGAGAGCTCGGATCCCAGAACCCGTCCCGTAAGATAGGAAAGTGGAACAGCCCGGATAGCGGGCGCAGCGAGATTTCCGTGCACTCAAACAACAGTAGCAGCTACCAAAGCGAACCAAAAGTCCCAGGCAAACAGACATGGATAGCGACAACCCCCCCCCATCCACCCACCTGACACCACCCCAACTATCAGGCCGCATACACCCCCCCCCCCCATCCCTCAGCACACATCCAGTCAACCAACATAGGACTAGAATCCAAACAAAAGGTAAACATGGGGCACACCCTCCGGGGAACCTTCCAGAGGTGCACGACGCCACTCCCTCACGCCACGCCAGTGTCCGCGCCAACGAGTATCAGGCGGCCCCAGGTGCAGCGCGGGGGGGTGGGTGCCCAGAGCGCGACATCCCAGAACACCATCCTGCGGTGCCATCCCAACCCCACGTAGACAGCAAAAAAAACGCACCCACTCATCGTAATACAGGCACAACCCACGCATCAGCAAAAAACGAACAATAGCTAGGCCGCAAATACTGAGAAGGCAGCCAACAGGTCTCAATACAAAAGTCACACGTCCACAATACTACAAGAACCGGAAAAAAGATAGACAAAGTCCAAAGCCACCAGAATCAGGCGACCTCCTCCTCAGCAGCCGATTGTCCACCCTCCGGATCCCGATCGTCACCACGATCCGCAGCAGCGCGCTCGCGCTGGAGGCGCTTCGCAAAGTCCTCAGCGTGCTGTGGGTTGGTGAAAAAATGTTGTTTAGCCTGATGCGTCACTCTAAGTTTAGCCGGATAAAGCAAGGCGTAGTCCACTTGAAGGTCCCGAAGCTTCCTTTTCACCCCCAAAAACTTCCGACGCTGGTCCTGCACCATCGGTGTGAAGTCGGGGTACATGGTGAAAGACACCCCTTCGAAGGAGAGAGCCCTGTTAGTGCGGGCAGCCTGAAGAGCAGCGTCTCGATCACGATAATTCAAGAGGCGCGCAATGATGGGACGCGGTGCAGCCCCAGAGGCCGGACGAGGTCCCAACGTCCGATGCGCTCTCTCGACGATGAACTGGGACGAGAAAACTTCCGTCCCAATGGCGCCCACCAGTAGCCTCTCCACATAAGTCTCCATTTTGCCCACATTCGTGGACTCCGGCACACCTACTATGCGCACGTTGTTGCGCCTACTCCTCGCCTCCAACTCCTCGTTCTTGGCGGCAATAACACGCAAGATATTGTCCATTCTCGCCAGCTGGGTGGTATGGGTGGCCGCCGTGTCATCCTGGTCCGAAATGCGCTGTTCTGCCGCCGTCAAGCGCTCCTCATGCACGTCCAATTTCTGGACGACCGCATCCATGCGCGACGATATCTTGTCCACTTTGTCCACTATAGTGGCGAACCCCTGCCTCATCTCTTGCATCATTTGGGCAAAGTCCGGCGGAGGTGGGTGCGGGACACTCTCAGCGACATTCGGGGGGGGGGACCGCGAAGCCCCAGCTTCCTGGAGCGAACGCGTCCCACGTCTGGCCCCTCCAGAGTCAAAGGACAGTTTGGACTGTTTAGTGTCCGGCTTCCCCATAACGGTGGTACAGAAGGGAAACGAGGCAAATGGGAATCAGGATACAGTTCGGCCAAGGGACCCGGCCAAGCAGTAAGCAGCTCGAATCGTGGGGGCACGAGCAGGCCAGCACGCCCCGCCACTCCCACCGATGAGTAAAGGCCGTCGCCGTTCCCAGCCCAAGGAGGGCAAACCCTCAAAATCCAAGTGTTAAATCCGTTGTACCTCCGCGGGTGATGGTATCTGGGCTGGCAGATGGGAGAGCCGAGAGATAAGTCCGACAGCAGGGGAGAGCCAAGCGTCTCGCCCGGCCAGCGATCGAGCCTGGCGGAGAAGGGCGGAGCTAGGCCTACACCCCACGTGCAGAGCCCCGGACTGGCATGAACAGTGACGCCGGGCAAGAGGGCAGCAGACTTCCAGAGCGCGAGTCGGAGAAACTTTTGGGCCCTCGTATCTTCGGCCAGCACCCTCCGAATGGCTTAGGAGTTGGACCGTGGGTGGACAGCCGATATCCCAACCGAGCCGTGGGGTCAGTTCAGGGCGCAGCGATGGTAATCAGGATACCTAGGCGGATAATAGCTCCGGGCAGCGGGAGCCTCACGACAGTGCGGCCATTCCGCAGTGCGCCCTCTAGCGCCCCAAGGTGATGAAATGTATGCCACAGCATCTGGAAGATGACCAAAAGAATGTCATAGCGTCTGAAAGGTGACAAAAAGTATGTCACTTCATCTGGAAGGTGATAAAATGTATGCCACAGCATCGGGAAGGTGACAAAAAGTATGCCACAGCATCTGAAAGGTGACAAAAAAGTATGTCACTGCATCTGGAAGGTAACGAAAAGTATGTCACTGCATCTGGAAGGTGATGATATGTATGCCACAGCATCTGAAAGGTAACCAAAAGTGACCAAACATATGCCACAGCATGTGAAAAGTGACAAAAAGTATGTATTTGCATCTGGAAGGTGATGAAATGTATGCCACAGCATCTGGAAGGTGACCAAAAGAATGCCATAGCATCTGAAAGGTGACAAAAAGTATGTCACTTCATCTGGAAGGTGATAAAATGTATGCCACAGCATCTGGAAGGTGACAAAAAGTGTGCCCAAGCATCTGGAAGGTGATGAAAAGTATGCCATAGCATCTGAAAGGTAACAAAAAGTATGCCACAGCATCTGGAAGGTGACAAAAAGTATGTCACTTCATCTGGTCGGTTTTGAATGGTATGCCATTGCGTCTGTAATGGTACGAAAAGGGTGTCCCAGTATCTGGAAGACGATGAAGAGTGTCCCAAGCATCCGGAAGATGACTAAAAGTGTGTCACAGCATCAGAAAGGTAAACTATTAAACAAAAACCAGCATGAAGTTTGGAAAACAAAACAATAGTTGTTATTATTATTATATTTTTATTTGGCATATATAGCCATAAAAAGAAAGTACCACAATACTTACAATTTAAATGTGAATTATACAGACACTGTGACTATAAAGCAATATAAAACACAATAAAATCCTGGTAAAATAAACAATGGGAACTCTATCAGGCCATAAGGAGTACCTAATTCATCATCAACGAGGGGAAGTGATCACTTATACATCTATACTACTATTATAAAGAGAGAACTGTGTCCTTTAAGCCAGGTAAACACGAAAAGTACACCACCAATCCAAACACCCAATACATCTTTGAAAACGTCAGGGCAAGCAGAAGGACATAGGCTATATGAAAACAAAATATATATGTTATAAGGGAAACGTAATTTTTAAGGGAAAGTAGTCCCTCAGAAGTAGCGCCAGCTAACGACGTGCGTGCTGATGCATGCTGACATCACGGGGGAGCGCGGACGCCGGAAGCAACACCCTGCGAGGAGCGGACAGGAGAAAGGAAGCGACACCTTCCAAGGTCCGGAGCGTGTAGAGGAGCGTCGACATGCCCAGGGGAGTACAGAGTAAGAGCGGACAGGAGAGTCTGCAGAAGCGGCCAGGACCAAGAAAACGAGCGTGGAGAAACAGCGGAAGTGACACCCTCCAAGGTCCGGAGCGAGTAGAGGAGCGTCGACATGCCCAGGGGAGCACAGAGTAAGAGCGGACAGGAGAGTCCGAAGAAGAGGCCAGGACCAAGAAAACGAGCGCAGAGAACCAGCGGACACGAGCATGGGCAGAAGCGGCCAGGACCAACAAAACGGGAGCAAAGAAACACTGTAAGTACGCTCTGCTGGTCCCGGCCGCTCTGCTGCGCCTCTCCTGCTGCGATGCTGCCCCCAGCCCCCTTCTGCCACGGGCAACGCCGGTGCGGGCTGCTAGTTGGGTATACATTTGTACATCCGCCTTGATTATATAAGTCTCATTCATTTCATTTCATTTCATTATCAAGAGCCGGGGGTATTTCTAATTATGGGTAAGATCATGTTTCTAGCCCGCCCGTTTTAAATTATATAACCAATTCCTTCAACAACTCCTGTATTGCAATTAAAAACCTTCCCATTGCATATGTCGCATTTAAAAATCTCATATTTATCAATAAACTGAGAGCTTGATCCCTACTAATAATTTCATAGGCAAGAAAAAGGGGTTTAACATTTTTTCCGTTCTTCTAAGAATCACAAACAATCCATCAGAATATGCGGACCGTTACATTTTACTTGTAGTCCACATGTGCACAGACCCTGTTCATCATTGTGGATTTTATCTAGTGTTGAACGACAACTCTGAATTTCAGAATTATATTTCTAAGCATTGGGTTAGACATGGTCTCCATATAGGGGAATATATGACCATTGGTCCGCCCGTTTATCATGAACAGGAAGGACGATTTCCTCCTCATATAACCCAAATCTTCCTCTCGGGCCTTCGTATAAATAATAGCACGCAACACCGACTTGGGAATCTGCTGCCCCAAACTACATGGATCTTATTCTAGGGAAAGTTTAACACATAAATTATCTAGCTTATTTCTAGCCCAATTTAATTCACTATCCTCTATTTCTTTTTTACAGAGGTTAGGTATTTTGGAGGACCCCTCTCCATTCATTCGGTGCCAGAAATTCAGTGACGCTTTCATACACCGAAAATTTCAGGCTGTAAGATGACATTCCACACGTACAGCCTGTATTGTACATGATGAGGCGCGTGCAAGGAACTGTTTAACGCATTTGCCCTCCTCTGAGTTCCAATCTGATTTACCTCCCATGAACAAAGCTTCTACCCCATATTGGAACTGTGAGCGGACCAATGCATTAAAAGACGATAGAATTCGCCGAAGCAAGGGGCCTCCATACTTTTGCCTAAATTGTTTAAGGCCCCAAACTGAAGAGAGAACCTTTGATTTAAGTGACTGTATGTGATCCCTCCGGTTTAGCTTACTGTTGAACCACATACCCAAATATTTGTATCTATCCACTTCTTCGACTCAGACCTCTCCCAATTTCCAGTACAAGGAGCTCTTCCTTTTACCCAGTACCATTATTTTGATCTTTTCTAGGTTGACCGTGAGGCATTTCTTCAGGTAATACTCATAAAAGGCATCCCGTTTTTTTTTTGCAAGCCAAACTCCGTCATATCCATTATCACTAAATCATCTGCATATAGCAGACAAGATATATGGGTCCCACCATCTTGGGGCTGACACCACCTGCCCTGCTCAATATATTAGGCAAATCGGATAAAAACAGGGAGAATAACAATGGGGCAAGAATACAGCCCTGCCGCAAACCATTCATTATCTGAATTTTATTAGATAGGGTTCCATGGGTATCCAAGATAACCCTGGCCCAATTCCTTGAGTGCATTTCCTGGATTAAAGCAAGTACTGCTTTGTTGATTCCAAGCTCTGCAACATACTCCACAGTAGACTACGATCTACCAAATCGCAGGCAGCTCGGAAGTCCACAAAGCAGCAGAACAGGTTACCTCACACTTCTGTTGCCTTTTTTGACATTGCCCAAATAACTAGGCAATGGGCGATGGTTGAATGGCCCTCCTTGACCCACCTTGCTCTATTGGCTTCAAGTTATACTGCTCTGCGCAGGTCTTCACTACGCCTAGTAATATCTTAGAAAAAACGTTCTCCCCCACATCCAACAAACTTATCAGGCGATAATTCTGAGGTAATGCAGTATCCTCTTTTTTATAAATTGGCCGATAAATAGCCGCCTTCCAACTTTCCCAGAAGTTAAAATATTTTGGAATGTCGCATTTAAGAAGCTTGCCCACCAATCTATACTATTTTTTAATATGACTGCGGGTAGAATATCTGGCCCTGCCGCTTTAGTTAGCTTTAGGGATTGAATAGTTTATTTTATGTTTTGGAAGGAGAAATGCAGCCTTAGTAGTTATGTCTCCTCATACCTAATTTCCAGGATATATTCCCTATTTATGCGTGTTATACAGATCACTCAAATGGTTGACGGAATCGTCTTCACTCACTAAACACCGGATTTCCTTGTGTACGTTTCCCTCTTTTACCAGACACCAGAATATTCTTATATTATTTGTGTTTATCACTTATAACATTGTATCCCAATTTTTGGACATATATTTAAATTTTTTGTCTCCCAACTTATTTTTATATTCCAATGTTGCCACTCAAAGGGTCTCCATAGTTCCCTTATCCTGTCTTTTCGTTAATTGTCTTTCCCATTTTCATACTCTGAATTTCAAATTCCTGCACTCAATATTGAACCAGCCATTTGTTCTCTCTTTTTTCTTAAAGGCGGGCCCTGCTTTTACCTGTATCCTTAGACAGTTTACTACCTGCTCAATTGTATGCTGGTACCGGATTAAAATTGTATCCCCTTGCGCCAATTCATCCACGGCCCTATAATCAATGATTAGATTATCAACCAATTTCAAGTTGTCCTCTGTTATGCGAGTACTATATGTCTAGGATGTTCAATCTGTAAGGGGACCACTTTTTCTCTTTCAGACTCTTGTCCCTCTTTATTAGTCATTGAAAGGGCCTGTGGACGCTACCCTCACACTGCAGTATTTCAAATCATTCTACTTTCTTAAAATACCAAGCATTTATAAAAGTATAATAAATTGGGCAAATCGGATTCCCTATGCGGAAGGTCTTCCTTGCAGGGCAGTCAGTATTCGACCATCCATTGGCACAAAATATTCCTATGGATCCACGGAATTTTACTAAATGTTAATCAAGTGCAGAACTACCAGCACCAGCAAAATGTGCTGTCGGTACTTGTGCAAAGATTAAAAGATCTGTAACCAGTTTATCACTATGGGAAGGATCTAGTTAATGGTTAAAATATCCTAAGATCATTATCAGATAAGGTGCTTTCATTATACTAATAGCCTCTAGATCCTCCTCTAGCAAATCCAGTTGCTTTTCATAATCTATTACTGCACCTGGCTGAATATATACATTGATCACTACTATTAGTTCCCTTGCCCGCACACCACTGTACGATTCTACCTGACAGGCTAATAGCCACCTACGTTTCACTTTTAAATTAGTTGTTTTATTGTCTCTTTATGATTATACCAACGTGATCAACCCCCGAGGGACACCCTAAATTCATTCATACTGCCTCTTTAGTAAGCATGAGAAAGCCATCTATAGGTTCGAGTATCTCACACAGCCAGGACTTTTGAAGACAGAAAATATCATGGCTACCCAGCATTTCTCTAAAGGTTTCTTGGGATAGCTGTCTTCTGTATCCCCCTATATTCCATGAAAGTGTTCGTAGGCTGTGTTCAGACACTAATTCCTAATCCAGCTCGCTCATCCCTTCTTACATACTGTTCCCCCAACTTATTGAGGATTCGTTCAGTAGATCAAATCGATTGCTCAGGGCTGGCCCCTTTGCGGTATTTGTTATCTTTACTGTTAACCCTCCTTCCTTGATTTTTATCCGTGCATATTCTTCTGTATTAAAACATAGTATATCATACTGTATATGCTTGGGGCGTAAACCTGCAAAATAGGTGAGGGTCCCAGAGTCCCCGGGATTACCCTCTTCTATTCCAAGATAGTTATCATATACAAGACTTATTCCCTCCTTTTCCAGGTCTACCTCTGCCCTTATCGACATCTGCTTTACAAATTCAGAATAAAAAAGCACCTTTGTTACCTCATTTCCTTCTGGATTAGTTATAAAAACCTACATGCCGGATATCATCTGAAGTAACCCCACACAATGTGGGGCATTTAACCAGTATTTGTAATAGGTTGGAGCGATTTAAGGGATGTATTTTCCTTCGCTGATTTTCTACAGCCTTTGCCCCCATGGTTCCATATACACCCACAGGTGCCCACTGTTATCATACTTCCTGTTGCTCCTCCCAACTACTGGTACGGACTCAGGATTTGGGCAGACTCCTATCCTGGGTTGGTCTAAAGAGGATTCTTCCCTTATTCTCATGCTGGTTAGATCACCCTACGCCCCATTCTTTCCTTATTCCTCTGAATCTCTGGGCCTTGAAATTGAAAACCTCCGCTCAAGGTGTTCATCCTCATCACTGTCCTTATAGCTTTTCTATTTCAGTTCCCACCTGAACCCATTGTACTTCTATCCCCAACACTTGGTGACTTATCTTGATCTTGGAGTTGCTTCAAGTGAAGTACTTGATGATTCTGGCCTAAGTTGGTTTTACAGAATGTTACAAATTTATAAATGACCGAGAAGCAAATGCAAAGATTGGTTGGGGAATTCACAGCCAAGATAGCAAACACCATATAGATAGGCACGACCTATCTTAACATAGTAGAAGGCATTGGCCCGGTTACTCACCAGTAATCTTCTTTACTCCGAGTCCAGGTCTTTCTCAACACAGTCCTTACCTACGAGATTCTATCTTCGTCACGCAGGAACTGTTCCCTAGCTGACATACAAACAAAACCCACAATGTGGCCACCATTCCTATGTGGCAGTAGAAAAGGGGAGGAGTAATGACATCACATCCTGTATATATACAAGCAAGTTAAAACAATCCTCTAACTGCATGAGAATACCCAAGCAGAACAAGACTAACTATAGAAGAATACCAAACCCAATAAGTGATTGCAAAAATGATCTTTACTAATGTGTAAGCCAACATAAATTATTATTCTGATACAGCAGGAAGTACACACTCACCAATAACTATAGAAAAACCTTCTCCCAACTGGACTCTGTATCGGTACAAGAAAGTATGAGGTGTTTATTGTTTGCCAAGTGGCTGCACAGCAAATATCCTTCAAAGAGACCCTCTGCAAAGAGGCCCAAGAAGCCAACATTCCCCTAGAGGATCTCCCCTCAATGACTGAAGGAAGGGGAATTTAAGCCAATTCATAGCACATAGTAATGATGGATTTAATCCATCTAAAAAAATGACATAGATGGAGGGATCCCTTATTAGTCAAACCAAAGGTGACAGACAAAGAATCTACCTTGTAGGGAGCTGGACTTCTCTTTGCAGATGACACCCAACTTTTTGCCCTCAGTTGAAATACTGGATGCTGGTTTTTGACTCAGCAGTGCACTGAAGCCTGATAGCCAGGCTCCAGTGCCTGTATTCCTACCCCTAAAACTGAAATGCCAATTGGTAACCCAATTGGAAAGGACTTTAGCACCCCTGGATGTCCCTAGTTAGTTGTACATACAGTACACAGGACATGGACACTAAAGAGGGTTCCTATTGGCTGCAGCATATATTATGCCACTTAAAGAAACCCAAATAAAACTACACTGCAGGATGCGTGGAAGGGCACAAGTCCTTCTGAAACATGGCAATGCACACTCTCTGTGTGCAATGCCCATGTTTACTGTATGTCTTGTATGTAAGCCACCCCTACAGCATGCCTTAGAGCCCTAAAGCAGAGGGCATTATATTACATATGAGGGCACATCTGCATGAGCAGATGTGCCTAGGTGATACCTAATTCAATTACTAAGGCTTTGCAAGTGATCAGGAAGCCATGTTAAAGGTATGTACTGGGTACTGGTCATTATGAATTACCCAGCTACATAATGGCTTTACTAAAAATATTGATGTTTGGTATCAAACACCTCATCTCAATCAATGTATACTTGTGTCATTATCAGACTTATTTTGACATGCACTTGGGGGCTACTAAGATGTACCAACTGAACACCTACGAGTCCTTTAATGTGCTGGCTGACTGGTATCATGCAGCCTGCCACCACAAACACGCTTCTGAACCCCTGTGGTTTACAGCCCACTCTGTCAGAGGCCAGAACCAATGCCTGCTCCAGAGGGATATGTCCTCACCTCCTCCAACAGTATGGCTAGTGATTTAGCAGATCAAGGGCAAAAGGCTTCAAAGCCTCTATTGCCTTTGATAAGCAACCCTGGCTTCCCCCCATACCTTGGGAATGCCATCCCCTGGGGGCCATTTGGCACCAGAGCCGGCAGGAAATTATTTAATCAGAAGGATCGTTACGATTTTAGGCTAGGCACACCCCTAAGGTGGGCCACCTGAAGTGAACAGTCCCATCTTGGTTTTGGTGAAACTAGTAACTCTGGTTGGGGATTTGACCCACTCCTAGCAGGAAGTAGTCATATAGAGGGTGTAAGTAGCCTATTTGGCATTAGCCTTAACTCTCCTTAACATCCCTAAATTCAGTACTTGGGGCCCCCTCAACACCAGACCAGCAGATTTGTTTACCTGGGAACAGAAGCAGGACAAAGGGGAGCAGTCAATGAGGGAACTGAGGACTTACCCTGAACTGGGCACCAAACCATACCTTGTTACTGGCACCTCGACAGTTGCACCAACCTGCTTTGACCAAAAGCTGTGCCACCTTCCCAAGCCCTTGGAGGACTGTCCATCACTTTACCAACCATGTAGCATCCCCCTTGGATGGAAGAGCCATCCCTGTGCATCTGCGGGCACCGATCGCACCTGTACATTTTATTTTACACCAAGAGAGCATCTCACAAGAAGGAGGCACTTCTCCTTAAGCCCTGGACAGACACACTGGTGTACCCATAATTTAGACACTGGGACATCTTTCCTGTTTACTGGTATGCCTTTTAGTATAAAGAATGCCCCTGCTCCTCCTGGCAGGATCACTGGTCCACATGGGGAAGGTTTTTAGGCACTGCAATCTACAGGCCTAACTATCAAGGCAACAAAATGCCAAATATGGCAGTGAACTGTTCTATACTTGGGCCACCTTGTAGGTTGGGGCCAAGCGCAACCCTTACAAACCAACATCCAGACAATTATGGACTGGGAAGCTCCAACAACCCAGACTCAAATCAGGGTATTCCTTGACTTGATTCTCCACTACAGGAGGTTTATTCATGGATATGGATCCATTGTGACACTCCTCACAGAACTTACCTCCAAGAAGATGACCAAGACAGTTAATTGGACAGTTAGTTTTCAAAGGCTTTTGACAGCCTGAAAAAGGCTATGAATTCAGCACCTATTCTAAAAGCTCTCTGGGGTTCACTGTGCAGACAGATGCCTCTGAGCTAGGGCTTGGAGTGGTTCTATCCCAGCGATGATGGCCAAGACTAACCTGTTGCTTTCTAAGCAGGAGGCTACTCCCCTGGGAATAGCATTGGAATGCCATTCAGATGGAAGACTTTGCTGTGGTCTGAAGAAGTTTAGACCCTGCCTGTTTGGTACTCACTTCCTGATTCAAACCGACCACAGACCTCTAAGATAGCTTATGCAGTTGAAAGGTGAGAATCTAAATCTTTTGAGGTGGTCCATCTCCCTAATGGGAATGGACTTTACAGTTGAACACGAACCTTGGACTGCCAATCCCAATGCAGATGGACTTTCCAGGTTTTTCCACTTAGACAATGAAGACTCTTCTTGAAAAGGATAGTCTCATCCTCTTTCGTTTGTGGGGGTGGATAAGTGCCCCTTTTTGCATGGTTACCCCCACTTTTTGCCTTCTATCTGAAGCATTTTGACTGAGTGTGCCCTGGGTCCCTACTAATCAGTTTCCCGGGGCCTGTGTTCTTTACCAAAATTGTACCTTTGTTCTCACAATTGGCCCACCTCTATCACATATAAGTCCCTTGTAAAAGGTACCACTGGTACGAATGGTCTTATGACCAGAGAAAGGCTCTGAGGAGTGCAGCATGCCACCCTCAGAGACCCCTCACTGTAACAAGCACACACTGCCATTGCAATATGAATGTTTTGGGGCAGACAAAACTGAAGAGTCAACATGGCACACATCCCTGTGTGCCATTCTCACAAACACTGCATGTGGCATTGATAAGTCACCCCTCTCGCAGGCCTTACAGCCAAAAGGCAGGGAGCAGTAGAGGGCATAGCGGCGCAAGCAATATACCCCTACAGTCACAGTGTCTGTGCCAGCCACAGACATTGTAAGTGCAGTAAAGCCATATTGAGTACATGGCTGGGAGTCTGTCATTATGAACTCCACAGCACCTGGATGGCTTGACTGATAGCTGAGAAGTTTGGTACCAAACTTCTCAGCTCAATAAACCCAAACTGATGCCAGAGTTGGATTTATTGAAAATGCACTCAGAGGGCATCTTACCGATGTCCCCTTGACAACGACCAAATCCTTTGTGTCTAGCTGACTTGTCTGCAGCAGCCTGGTACACACAAACATGTTTCTAATACCCTGAGGTGAAAGCCCATATGCTCTCGTTGGTCAGAAACAAAGCCTCCCTGGGTAGAGGTGGTTATCACCTAATTCCTATCAGGAACAGCATTCAGGGCGGTGAGCCTCAAAGGCTTACTGGCCTTTGATGTACTAGCCAAGGCATTTCCAGCCACTGGAGCCCCACCCCCATGGCCAAGCCCCACTTTTGGCTGCAAGGTCAGAAAGAAATTTGTTAGTTAGGAGAGGTGTGTTCCCTTTCTGCCAGGACAACCCCTAAGGTGTCCTGGACTGAGGTGACCCCCTGCTTAGGAAAATCTCCATCTTGGATGGAAGGATTCTACCCAATCAGATTAGAGGGATGCCCCTTCCTGAAAAGGGAGTGACATTCAAAGTGTGTAGTGCCCTAAAGGCAAGTAGCCCATTGGCTGCCAGCTGCCGGTACTTGTGACGCCCCTAAGTTCAGTATTTATGGGCACCCCTGAACCTTGGTCCTGAGATTTCTGCAACCTAAGAAGAAGACATACCAAGCTGACACCATGCAGCCCAGCAAGATTACAACTACTACTGCTTTGGCCCCTGCCCTATCTGGCCTGTCTCCTGCTGCCAGAGCCTGCAAAGAAGATGTCCCGTGTCCTGTGGCTAGCGACATCCAAGAACCCCAGGAACACTGCCACTCTCCAATAAAGACCAAGATCTGCCTAGTACAGCTGCCCTGTCCAGAAAAACCTTCAACTTCGTGTACTCCGAAAACAGGCAGATCCACAGCCCCTGCCTACTCTGCACCCGACACCTGTGACCAAAGTCTGAGTTGCTTACCTGCTCAGTGCTGTCTCTCCAGAGACCCTGACCTCATCTCCCTTGGTGGCTGACCTCTGTTGTACCCCACGAATTTGCCAAAAGCCTCTACTCGAACGGTCCCCCTGACTTTGACCTGCTCCAAAAAAGAAACCCAAAATCAAATGGTACCCCTGCATCTTCAGCCCTCTTGCATTGGGGAGCCCAACTTATGGTGTCTCAACCTTCCACAACTCTCCAACTTACCTGACCAGCCAGTGGTGACGTTCAACCAGCCACCTGGTCCGATCCTTAAGCCTCTTTGTGTGACAGAGATTCCCCATTAAAACGCATTGGGCCCCAAACGCTGATTTTGCACCATGTGCCAGGCCGCCCACGTGCCTCTGAGGGTGTAGTGTTGATGCTGCCTTGTGCCCCTCCCCATACTGATCTTAGCTGCCGGGGCCTATCCCCTGAAACAATTGGTCTGGATTCAGTCTTTGTGTGTGTGCAATCATTACTCATTTGAGGGTGTACAAAAATTACTTAACACAACCATCTAGTAAGGCTTACTGCTCGATCACACTACCACAAATAGAGCTTTTAGTATTATCTACTTAAGCCTCTGTAGATCTACTGGACTCTGTGCACACTATACCTTACTTTGGTATAGTATATACAGAGCCAGCTTCCTACACTTCCTTTGCCTCACAGGATACTAAAAGAGATTTGTTAAGGGTTGTGGCTCCATTGATGCCCACTTCTTTGAAATGACTTACAAGAAGCAGCCCACAAAGGTGACATGGACAGAGGCCTGTCAGAAATCCTTTGACACCCTCAAGTAGGCCATGTGTACAGTACCTGTACTGTGCAGACAGATGCTTCAGAGCAAGGCATATAGGTGGTCCTAGCAAAATTAAATAACGTACCGTGGATTTGTAAAGCACTTGTTCAGCCAAGGGTATCTTGGGGCTGAATAAAAGATGTTTACTGTTACCCAGTGTTAGATCTGGGGGTCTCTAGTTGGTAATGGTATTCACTTTTGTCCAAATAGGGACCCTTACTTCTAAGTCAGGATAAGGGGATTACACTCCTTAATAACCCCTGCTCACCCCCCTGGTAGCTTGGCACGAGCAGACAAGCTTATCTCAGAGGCAGTGTGTTAAGCATTTGTGAATATACACAGTAATATAGTGAAAACACTATAGATGGACACAACACAGGTTTTATAAAAATAAGTATTCTTTCTATAGACTTAACACAAGACCACAAATGACAAAAATCCACAATACTATGCTTAAAGTTGACTTGAAGATGATAAATGTTGCTTAGTTCAAGTTGATGATAAATGCGACACAGTTCTCAACAAAGTACCTGGATGCGTAACGCAGAGTGAACAAAAGGCTCGCAAAAGGGGAGATGTGTCGGTTCCGTGATCCGGGGAAAATGATGCGCCGGGCGTCAATGCTTGCGCAGAGTAGGGGATGCATCGTGATCCTTACCGGTGCGGGGTTGATGCATAGATTCTCGGCCTGCGAGCCCGTTGCGATTCGCAAGATGGCACCTTGATGCAATGCGATGATCCGGTCCTGATGTGAAAAGATGGCGCCCTTGAGGCGGCGATGCGATGACGATGCATAGACTCCATGGCAGCCTTGCGACGACTCTGTACTTTGAAGCTGTGACAGGCCCTGCGGCACGCTTCTCCGGTGATGCGATGGCGACTCTCTTGATGGCATCACGCTTCTCCGGTGATGCGATACAGGCAGCTTTCACGAAGACACGCTTTCAGAGAGATGCGGCAGCAGCAGGCTTCTCCGGCGGTGCGATAACTTCAGCTGCAGCGGCAACGCACCTCCTCTCGATGCGCGCGATTCCAGCTCCCGGTAACATGCAAATGTCTGTAGTCAGAATTCCCAGTGAGGAAATTCAGAGGGGAGCAGGAGATGAAGTCTTTTGTCCCTGAGACTTCAGCAGGAGGCAAGCACAGTTCAAACCCTTGGAGAATATTCTTTAAATGATTAAAGTCTTTAAAAAATCCTTATCCTTTCCTTGGCAATGAAGCAACCACTGCAGGCCAACCCAGCAAACAGCACAATGGCAGAGGAGCAGTAAAACTCCTGCAGCTTCCTTGGTTCTTCTCCTTGGCAAAACTTTTCTTGTTCCAGAAGTGATCTAAAGTTGTTGAGACTGGGTCCCAATATTTATACCCCAAAATCCTTTGTTCTCTGAATGCAGAGAGTCCTCTGCCTAGTCCAAACCAGTTCCTGAGCACTTTGTTTACATGACTCCTTCCTTCCTTTCACAGTGCAGGTCAGAGACATCAGATGCCCCACAGGAGGTGGAGCCAGCACAGGGGAGGGAAGGCACAGCCCTGGAGCATTTTGTTGACATGATTCCTTCTCTCCTTTCACAGTGCAGGGCAGAGACATCAGACACACCACAGGAGATGGAGCCAGCATTGTAGAGGGAAGGCCCAGCCCTATTCAGTTCCCAGGTGCAACTACTCCCTCCCATCTAGATGCAGATCTCCCTATTCACCACTGGGCTGCTCCAGCCTGTCTCATGGAATCCCCCAACCGTGTCACTCAAAACTCCAGACAAGGAATACACAACCTAGCAGAGGCAGGCCTGGACAGTTAGGCAAGAAAATACCTACTTTCTAAAAGTGGTATTTTCAAACACAGAATGTTAAAACCAACTTTCCTAAAAGATGTATTTTATCATTCTGAGTTCAGGCATACTAAGTTCGAATTTGTAGCCTGTTCCTTGAGTCAGTTAGGATTATAGGAATGCAATAATCTAACTGCCCATTCTAGCCTATGGAGAACAGGTAGCCTTGTAATAGTGAAAAACGAAAAAGGCTGTAATTCACTATTAGGATATGCTACACACATCACAGCATGTCCTACCTTATACTTACAATGCACCCTGCCCTTGGGCTTACCATAGGGGTGTCTAATATGAAGCAAAGGGAAGGTTTAGGGACTAGCAAGTGGGTGCACTTGCCAAGTCGACATGGCAATCACAGACTGCCCACAGGCCTAGCAATGGCAAGCCTGAGACACACTTTACAAGCTGCTTCTGTGGGTGGCACAACCAGTGCTGCAAGCCCACCCGCAGCATTTGATTTACAAGCCCTGGGCACACATGGTGCACTGTACTAGGGTCTGACAAGTAAATCAAATAACCCAATCATGGAATCACTAATTAGTACATCTATTTAACAAAGGGAGCACTTGCACTGTGGCTGAATAGCAGTGGCACAGTGCCCAAGGCATAAAACCAACTAAAACATATAAAAAACAGAGGAGGCAATCCGAAAAAAATGGAAGGGAGACTCATGCCAATGATGCCAGGTCTAACACATGTCCCTTCCAGCTGAAATGTGGGGAGAACAACCCTTCCCTTTTGGAGTTCTCTTCAATAAGGCGGAAAATTCTGGACAGACCATCAGCGTTGGCGTGTTCTGTACCGGGGGGTGTTCTACCGTAAGGTCCATACCCTGTAGGGAAATGGACCACCTCAACAACTTTGGATTCTCACCCCTCATCTGCATTAGCCATCTGATGGGCCTGTAGTCGGTCTGAACGAGGAAGTGAGTTCCAAACAAGTATGGTCTCAACTTCTTCAGTGCCCAGACCACAGCAAATGCCTCACGCTCAATTGCACTCCACCTCAGTTCCCTTGGAAGTAACCTCCTACTGATGAAGGCTACAGGTTGGTCTAGGCCCTCTTCATTAATCTGTGATAGGACAGCCCCCACACCATGCTCTGAAGCATCTGTCTGAACATTGAAGTCTTTTGAGAAGTTGGGCGCCTGAAACACGGGTGCTACGCACATAGCAGTGTGTTAAGAATTTGTGAATATACACAGTAATATAGTGAAAACACTACAGATGGACACACCACAGGTTTTATACAAATAAGTATTCTTTGTATAGACTTAACACAAGACCACAAACAACAGAAATCCACAATACTATACTTAAAGTTGACTTAAAGATGATAAACGTTGCTTAGTTCAAGTTGATGATAAATGAGACACAGTTTTCATCAAAGTCCTTGGATGCGTAACGCAAAGTGAACAAAAGGCTTGCAAAAGGGGAGATGCGTCGGTTCCGTAATCCAGGGGAAATGAAGCGTCGGGCGTCAATGCTTGCGCAGAGTAGGGGATGCGTCGTGATCCTTACCGGTGTGGGGTTGATGCTTAGATTCTTGGCCTGCGAGCCCATTGCGATGTGCAAGATGGTGCCTTGATGCGATGATCTGGTTGCGATGTAAGAAGATGGCGCCCTTGACGCGATGATGCGTTGACACCCTACCAGCTCTGCGATGACTCTGTACTTTGGAGCGTGACAGGCCCTGGGACATGCTTCTCCGGTGATGTGATGGCGACTATCTCGATGGCGTCATGCTTCTCCGGTGATGCGACAGCAGGCAGCTTTCACAAAGACACGCTTTCTGGGAGATGCGGCAGTGGCACACTTCTCCAGCGGTTTGACGATTTCAGATGCGGTGGTGACACGCTTCCTCTTGATGCGTCGGGCTTCCAGCTCCTAGTGACAGGTAAATGTCTGTAGTTAGAATTCCCAGCAAGGAAATTCAGAGGGGAGCTTGAGATGAAGTCTTTTGTCCCTAACACTTCAGCAGGAGGCAAGCACAGTTCAAGCCCTTGGAGAATATTCTGTAAATGATGAAAATCCTTAAAAAGTGCCTTCTCCTTTCCTTGGCAATGAAGCAACCACTGCAGACCAACCCAGCAAACAGCACACTGGCAGAGGGGCAGTAAAACTCCTGCAGCTTCCTTGGTTCCTCTCCTTGGCAAAAGGTTTCTTGTTCCAGAGGTGATCTAAAGTTATTGGGACTGTGTCCTAATATTTACACCCCAAAATCCTTTGTTCTCTGAAGGCAAAGAGGCCTCTGCTTGTCCAAACCTGTTCCTGAGCACTTTGTTTACATGACTCCTTCCTTCCTTTTACATAGCAGGTGGAGCCAGCACAGGGGAGGGAAGGCACAGCCTGGAGCACTTTGTTGACATAATTCCTTCTCTTCTTTCACAGTGCAGGGCCGAGACATCAGACAGACCACAGGAGATGGAGCCAGCATTGTAGAGGGAAGACCCAGCCCTATTCAGGTCCCAGGTGCAAATCCTCCCTCCCATTTAGATGCAGATCTCCCTATTCACCACTGGACTGCTCCAGCCTGTCTCCCAGAATCCCCCAGCCCTATCACTCAGAACTCCAGACAAGGAATATACAACCTAGCAGAGGCAGGCCTGGACAGTTAGACAAGAAAAAACCTACTTTCTAAAAGTAGTATTTTCAAACACAGAATGTTAAAACTAACTTTACTAAAATATGTATTTTATCATTCTGAGTTCAGGCATACTAAATTCGAATGTCTACCATGTTCCCTGAGTCAGTTAGGATTATAGGAATGTAATAATCTACCTGCCCAATCTAGCCTATAGAGAACAGGTAGCCTTGCAATAGTGAAAAACTAAAATGGCTGTAATTCACTAATAGGACATGCTCCACACATCAGAGCATGTCCAACCTTATACTTACAATGCACCCTGCGCTTCGGCCTACAATAGAGGTGACTAATATGAAGCAAAGGGATGGTTTAGGGACTGGCAAGTGGGTGCACTTGCCTAGTCAACATGGCAGTCACAGACTGCACACAGGCCTTGCAATGGCAAGCCTGAGACACACTTTACAAGCTGCTTCTGTGGGTGGCATAACCAGTGCTGCAAGCCCACCAGCTAAGCTAGAGACAATGGTCCTTGACAGGGAAGATCACCGTATCAATAATTATAGGCCACAATAAGCACTACAATGAAAAAAGTCCAGCCGGACTTTGAATTTTATTCAATGTTTGAATATATTAAATTAGACGAACCAACAATAAAACAGTGGGACACAATCCTGCATCCACAATGCTACACATACAAACAAATAATACAAATACTTGGGGTATTTCGGGCATTTAAGAGTTGGGAGCAAAGAGAAAATTTAAAGTGCATTTGCTTCACATATGTGGAAAACAAAAGAATTTAGGAACATAATAGTACACTATTGTTTAAACCACATATCATGTCGACGGCATTTCGATCCTACTAGCATTAAAGGATCATCATCAGGACATTCATTGCTTGCCTGAATGCAAAAAGCCTGTATTGACAGGAAGGAAGGGGACATATACCTTTTCATTAGCCAACTGTGTTACTCACAGGATTTTTCACGCAAACTCATGCCCAGTTTTTAAGGTGCTAATTGGTCATTCAAGTGAGCAGGTGTCAGACAACCTGTGCCAACCATACAGGGCACATTGGAAGGCAAGCCATGCCATGCTCGGAATCTATGCTGTGAACAAGTCGTGTTCAAAGTGCCAATACCATGCTCTGGGTGAATTTTGTCAGAATAGTGAAAGGTCTAAGCCGTTTAGTAAACATCCAGCAATTAGTGCAGCAAAATGCTTGAGCTGAAAGGGTCTACGCCGATAGTGTACATCCAACAATTAGGTGCTTGAACTAATATAAGTGGGAATAATTACATGAACTCCAGAAGCCCAGTTGGGGCATGAACCAGCGTGTAGTACTGGAACCTTGGACCAGTAGAACGGATGGAGCAATTAATTCAAGTAGTGCTGGAGGATAAGGACAAAGTTAAGACTCGGGCATGAAATTGGAAAGGTACAGGGTTAGCGAGGAGGGACGGAATGGCTTACCTCATAGATTACGGCTAAGGATTGCCATAGATTGATGAGGTAATACTGCAACGCGGGTGGAGAGGCTGAGGGTATAGCCACCCGGTTCGGTGTCCACTTGCAGCAAGTTAGGTTGGTCCAATGTGTGACGTTAACCTCATGGGGTCTCAATTAGGGGTCGAAGAGGCTGATGTCCGGAAGACGTTCCGGAGGGTACCTGAGGCCAATTAAAGTGAATTTTAGCAAAACCCCATGGAGCGTGTATTTAACGTAATTGCCAAGACCTAATGCAAGGGCCGCTTACCTGCGGACTGATAATACAGGCTCCTGATATGGAGCAAGGTTGCTGCAACAAGGCGCGCTCCCGGAGAGGGTTCGGCGTAGGGTAGTACACAAAATTACCTGGGGCTGAATAAAATAAGTAATTTAAAACCTGTGCTAAGTAACAGTAGGAGTTACGTGTTAACACTTTACAAGCTGCTTCTGTGGGTAGCATAACCAGTGCTGCAAGCCCACCAGCAGCATTTGATGTACAGGACCTGGGCACACATGGTGCACTGTACTAGGGTTTGACAAGTAAATCAAATAACAACAAAAAACAAAGAGTGAAAGAGGGCCTGAGGGGAATCGTATTTATAGACCTCTTGGTACCTTGTCCCCCAACTTAACAGTAAACAACACAAGAGATGCCAGAAGTCTGAATGTAAGAACCTATAAAGTGTTCATTCTGTAAGACAAAACCAACAAGTTAATGTACGAGGTAAAACAATCCTTGGTAATGTGGATGTAGACCTACAGGAGAAGAAATGTCTAGAAAAAAGCCTAAGAAGTGCTTGAAAAAGTACCCATCAGCCCGCTCAATAGCGGAACATCGTCATCTGGGTTAAATGGTTGAAATGGTGGTATCCAGTGTGCCCTTCCTCAGGACGAACCCGGGGCTAGCAAAACTTGGACCACTTTGTTGACCCTCAACCATTGGAGATGATCAAGTGCAGGCTGAGACGGCAAAAGTTGCAGTGCTCAAGAATTGTGAGAAAAGAAAGAAAAAAATTGTAATCCACGTGTTCTAAAAATACCTAACTTGATGTCATTAGAAAAACTTTATTGGGTCTGACCATCAAGGTGGTATGATTAAAAGCAGAGTGAAAAATAGCATGCAAGGAATTGCTATTCACCATGAATGTAAATTGGTCGACATGTTTCAGCCTAGATAGGCTTTCTTCAGGACCTATGATGCACTACTGCAACATTTACTTACTGTGAAAGAAAACTACAGAACTGCTCCAATTCCTCGATTGAGAAAATAGTATATCTTCTCCTGTGTGAAAAGAATTAACAAATAAGAATAACAGTCATTTGTATTATTCTGAGGGCTATCATATGTGCTTTATGCACTGATTAATCCTATAATCATCAACTCACCCAAATTGTAGGGAGGAATCACCTCACCTCACCTGGCACTCGCTCAGAGTGAAGGAGGCCACGCACTAAAAAACAAAACAAAGCATACATTTCATCTTTAAAAACTATTTTATGGACTTGCATAAGTCCCAATAGTTTGTTCAACAACAGCGACAACAAATATGGCAGGTAAGGAGGTCAAAGGTTGAAATGACACTACTTATTACTTGGTAAGATGCACCAGTCATAAGGCACAGACCAGTTTCCTAAGGTAAGTGTCCTAAGTCTCATATGCCTCAGAAACATCTGAAATGAAACCACATGACCAGTGCCTCAAGTGGGGACATCTGAAAAAGAACTGACAAGAGCCCGCATGTCCAGCGCCTTCAAAGAAGTCTTGAGAGTCTTTGTTATTTTCTTTGGTAGTTTAAATACAAGAAAATACATTATCTTGAAAGAGACTACCGTTATTTCAGGCTGCTGGTCAAAAAGCTGAATCCTAATCTAGTCCCCAGCTATGCTACTTCTCATCTCGAAAAAAGTGAGCGCTCTCAGCTATCCGTCGTTGCCTCGCTCTATGTAATGAGCCGAGGGGGAGGTGGAGACGCTGTGTAGGTAGCCGCGAGTTATACGGCGGCTGCGGACGTAAGAGGAAACCAAACGATGTTAAAATGCTGATTCGCTCTCTCCTCATCCAATCCTATTGTTGTAATTTAAAGGCAAATTCCCGTGTGGATTGTGCTTATTGTTCCGTTCTCGCAATCATAAGATTAGAGCCCTGATTGGGCACAAGGATGTACGGAAAAGTCTTATTGGTCCGTTCTAAACAAATGAGAGAAACGGAACAGTTTACGTGTAGAAACTCGCTAACAAATAAATGACAAACATCCCACGATGTAAACTTCTAATGTCTTATGTTGTTATATAAATAATCTGTATTCAGTGATTTGTAACTGGCATATGGACCGGTGTGTCGGTAAAAGTGCATCCGCGATGTGATTGCAGATCCACAAAACCTAAAAGACCTTGAAAAAGCGGAGGGCGCCGCCGGGCCGGCTAAGTAGAAACACATTTTTTTTCCCGTTCGCGGGATATGTCAAAGTGAGTCCCGAAATACTATCTACATTGTACGTGATAGCAAAAAGTGCAAAAAGTGCAAAATAAAAAGCGGGCTCGGCATCATTCCCAGAGAGCTCTGTAAACAGATTCAGCTAGGTGACCTACACTGAGTGTCTAGGTAACATAACGACCTCGTGTTGGAGGGCACACTCGGCGCTGTGCAGTCAGATTAATAAGTAGAACAGATGTGTAATGATCAGTATATCAGTATATGCATGTCGCCTCTGGTGCTTCAATATTCACATGTTCAGGCAGTATGGATCAACCCGAAAATCATCTCACTAATATTAGCAGAATCTAGATAGGTTGTTAAGTGCCCTGATATTTTAAGTTTCAAACACCGGGAATTAATGTCTGTTTTTGTTTGTGATGACACCAACAAACAAAACTGTCTGAGCTGAATCGCAACATAAAACGAATTTTCAGACCTATAAGGACCGCTACATCTAGAGGTCTTAAATCTTGTCATGGCTTATCACATCATTTAGACACAGAGTACATTGCAGTATGCCCACCCTGTATTGACATTCATGTGAGAGTGATACCAAACGGCCAAGAAAAAGTAGTAAGGAACACCTTGATAGTTAGTGTCCAAAAGATACTGAAGTTAAGGTATATAGTCTGGAGATATAGTTCTTATAACTGTAACCATGGGATCTCGTCATTTAATCCCTCTGTGTCACTCCTCAGTTTGAACACCCATCTTTGTTCTTTTCTCAGTAGAAACTGAGAGATGTCTCTGACCTGATTGGGTATATGTGGTTGTTCTAAAATTATCCATTTAAGGTCGTCTGCCTGGTGTTTCTCTGCAAGGAAATGGGATGTAAGCCGAGTCGCTTGTTTACTGCGCCGAATTGTGCTCTTATGATCTTGTATGCGCAATTTTATTTTTCTCGTTGTCATCCCTATGTATCTCAAACCACACGGGCACGTGATTAAATACACAACGTTCTCACTGTTACAGTTTGTGTGGTGCTTGAGTAACCATGGTCGAGTAGTGCCTATATCTACTGATAAGGTCTTTCTTGTTTGAGGGCACACTGAACAATTACCGCACGGGTAATGACCCTGCACAGGAGGAAGATTCCACAGAGTAGATGTGGAGTCTTCTATGTTGTGCCGAGGTCTGGTGTGGACCAACTCATCTTTCAGATTCATTCCTCTTTTAAATGAAAACAGTGGTAGAGGAATTTTATCACCAGAGCTGTTCAAAATCTTCCACTTATGTCTGATGACCCGCGCGCGCTATCAGTAACACACACCAGTTTATTCAGAGGCGGTTTTTCAACCGGGACCTCTAGGAGTGACTCGCGGTGGTTATTCGAGGCACGTTTCAATGATTTCTTGATAAGATGGCGAGGGTAGCAGCGCATCTTCAGTTTGGATGAAAGGTCTTTAGCCTGTACACGGAAGTCCGACATATCTGAGCAATTTCTCCTAACCCGCAAAAACTGTCCAAAAGGGAGATTTTCCCTTAGCGAGCGCATTTCTTAGGCTTTTTTCTAGACATTTCTTCTCCTGTAGGTCTACATCCACATTACCAAGGATTGTTTTACCTCGTACATTAACCTGTTGGTTTTGTCTTACAGAATGAACACTTTATAGGTTCTTACATTCAGACTTCTGGCAAGTAAATCAAATAACCTAATCAAGGAATCACTAATTAGTACATCAATTTAACATAGGGAGCACTTGCACTGTGGCACTGAATAGCAGTGGCACAGTGCCCACAGCATAAATCCAACAAAACATATCAAAAACAGAAGAGGCAATCTGGCGAAATGGAAGGGAGACTCACGCCAATGATGCCAGGTCTAACACCCAACTTCATGGTACTCATTTTATCAACCTCAGATAGATGAAAGTGGATCACCTGGGATTTGCACCTGTGACCATGAGGTCAAACACAGGCCCCTACAGTGGACGCATTAGTCTACTAAACCACCAGACCCAGCCTAAATAAGAACCATGTCAATAAAAACAACAAAACCCCTGCACTGGGAAAACAACAATAATGTCTGAGTGACTTCTAGTTACAGTAGCATAAGTAAAATGTGCACATCGAAAGTTTCTCAAAGTCAATAGATTGCAACGTGCCGAGAAAGGAATTTCAATGAAGTAGAGTTCTTGGTATAAAACACCGGTTTATTGTTTCTCTTGTACTGGCCAACACGTGTTTCATCGCAGGGAAACAGACTGCGAATCTTCAGGGCTGGGTATGGATACAAAAGACGCATTTGTATGGTTGTTCTACATGAATTAAGTGAAAAGTGGTTGGTGAACCCTTGGTGAGAAAAAACTGGGCATGCCATGGAGTGACAATGTGTCAAAAAAGTGACATGAATTTTGTTGTACAGGTGACTTTGGTGTGGGTGAAAGGTGATAATGTTTTTTAATGAGTATACAGATTGCGTGGATATAGACCAGACTATTAACAATCTAGAGCATTATTAATTCTTAAATGCAGACACACTGACCAGTGCGAGAAGATATAAAAGGTGGCGAAGTTGAACAACAGTGTCTGTGTTTGTTATCCGGTATACACCCCATTGTGACTCGTAGTGACTGTTTAGTGAGTCCATATGTACTATTACGTCCAACATTTTACATATACTTTTGTAGAATATAACGATAATTTCGCAAAGTAAAAACGATTTAGAATTGGTTACAGTAAACAAGGCAGAAGTGGTTAAAAAGAAGAAAGGGGGTGTTGATTTATTGGATAGATTGTACTATTTTAAATTTTACCTAGACGAAAATAATAAATAAATAGAACCCCAACGCTCATCATGTGATATATAGGACAAAAACATGATCCAAATAGTGAATTGTTGTAGAGCCAAGGGGTAGTGTCAACAATTTCTATAGAGACGATGATTATTCCGTACGCCACTGGTCATTGTGTGCTCAACACGGAAAAGGAGGATATCTGTTAAAAGGTGCTGTAAAACAACACCTGTGTATCATATCGGAACACCAACTGTAGAGTATCTCGTGTTTGTCAAAACACGCATTAAGTGCTATAGCGGTAATTATAACCCGTATCTTAATGAATGTAGGTTGTACTATGGGGTGAAATCAAATTCGAGTTTTTATGCCTGACAGTGAATGAGACAGAACTAATAGACTCACCCTCTTGAAAGAAAGAAACGGAAGTGGTGTTGTAGCCAACGCCCAATAGGGCGAAATATGGGTGATGAACTTTACTCGCGTAGTTTGATGGTTCCTATGGGTATACATAATGCGTGTCATATATGATAATGAACAGGGACAGTTATGTATATCGTACCAAACCCCGAGGCGGGGTGGTATCTTTAAAGGAAAACTTTGGATCAATACTCATACCTTAGTGTAGTTATAAGGAGGCCATAACCGGGAGGAGAAGAGATTAAAGCAGTAGCGCTCAAAATAGGGTAGACAGGCGGATACACCTGTAAAGGGAGCAAAGACAAACAAAGGGGTATGGTGGAATCCTCCTCCTTTCTATTTCGGTGTTTTTCAGAGAAGAGAAATGATCGGTTCGAAACGCGAGATAATTTACCCTCCTGTAGTTCCCGGCGCCGTTTTTCAAAGATGGTCACCTGACAGGAAGTTGGGACGTCTTTTATGGTGTACTTCCGTTTTTTTCTCTCGCTTTTAAAGAACTAGACCGGCGGTGTATTTTACCTCAAGTTAAAGCTTGACTGCATTTAGAAGAGATACTATGAAACTCCGTTGTGTGGGGTAAGTGGAAGACTGGTGATGGAGTTTTTGGAAGAAATACTAATTTATCAAAAAGTCGGTGTTCCGAAAGGGAGTGCAGTTATTAAGGACTACCAAGAATCAGTGAGCGGCGGTAAAACAGAAGTTAATTGAGTTGATTCTTGGTCCCATGGATGAGTGTCTCTAGAGTTTATCTGGTGTGTCAATCGGCAGACGACATAACAATAAAGTACACGATTGTAAAGAAAAATAATAAGTGAAAATATACAGTTAAATAAACACAGTTCGAAGAAACAACAGAAAGACAGACGTTTGCATCAACATATTAATTCTGTTGTATTGGCATACTTTCAAAGGCATACTGATACTTATGCGTATAGGTTTGGGGCCTATTGGTGAAGTTATGCCTTTTATGAATATATTGCTGCTATTGCTGCAATGTGGAGATGGGTATGTAGCATTATAAATGTATATATTAACTTGTCACAGTGTGATGTTCAGTTTAGTTACCCAAGAAATATTGCATCTCAGGGTCGTAGTTCAGACCGAATTCTATGCTGCGAAGACGCATGATCCAAGTCGCTTCTTTGCGTCTTAGAGCCAGCTCTCGGTTTCCACCCCTTATGTGGATGGGTACTGTTTCAATGCCATAGAAACAGATGCGAAAATCTTCAATGGTGGGTTGACATTTGGCTATATGTAGGGCAACAGGATACTTAGGGTCTTGTTTTTGTATTGCTCTCATGTGTTCAGAGATTCTGTCCTTTAGACACCTTATTGTACTGCCCACATACTGTTTCCCGCATTGACATTCAATTATGTATATTACATATTTCGTAGTGCAGTTGATGTTCACTCTGATATCAAATGTGTCTCCATTTGGTCCATTGAATTTTGTTGTCTTGTGTTTAGCCCATTTACACATTACACAAAAGCCGCATTTGAAAAACCCCTTACTGCGTTGTGTCAGCCAGTCCGGGGTCGTGTCTGTTCGTGGAACAGTGGGACTGAGTCTATTTTTCAAAGTTCTTCCTCTGCGGAAAGTTATTTGAGGAGTTGGGGGAATTATATCCTTAAGTACTGAATCATTTTTTAGCAGACTCCAGTGTTTAGTCATACTGGTGCGAATTGATTTGTGTAGACTATTGAATTCAGTGATCATCCTCACTGTAGAGCCTAAACCACCAGACCCAGCCTAAATAAGAAGGGCCTAGACCAAAGAGTAGCCTTCATCAATTGGAGGTGACTTCCCCGGGAACAGAAATGGAGTGCTATAGAGAGGGAGGCCTTTGCTGTGGGCACTGAAGAACCAGGGGACATACCTGTTTGGGGCAAATGTCCGGGTTCAAACAGATGACAGGACCCTCAGATACCATATGCAAAAGGCATGTGAAAGTCCTAAACTGTTGAGGTGGTCCACCTCCCTACAGGGAATGGATTTTACAGTGAAACACCGTCCTGGGTCAGACCATGTCAATGTTGATAATCTATCTAGGTTCCTCCACCTCAATGGTGAGAACTCCCAGTAGGTTGGGTAGTTCTTCCCACTTTCAGGTGGGGGGTCATGTGTTAGACCTGTCAGCCTTGGGGTGGTATTTCCCCAAATATTTTACTTTACATTTACATTTTTGCTGATCTCGTTTGTGCTATGCCTAAACCTTCCTACTTAGAGGGCAAGGTACAGTGTATTTAAAAAGTTGGACAGTTACTTTTAAGTGTTACATGTCCTTGTTGTAAAAACCTCTTAAATTCGGAATTCACAACTGCAAGGCATACCTCTCTAATAGAATGACATTGTTACATTCAATAAGTGCTGACTTTCATTTGGGGTACATGAGAACTGACTATATCAAAAGATTTCCTGCCACTATATGGAAAAGAAAAATAGAATTTAAAAACAGAGGATTAACACATATAAACATGATTGCATTTCTGAAAGTTTAGTTAGGTCACTTATAAGTCAGTCTTCAATAGCATTCTTATTTACACATTGTATCGAAAACTCTTAGCTCCACAAATGGGCAAAGTGATAAAGATTAGTGCTCAGAAAAGGTGCTCATGTGAATAAGGAGTAGAAAAAAAGGAGAGGATCCTTTAGACCTTTTCACAAATCATATTATTGTACATGGAAGCCTGTCCAGTATATATTTCTATATAACATATATGACATTTGGAAGTGGTCCAGTAGTTGTGTTACTATTGCAACTCTGCATAGATATCCAAAAGATTCAGGCTTAATGAAAAAGCGTCAATGTTTTGACCCGACACCTGAAGAGGAAAACGGGTCGCTGAATGCCTCAAGCGTGGGTCTTCATCAGGACTGGGAAGGTGAAAGAGCAACCTAGATGCTAAAGCCATCCAAGTGAAAAAATAGACCTGGATAATTCCATGAAGCAGAAGGGCCCAGGAGCTCCACTCTGACAGTTGATCAATAAACCACTTATTAGACTAGGATCAGGTAGGCGCGAGCATGGACCCTGCACCCAGGCAGTCTGCTGTAACGGAATCCATATCTAAGATAAAACTCTTATTAGACTGGGCTCAGGTGGGTGTGAGCATATATACTGCACCCAGGCAGTCTGCTGTAACGGAATCCATATCTAAGATAAAACTCTTATTAGACTGGGCTCAGGTGGGTGTGAGCATAGACCCTGCACCCAAGCATTCTGCTGCAACGGGCTCCACATCTAAGATCAAGCAATTATTAGACGGGGCATAGGTGGGTGCAAGCATAAACCTTGCACCCAGACATTCTGCTGCAACGGACTCCGTATCTAAGATAAAGCATCTATTAGACTGGGCTCAGGTGGGTGCGAGCATAGACCCTGCACACAGGCATTCTGCTGCAACGAAATCCTCATTTAAGATAAAACACTTATTAGACTGCATTCAGGTGGGTGCGAGCATAGACCTTGCACCCAGGCATTCTACATCAACGAAATCCACATCTAGTATAAAGCACTTATTAGCCTGGGCTCAGGTGCAGGCGAGCAAAGACCTTGCACACAGGCATTCTGCTACAACGGAATCCACATTTTAGATCAAGTATAGTTGGGTGTGAGCATATATACTGCATCCAGGTATTGTGCTGCAACTGAATCCAGATCTAAGATAAAACACTTATTAGACTGGGCTCAGATGGATGTGAGCATAGACCCTGCAACCAGGCATTCTGCTGCAACGGGGAATCCTCATCTAAGAAAAAACACTTATTAGACTGGACTCAGGTGGGTGCGAGCATAGATCGTGCACCGAGGCATTCTGTATCAACGAAATCCGCATCTAAGATCAAGCAATTATTAGACGGGGCATAGGTGGGTGCAAGCATAAACCTTGCACCCACACATTCTGCTGCAACGGACTCCGTATCTAAGATAAAGCATCTATTAGACTGGGCTCAGGTGGGTGCTAGCATAGACCCTGCACACAGGCATTCTGCTGCAACGGAATCCACATCTAAGATAAAACACTTATTAGACTGGGCTCAGGTGGATGTGAGCATAGACCCTGTGCCCAGGCATTCTGCTGCAACGGAATCCTCATATAAGATAAAACACTTATTATACTGGATTCAGGTGGGTGCGAGCATAGACCTTGCACCCAGGCATTCTACATCAACGAAATCCACATCTAGTATAAAGCACTTATTAGCCTGGGCTCAGGTGCATGCGAGCAAAGACCTTGCACACAGGCATTCTGCTGCAACGGAATCCACATTTTGGATCAAGTATAGTTGGGTGTGAACATATATACTGCATCCAGGTATTGTGCTGCAACTGAATCCAGATCTAAGATAAAACACTTATTAGACTGGGCTCAGATGGATGTGAGCATAAACCCTGCAACCAGGCATTCTGCTGCAACGGGGAATCCTCATCTAAGAAAAAACACTTATTAGACTGGACTCAGGTGGGTGCGAGCATAGACCGTGCACCGAGGCATTCTGTATCAACGAAATCCGCATCTAAGATCAAACTCTTATTAGACTGGGCTCAGGTGGGTGTAAGCATCGACCCTGCAGCCAGGCATTCTGCTGCAATGGAATCCGCATCTAAGATAAAACATTTCTTAGACTGGGCTCAGGTGGGTGTGAGCATAGACCCTGCACCTAGACATTCTGCTGCAACGGAATCCGCATTTAAGAAAAAACACTTATTAGACTGGGCTCAGGTGGGTGTGAGCATAGACCCTGCACCCAGGCATTCTGCTGCAATGGAATCACATCTAAGATAAAACACTTATTAGACTGGGCTCAGGTGGATGTGAGCATAGACCCTGCGCCCAGGCATTCTGCTGCAACGGAATCCTCATATAAGATAACACACTTCCTAGACTGGGCTCAGGTGGATATGAGCATAGACCCTGCGCCCAGGCATTCTGCTACAACGGAATCCGCATTGAAAATAAAGCACCTATTAGACTGGGCTCAGGTGGGTGTGACCATATATACTGCCTCCAGGCATTCTGCTGCAACGGAATCCACATCTAAAATAAATCTCTTACTAGACTGGGCTAAGGTGGGTGCGAGCATAGACCCTGCACCTAGACATTCTGCTGCAACGGAATCCGCATTTAAGAAAAAACACTTATTAGACTGGGATCAGGTGGGTGTGAGCATAGACCCTGCGCCCAGGCATTCTGCTGCAGCGGAATCCTCATATAAGATAAAACACTTATTAGACTGGGCTCAGGTGGGTGCGAGCATAGACCCTGCACACAGGCATTCTGCTGCAACGGAATCCACATCTAAGATAAAACACTTATTCGACTGGACTCAGGTGGGTGCAAGCATAGACCGTGCACCGAGGCATTCTGTATCAACGAAATCCGCATCTAAGATCAAACCCTTATTAGACTGGGCTCAGGTGGGTGTGAGCATCGACCCTGCAGCCAGGCATTCTGCTGCAATGGAATCCGCATCTAAGATAAAACATTTCTTAGACTGGGCTCAGGTGGGTGCAAACATAAACCCTGCACCCAGGCATTCTGCTGCAACGGAATCCGCATTTAAAATAAAGCACCTATTAGACTGGGCTCAGGTGGGTGTGACCATATATACTGCCTCCAGGCATTCTGCTGAGGCATTCTGTATCAACGAAATCCGCATCTAAGATCAACCCCTTATTAGACTGGGCTCAGGTGGGTGCGAGCATAGACCCTGCACCTAGACATTCGGCTGCAACGGAATCCGCATTTAAGAAAAAACACTTATTAGACTGGGCTCAGGTGGATGTGAGCATAGACCCCGCACCCAAGCATTCTGCTGCAATGGAAACACATCTAAGATAAAACACCTTTTAGATTGGGCTCAGTTGGGTGCGAGCATACACCCTGCAGCCAGGCATTCTGCTGCAACGGAATCCGCATCTAAGATAAAACATTTATTAGACTGGGCTCAGGTAGGTGCGAGCATATATACCTCATCCAGGCATTCTGCTGCAACGGACTCCGTATCTAAGATAAAACATTTATTATACTGGGCTCAGGTGGGTGCGAGCATAGACCTTGCACCCAGGCATTCTACATCAACGAAATCCACATCTAGTATAAAGCACTTATTAGCCTGGGCTCAGGTGCATGCGAGCATAGACCTTGCACAAAGGCATTCTGCTGCAACGGAATCCACATTTTAGATCAAGTATAGTTGGCATATATATTGCATCCAGGTATTGTGCTGCAACTGAATCCAGATCTAAGATAAAACACTTATTAGACTGGGCTCAGATGGATGTGAGCATAGACCCTGCAACCAGGCATTCTGCTGCAACGGGGAATCCTCATCTAAGAAAAAACACTTATTAGACTCGACTCAGGTGAGTGCGAGCATAGACCGTACACCGAGGCATTCTGTATCAACGAAATCCGCATCTAAGATAAAACCCTTATTAGACTGGGCTCAGGTGGGTGTGAGCATCAACCCTGCAGCCAGGCATTCTGCTGCAACAGAATCTGCATCTAAAATAAAGCACCTATTAGACTGGACCCAGATGGGCGTGAGCATATATACTGCTTCTAGGCATTCTGATGCAACAGAATACACATCTAAGATAAAACACTTATCAGACTGGGCTCAGGTGGATGTAAGCACAGACCCTGCACCCAGGCATTCTGCTGCAACGGAATCCGCATCTCAGATAAAACAGTTATTTGACTGGGCTCAGGTGGGTGCCAGCATATATACTGCACCCAGGCATTCTGCTGCAATGGAATCCAAATCTAAGATAAAACACTTATTAGACTGAGCTCAGGAAGGTGCGAGCATAGATCCTGCACCCAAGCATTCTGCTGCAACGGAATCCGCATCCGCATCCAAAATAAAGCAGCTATTAGACTGGGCTCAGGTGGGTGTGACTATATATCGCTTCCATGCTTGTGACGGAACCGCGTGACTGCGCGGCGCTGTTTCCGCGCCTGCGCGGCGCTGTTTCCGCGCCTGCGCGGCGCGTTCTATTGAGCGGGTGGGGCCATGACGGAACCGCTTCGTCATGAGCACAGCTCAACCGAGGCTTGTGATGGAGCGGTTCCGTCACGAGCATGTGAGCGCCGCTCGGCCCCCCTGCCCCTAGCGCTGCGGCGGAATTGCCGCCGCAGCGAAGGGGATATACTGCGTCCAGGAATTCTGCGGCAACGGAATCTAAATCTATTGCAAAACTCTTATTAGACTGGGCCTCAGGTGGGTGCGAGCATAGACCCTGCACCCAGGCTTTCTGCTGCAACGGAATCTGAATCTAAGATAAAACACTTATTAGACTGGGCTCAGGTAGATGCGAGCATTGACCCAGCACCGCACCAATCTGGTGTAACGGAATCCATATCTAAGATAAAACACTTATTAGACTAAGCTTAGGTGGGTGCAATCATAGACCCTGCATCCAGGCATTCTGCTGTAACTGAATCAGCATCTCAGATAAAACACTTATTAGACTGGGCTCAGGTGGGTGCGAGCATAGACCCTGCACCCAGGCATTCTGCTGTAACTGAATCAGCATCTCAGATAAAACACTTATTAGACTGGGCTCAGGTGGGTATGAGCACATACTGCTTCTAGGCATTCTGCTGCAACGGAATCTGCATCTAAGATAAAGCACCTATTAGACTGGGCTCAGGTGGGTGTGAGCATAGACCCTGCACCCAGGCATTCAGCTGTAACAGAATCCGCATCTAAGATCAAGCACTTATTAGACTGGGCATAGGTGGGTGTGAGCACAGACCCTGCACCCAGGCATTCTGCTGCAACGGAATCCGCATCTCAGATAAAACATTTATTAGACTGGGCTCAGGTGGGTGCGAGCATAGACCCTGCACTGAGGCATTCTTCTGCAACAGAATCTGCATCTAAGATAAAACCCTTATTAGAGTGTGCTCAGGTGGGTGCGAGCATAGACACTGCACCCAGGCATTCTGCTGCAACGGAATCCGCATCTAAGATAAAACCCTTATTAGACTGGTCTCAGGTGGGTGTGAGCATATATACTACAACCAGGCATTCTGCTGCAACGGAATCCGCATCTAAGATAAAGCATTTATTAGACTGGGCTCAGGTGGGTGCGAGCATAGACCCTGAACACAGGCATTCTGCTGCAACGGACTCCGCATCTAAGATAAAGCACCTATTAGACTGGGATCATGTGGGTGTGAGCATAGACCCTGCACCCATGCATTCTGCTGTAACTGAATCTGCGTCTCAGATAAATCACTTATTAGACTAGGCTCAGGTGGATGTGGATGTGAGCATATACTCTGCACAAAGGCCTTCTGCGGCAACTCAATCCGCATCTAAGAAAAAGCATTTATTAAAATGGCCTCAAGTGGATGTGAGCTTAGAACCTGCACCCAGTCCTTTTTCTGCAACAGAAATTGCATCAAAGTTAAAGCACTTATTGGACTGGGCTCAGGTGGGTGCGAGCCTAGACCCTGCAGCCAGGCATTCTGCTACACAGAAGCCGCATCTAAGATAAAACACTTATTAGACTGGGCTCAGGTGGGTAAAAGCAAAGACCCTGCACCCAGGCATTCTGCTGCAACGGAATCCTCATCTAAGATAAAACATTAATTAGACTGGGCTCAGGTGGGTGCGAGCATATATACTGCACCCAGGCATTTATTTATTTATTTATTTATTTGTGGGTTTATATAGCGCTTGAATCACTCCGCCAGGAGTATCTCTGCGCTTTTTGACCGGTAAATCAGCAGACATGATGTGAGGATGGAATTAGATTTCATTTTTGAATAAGACAGTTTTAGAAGTTTACGGAATGTTAGGTGCTCTTTGCATTGTCTTAGAGCCAGGGGTAGTTTGTTCCACAGCTTGGGACCAGTGGTAGACAGAGCTCTACCTCCATGTCTGACCTTTTTGACATGGGGGACCACAAGGAGGAGATTGTTGCTTGATCTGAGGGATCGTGCTGGAACATAAGGAACAAATCTCCGCTCAAGATAGATCGGCCCCTGTCCATTCAAGCACTTATGGATCAGGCAGCATATTTTGAATTTTGCCCTTTGTCTAATTGGAAGCCAATGTAATTGTTTAAGGAGAGGTTTTGAGGCAGGTCTCGTGGGGGCATTCAGAACAAGGCGGGCTGCCGTGTTCTGAATGACTTGTAGCTTATCCAGCACTCCTTCATTGGCAGAGAGTAACAAACCGTTACAATAATCGATCTGACTCAGGATCAGTGCTTGAACGAGGGTTTTCCTTACTGAGTTAGGTAGGAGTGGAAAGACTTTGCGGAGCAAACCGATGGTGTGGAAGCATATCCCTGAAATATAGCTGGTATGTTGTTTTAGTGACAGGTCGTGATCGAGCCGAATTCCAAAATTCTTCACGACCTGTTTAGGTTCAGGGACAGCTCCTAGCTCTGGTGGCCACCATTCCGGAGTCCATAGTATTTTAGCCTCCCCAAATAACATGATCTCCGTTTTGCTGACGTTACATTGGAGATAGTTGGTAGACATCCATTTTGCCACTTCTTTCCTGCCTGACGAGAAAGAGTTACTAACCTCAGTGGAAAGAGTTTTGAAGGGAAAAAGGAGCTGCGTATCATCTGCGTATGATACGGGGACAATCTGCTGCAACGGAATCCGAATCTAAGATAAAACACTTATTAGACTGGACTCAGGTGGGTGCGAGCATAGACTCTGCACCCAGGCATTCTGCTGCGATGGAATCGGCATCTAAGATAAAACACCTATTAAACTGGGCTCAGGTGGGTGCAAGCCTAGACCCTGCACCCAGGCATTCTGCTGCGATGGAATCCGCATCTAAGATAAAACACTTATTAGACTGGGCTTAGGTGGGTGCGAGCATAGACCCTGCACTGAGGCATTCTGAAAAACGAAATCCGCATCTAAGATAAAACACTTATTAGAGTGTGCTCAGGTGGGTGCGAGCATAGACACTGCACCCAGGCATTCTGCTACAACGGAATCCGCATCTAAGATAAAACATTTATTAGACTGGTCTCAGGTGGGTGCAAGCATATATACCTCATCCAGGCATACTGCTGCAAGGAAATCCGAATCTAAGAAAAAACACTTATTATACTCGGCTCAGAAAGGTGTGAGCATAGACCCTGCACCCAAGCATTCTGCTGTAACGAAATCCACATCACTTCAAGCACTTATTAGACTGGGCTCAGGTGGGTGCGAGCATAGACCCTGAACCCAGGCATTCTATTGCAAAGGACTCCGCATCTAAGATAAAGCACCTATTAGACGGGGCTCAGGTGGGTGACTGCAGACAGGCATTCTGCTGCAACGGAATCGGCGTCTTAGATAAAAAACTTGTTAGATAGGGCTCAGGTGGGTGCGAGCAAAGACCCTGCACGCAGGCATTTTGTTGTAACGGAATCCGAATCTAAGATAAAACACTTATTAGACTGGGCTCAAGTGGATGCGAGCACAGACCCTGCACCAAGGCCTTCTTCTGCAACGGAATCCGCATCTAAGATAAAGCACTTATTAGACTGGGCTCAGGTGGGTGTGAGCATAGCCCCTGCACCCAGGCATTCTGCTGAACCGGAATCTGCATCTCAGATAAATCAATTATTAGAATAGGCTCAGGTGGATATGAGCATATACTGTGCACAAAGGCCTTCTGCGGCAACGCAATCTGTATCTAAGAAAAAGCATTTATTAAAATGGCCTCAAGTGGATGTGAGCTTAGAACCTGCACCCAGGCCTTCTGCTGCAACAGAAATTGCATCAAAGTTAAAGCACTTATTAGACTGGGCTCAGGTGGGTGCGAGCATAGACCCTGCACCCAGCCATTCTGCTGCAATGGAATCCGAATCTAAGATAAAATACTTATTAGACTGGGCTCAGTTGGGTGCGAGGAATACAATAGGGGGTTGCTGAACTGTTCCTACGGAGAGTGAGGGAAGAGTTAACTGGCATGACCAAAGATGTTAGAGTAACATCCTGGGGCATCCATTTTGTTGGATGTAATGGCCTCACACACCCTGAAGGATGTCATGCTTCATCATCGGCGGTTGCTCCTCGTCGGGGAGGCGGTGCAATCCCCGACGGGCTCACCTCAAAGAGGGGCTCTTTGGCGGAGATCTTTTTCCAACAGCCTTATGGTGAGGTGGGGGTGTGTGGGCAGGGCTGGGTGTAGTGGTGTGAGGGATATTAAAATGTAGCAAGGGGTACCGGAATTCAGTTTATTCTGGGGGTCCCCTGGCTGCAGTTAAAAAGGTGGGGTTAGCTCACGAGGTGTCAGCAGGTTAGGTCGGGTGACCCTAGATGAAACTAAGAGTGAAGCTGGTCGACATGTTTCTCGCTGTGGGTCTAGTCACCCGCGATTCATCAGGACCTTAATAAAGTGAAAGGGAAAACATGCTGCTGTCATGTATGTGATTACTGTTACCTCTGTGGGCGCTCCTATGCCTATACATTGAAAAAGAGGAACAATGGTTAAATACAAATCTGCATGAAAACAAGTCACGTCAATGCCAGGGTGTATATACAATGTGGCATGCTATTGGTGCTGAGTGGCAATGCACAACAACCACTGCATGCCTTGTAAATTGCGTGTGCAAAGTGCAAAGTGGGGGGCACACACAACTGTTGAGTCCGTGAGGAGGTTTGTGGTAAAGTGCTGGCTAAAACCAAAAGGTTTAAAAACAGTTAAGAAAGGTTAAAAATGCAGCGGTTTAAGAGGACTGGAAATACTCATCTAGTGAACAATGAGCAGGTGTAGTGTGACAGGCACCGTTTGTAATATGTTGTGGCTATGTGAAGGACACACACACACACTCTGTGACCAAATGGGGAGTCTCGCGTGCCCCACTTACCTAATGGTTAAGGACTACATGCCACATGAGGGGTCGGCGGGACAAAACATCAGGGATGAGCCCAGGGGTTTAGCTGGAGATAAAGTATAACATAGCGCCTGTAGGTGGTTGCTGAAGCTAGTGTTATTAAATCTCAATGAAGTATTGGGCTGATAGGCCAAAGACCTCCATACTATCGCCCTCCGTTAAATCCTCGCCTAATGGACTCACCTCCATACTCCTGTGTCAGCGTAGTCAGACCTACCCTTCTCCGCCTTCTCCCCTGGGCTCATCCCTGATGTTTTGTCCCGCCGACCCCTCATGTGGCATATAGTCCTTAACCATTAGGTAAGTGGGGCACGCGAGACTCCCCATTTGGTCACAGAGTGTGTGTGTGTGTCCTTCACATAGCCACAACATATTACAAACGGTGCCTGTCACACTACACTTGCTCATTGTTCACTAGATGAGTATTTCCAGTCCTCTTAAACCGCTGCATTTTTAACCTTTCTTAACTGTTTTTAAACCTTTTGGTTTTAGCCAGCACTTTACCACAAACCTCCTCACGGACTCAACAGTTGTGTGTGCCCCCCACTTTGCACTTTGCACACGCAATTTACAAGGCATGCAGTGGTTGTTGTGCATTGCCACTCAGCACCAATAGCATGCCACATTGTATATACACCCTGGCATTGACGTGACTTGTTTTCATGCAGATTTGTATTTAACCATTGTTCCTCTTTTTCAATGTATAGGCATAGGAGCGCCCACAGAGGTAACAGTAATCACATACATGAAAGCAGCATGTTTTCCCTTTCACTTTATTAAGGTCCTGATGAATCGCGGGTGACTAGACCCACAGCGAGAAACATGTCGACCAGCTTCACTCTTAGTTTCATCTAGGGTCACCCGACCTAACCTGCTGACACCTAGTGAGCTAACCCCACCTTTTTAACTGCAGCCAGGGGACCCCCAGAATAAACTGAATTCCGGTACCCCTTGCTACATTTTAATATCCCTCACACCACTACACCCAGCCCTGCCCACACACCCCCACCTCACCATAAGGCTGTTGGAAAAAGATCTCCGCCAAAGAGCCCCTCTTTGAGGTGAGCCCGTCGGGGATTGCACCGCCTCCCCGACGAGGAGCAACCGCCGATGATGAAGCATGACATCCTTCGGGGTGTGTGAGGCCATTACATCCAACAAAATGGATGCCCCAGGATGTTACTCTAACATCTTTGGTCATGCCAGTTAACTCTTCCCTCACTCTCCGTAGGAACAGTTCAGCAACCCCCTATTGTATTCCTAGTACAAGATACGGACACAAGCTGTGACTGGACCTTCCACCACTCTGTGTGGTAAACCGTGTCCGTTGATCCATTGATCGACTCCCTTACCTCCCTCCCTTTGGATATAGACTCAGTTGGGTGCGAGCATAGACCCTGCACCCAGCCATTCTGCTGCAATGGAATCCGAATCTAAGATAAAATACTTATTAGACTGGGCTCAGTTGGGTGCGAGCATAGACCTTGCATCCAGGCATTCTGCTGCAACGGAATCCGAATCTAAGATAAAACACTTATTAGACTGGGCTCAGTTGGGTGCGAGCATAGACCTTGCATCCAGGCATTCTGCTGCAACGGAATCCGAATCTAAGATAAAACACTTATTAGACTGGGCTCAGGTAGGTGCGAGCATAGACCCTGCACCCAAGCATTCTGCTGTAATGGAATCCAAATCGTAGATAAAACACTTATTAGACTGGGCTCAGGTGGGTGCGAGCATAGACCCTGCACTCAAGCATTCTGCCACAACAGAATCCACACTTAATATAAAACAATTATTAGACTGGGCTCAGATGGGTGCCAGCATAGACCCTGCACCGAGGCCTTCTGCTGCAATGGACTCTGCATCTAAGATAAAGTACCTTTTAGACTGGGCTCAGGTGGGCATGATCATAGACTCTGCACCCAGGCATTCTGCTGCAACGGAAACCGAATCTAAGATAAAACATTTATTAGACTGGGCTCAGGTGGGTGCGAGCATGTAAACTGCTCCTAGGCATTCTGCTGCAACGGAATCCGAATCTAAGATAAAACACTTATTTGATTGGGCTCAGGTGGGTGCGAGCATAGACCCTGCACCCAGGCATTCTGCTGCAATGGAATCCGCATCTAAGATAAAACATTTATTAGACTGGACTCAGGTGGGTATGAGCACATACTGCTTCTAGGCATTCTGCTGCAACAGAATCAACATCTAAGAGAAAACACTTATCAGACTGGGCTCAGGTGGATGTGAGCATAGACCCTGCACTGAGGCATTCTGCAAAACGAAATCCGCATCTAAGATAAAACAATTATTAGACTGGGCTCAGGTGGGTGCGAGCATAGACACTGCACCCAGGCATTCTGCTGCAACGGAATCCGCATCTAAGATAAAACATTTATTAGACTGGTCTCAGGTGGGTGCGAGCATATATACCTCATCCAGGCATACTGCTGCAAGGGAATCTGAATCTAAGATAAAACACTTATTATACTGGGCTCAGAAAGGTGCGAGCATAGACCCTGCACCCAAGTATTCTGCTGTAACGAAATCCACATCTCACTTCAAGCACTTATTAGACTGGGCTCAGGTGAGTGCGAGCATAGACCCTGAACACAGGCATTCTGCTGCAACGGACTCCGCATCTAAGATAAAGCACCTATTAGACTGGGCTCAGGTTGGGTGCGAGCATAGACCCTGCACACAGGCATTCTGCTGCAATGGAATCGGCGTCTTAGATAAAAAACTTGTTAGATAGGGCTCAGGTGGGTGCGAACAAAGACCCTGCACCCAGGCATTTTGCTGTAACGGTATCTGAATCTAAGATAAAACATTTATTAGACTGGGCTCAGGTGGGTGCGAGCATAGACCCTGCACCCAGGCATTCTGCTGCACTGGAATCCGCATCTAAGATAAAACATTTATTAGACTGGGCTCAGGTGGGTGCGAGCATAGACCCTGCACCCAGGCATTCTGCTGCAACGGAATCCGAATCTAAGATAACACTCTTATTAGACTGGGCTCAGGTGGGTGCGAGCATACACTCTGCACCCAGGAATTCTGCTGCAACAGAATCCGCATCTAAAATAAAGCACCTATTAGACTGGACTCAGGTGGGTATGAGCATATATACTGCTTCTAGACATTCTGCTGCAATGGAATACACATCTAAGATAAAACACTTATCAGACTGGGCTCAGGTGGATGTGAGCATAGACCATGCTCCAAGGCATTCTGCTGCAACGGAATCCTCATCTAAGATACAACACTTATTAGACTGGGCTCAGGTGGGTGCGAGCATAGTCCCTGAACCCAGGAATTCTGCTGCAACGGACTCCGCATCTAAGATAAAGCAGCTATTAGACGGGGCTCAGGTGGGTGCCTGCACACAGGCATTCTGCTGCAACGGAATCGGCGTGTTAGATAAAAAACTTGTTAAATAGGGCTCAGGTGGGTGCGAGCAAAGACCCTGCACGCAGGCATTCTGCTGTAACGGAATCCGCATCTAAGATAAAAAATTTATTAGACTGGGCTCAGGTGGGTTCGAGCATGTAAACTGCTCCTAGGCATTCTGCTGCAACGGAATCCGAATCTAAGATAAAACACTTATTAGACTGGGCTCAGGTGGGTGCGAGCATAGACCCTGCACCCAGGCATTCTGATGCAATGGAATCCGCATCTAAGATAAAACATTTATTAGACTGGACTCAGGTGGGTATGAGCACATACTGCTTCTAGGCATTCTGCTGCAACAGAATCAACATCTAAGAGAAAACACTTATCAGACTGGGCTCAGGTGGATGTGAGCATAGACCCTGCACTGAGGCATTCTGCAAAACGAAATCCGCATCTAAGATAAAACAATTATTAGACTGGGCTCAGGTGGGTGCGAGCAAAGACACTGCACCCAGGCATTCTGCTGCAACGGAATCCGCATCTAAGATAAAACATTTATTAGACTGGTCTCAGGAGGGTGCGAGCATATATACCTCATCCAGGCATACTGCTGCAAGGGAATGCGAATCTAAGATAAAACACTTATTATACTGGGCTCAGAAAGGTGCGAGCATAGACCCTGCACCCAAGCATTCTGCTGTAACGAAATCCAAATCTCACTTCAAGCACTTATTAGACTGGGCTCAGGTGGATGCGAGCATAGACCCTGCACCCAGGCATTCTGCTGCAACGGAATCCGAATCTAAGATAAAACACTTATTTGATTGGGCTCAGGTGGGTGCGAGCATAGACCCTGCACCCAGGCATTCTGCTGCAATGGAATCCGCATCTAAGATAAAACATTTATTAGACTGGACTCAGGTGGGTATGAGCACATACTGCTTCTAGGCATTCTGCTGCAACAGAATCAACATCTAAGAGAAAACACTTATCAGACTGGGCTCAGGTGGATGTGAGCATAGACCCTGCACTGAGGCATTCTGCAAAACGAAATCCGCATCTAAGATAAAACAATTATTAGACTGGGCTCAGGTGGGTGCGAGCATAGACACTGCACCCAGGCATTCTGCTGCAACGGAATCCGCATCTAAGATAAAACATTTATTAGACTGGTCTCAGGTGGGTGCGAGCATATATACCTCATCCAGGCATACTGCTGCAAGGGAATCTGAATCTAAGATAAAACACTTATTATACTGGGCTCAGAAAGGTGCGAGCATAGACCCTGCACCCAAGTATTCTGCTGTAACGAAATCCACATCTCACTTCAAGCACTTATTAGACTGGGCTCAGGTGGATGCGAGCATAGACCCTGAACACAGGCATTCTGCTGCAACGGACTCCGCATCTAAGATAAAGCACCTATTAGACTGGGCTCAGGTTGGGTGCGAGCATAGACCCTGCACACAGGCATTCTGCTGCAATGGAATCGGCGTCTTAGATAAAAAACTTGTTAGATAGGGCTCAGGTGGGTGCGAACAAAGACCCTGCACCCAGGCATTTTGCTGTAACGGTATCTGAATCTAAGATAAAACATTTATTAGACTGGGCTCAGGTGGGTGCGAGCATAGACCCTGCACCCAGGCATTCTGCTGCACTGGAATCCGCATCTAAGATAAAACATTTATTAGACTGGGCTCAGGTGGGTGCGAGCATAGACCCTGCACCCAGGCATTCTGCTGCAACGGAATCCGAATCTAAGATAACACTCTTATTAGACTGGGCTCAGGTGGGTGCGAGCATACACTCTGCACCCAGGAATTCTGCTGCAACAGAATCCGCATCTAAAATAAAGCACCTATTAGACTGGACTCAGGTGGGTATGAGCATATATACTGCTTCTAGACATTCTGCTGCAATGGAATACACATCTAAGATAAAACACTTATCAGACTGGGCTCAGGTGGATGTGAGCATAGACCATGCTCCAAGGCATTCTGCTGCAACGGAATCCTCATCTAAGATACAACACTTATTAGACTGGGCTCAGGTGGGTGCGAGCATAGTCCCTGAACCCAGGAATTCTGCTGCAACGGACTCCGCATCTAAGATAAAGCAGCTATTAGACGGGGCTCAGGTGGGTGCCTGCACACAGGCATTCTGCTGCAACGGAATCGGCGTGTTAGATAAAAAACTTGTTAAATAGGGCTCAGGTGGGTGCGAGCAAAGACCCTGCACGCAGGCATTCTGCTGTAACGGAATCCGCATCTAAGATAAAACATTTATTAGACTGGGCTCAGGTGGGTTCGAGCATGTAAACTGCTCCTAGGCATTCTGCTGCAACGGAATCCGAATCTAAGATAAAACACTTATTAGACTGGGCTCAGGTGGGTGCGAGCATAGACCCTGCACCCAGGCATTCTGATGCAATGGAATCCGCATCTAAGATAAAACATTTATTAGACTGGACTCAGGTGGGTATGAGCACATACTGCTTCTAGGCATTCTGCTGCAACAGAATCAACATCTAAGAGAAAACACTTATCAGACTGGGCTCAGGTGGATGTGAGCATAGACCCTGCACTGAGGCATTCTGCAAAACGAAATCCGCATCTAAGATAAAACAATTATTAGACTGGGCTCAGGTGGGTGCGAGCAAAGACACTGCACCCAGGCATTCTGCTGCAACGGAATCCGCATCTAAGATAAAACATTTATTAGACTGGTCTCAGGAGGGTGCGAGCATATATACCTCATCCAGGCATACTGCTGCAAGGGAATGCGAATCTAAGATAAAACACTTATTATACTGGGCTCAGAAAGGTGCGAGCATAGACCCTGCACCCAAGCATTCTGCTGTAACGAAATCCAAATCTCACTTCAAGCACTTATTAGACTGGGCTCAGGTGGATGCGAGCATAGACCCTGCACACAGGCATTCTGCTGCAATGGAATCGGCGTCTTAGATAAAAAACTTGTTAGATAGGGCTCAGGTGGGTGCGAACAAAGACCCTGCACGCAGGCATTTTGCTGTAACGGTATCCGAATCTAAGATAAAACACTTATTAGACTGGGCTCAGGTGGGTGCGAGCATAGACCCTGCAGCCAGGCATTCTGCTGCAACGGAATCCGCATCTAAGATAAAACACTTATTAGACTGGGCTCAGGTGGGTGCGAGCATAGACCCTGCACCCAGGCATTCTGCTGCACTGGAATCCGCATCTAAGATAAAACATTTATTAGACTGGGCTCAGGTGGGTGCGAGCATACACTCTGCACCCAGGAATTCTGCTGCAACAGAATCCGCATCTAAAATAAAGCACCTATTAGACTGGACTCAGGTGGGTATGAGCATATATACTGCTTTTAGACATTCTGCTGCAATGGAATACACATCTAAGATAAAACACTTATCAGACTGGGCTCAGGTGGATGTGAGCATAGACCATGCTCCAAGGCATTCTGCTGCAACGGAATCCTCATCTAAGATACAACACTTATTAGACTGGGCTCAGGTGGGTGCGAGCATAGTCCCTGAACCCAGGAATTCTGCTGCAACGGACTCCGCATCTAAGATAAAGCAGCTATTAGACGGTGCTCAGGTGGGTGCGAGCATAGACCCTGAACACAGGCATTCTGCTGCAACGGACTCCGCATCTAAGATAAAGCACCTATTAGACTGGGCTCAGGTGGGTGCCTGCACACAGGCATTCTGCTGCAACGGAATCGGTGTATTAGATAAAAAACTTGTTAGATAGGGCTCAGATGGGTGCGAGCAAAGACCCTGCACGCAGGCATTCTGCTGCAATGGAATCCGCATCTAAGATAAAACATTTATTAGACTGGGCTCAGGTGGGTGCGAGCATGTAAACTGCACCTAGGCATTCTGCTGCAACGGAATCCGAATCTAAGATAAAACACTTATTAGACTGGGCTCAGGTGGGTGCGAGCGTAGACCCTGCACCGAGTCATTCTGCTGCAATGGAATCCGCATCTAAGATAAAACATTTATTAGACTGGGCTCAGGTGGGTATGAGCACATACTGCTTCTAGGCATTCTGCTGCAACAGAATCAACATCTAAGAGAAAACACTTATCAGACTGGGCTCAGGTGGATGTGAGCATAGACCCTGCACTGAGGCATTCTGCAAAACGAAATCCGCATCTAAGATAAAACAATTATTAGACTGGGCTCAGGTGGGTGCGAGCATAGACACTGCACCCAGGCATTCTGCTGCAACGGAATCCGCATCTAAGATAAAACATTTATTAGACTGGTGTCAGGTGGGTGCGAGCATATATACCTCCTCCAGGCATACTGCTGCAAGGGAATCCGAATCTAAGATAAAACACTTATTATACTGGGCTCAGAAAAGTGCGAGCATAGACCCTGCACCCAAGCATTCTGCTGTAACGAAATCCAAATCTCACTTCAAGCACTTATTAGACTGGGCTCAGGTGGATGCGAGCATAGACCCTGAACACAGCCATTCTGCTGCAACGGACTCCGCATCTAAGATAAAGCACCTATTAGACTGGGCTCAGGTGGGTGCGAGCATAGACCCTGCACACAGGCATTCTGCTGCAATGGAATCAGCGTCTTAGATAAAAAACTTGTTAGATAGGGCTCAGGTGGGTGCGAGCATAGACCCTGCCCCCAGGCATTCTGCTACAACAGAAGCCTCATTTAAGATAAAACACTTATCAGACTGGGCTCAGGTGGATGTGAGCAAAGACCCTGCACCCAGGCATTCTGCTGCGACGGAATCCTCATCTAAGATAAAACTCTCATTAGACTGGGCTCAGGTGGGTGCGAGCATTTATACTGCATACCGGCATTCTGCTGTAACGGAATCTGAATCTAAGATAAAACACTTATTAGACTGGGCTCAGGTAGGTGCGAGCATAGACCCTGCACCCAAGCATTCCGATGTGTCGGAATCCACATCTAAGATAAAACATGTATTAGAATGGGCTCAGGTGGATATAAGCATAGACCCTGCACCCAGGCATTTTGCTGCAACGGAATCTGCATCTAAGATCAAGCACCTATTAGACTGGGCTCAATCAATCAATCAATCAATCAATACATTTATAGAGAGCGCTACTCACCCGTGAGGGTCTCTAGGCGCTGAAGGGATGGGGTGTTGTTACTACTCAAATAGCCATGTCTTGACGTGCTTCCTGAAGGTGAGGTGGTCCTGGGTCAGTTGTAGGTGTGCAGGGAGTGAGTTTCATGTCTTGGCGGCCAGGTAGGAGAACGATCTTCCTCCGCTTGTGGTTCTGCGGATCCGTGAGACGATGGCGAGGGCGAAGCTGGCGGAGCAGAGCTGGCGGGTGGGAGTGTAGAACGAGATACGGTTGTTGAGGTATTCGGGCCCATGTCGTGGAGCGCTTTGTGTGCGTGGGTGAGGAGCCTGAACGTGATCCTCTTGCTGACGGGGAGCCAGTGCAGGTCCTTTAGATGGGGTGTCATGTGGCTGTGGCAAGGGATGTCGAGGATGAGTCATGCATAGGCATTCTGTATGTGCTGAAGACATTTCTGAAGTTTGGCTGTGGTTCCTGCGTACTGTTCATTCCCGTAGTGCAGTCAGCTGGTGACGAGGGCCTGGGTGACTGTCTTTCTGGTTTCGGTGGGGATCCATCGGAATATCTTTCGGAGCATGCGCAGGGTGTTGAAGCATGACGATGAGATGGCGTTGACTTGTTTGGTCATTGTGAGGGAGGAGTCCAGGATGAATCCCAGGTTGCGAGCGTGGTCCATGGGTGTCAGTGCGGTGACCAGCGCGGTGGGCAACCAGGAGTCATCCCAGGCGGATAGGGATTGTCCGAGGATGATGACCTCTGTCTTGTCTGAGTTGATTTTCAGATGGCTGAGCTTCATCCATTCCGCTACATCTTTCCTTCCTTCCTGGAGGTTGGTTTTGGCGGTGGCTGGGTCTTTGCTGAGGGAGAGTATCAGCTGGGTGTTGTTGGGGATCCATCGGAAGATCTTACGGAGCATGCGCAGGGTATTGAAGCATGATGATGTGATGGCGTTGACTTGTCTGGTCATCGAGAGGGAGGAATCCAGGATGAAGCCCAGGTTGCTTGCGTGGCCCGTTGGCTTGGGCGTGGTGCCCAGGGCGGGGGGCCACCAGGAGTCGTCCCAGGCGGTGGGTGATGATCCCAGGATGAGGACTTCCGTCTTGTCTGAGTTCAGTTTCAGGTGGCTGTTCTTCATCCAGTTGGCGACATCTTTCATCCCTTCGTGTAGGCTGGTTCTGGCGGTGGCGGGGTCGTTGGTTAGGGAGAGGTTCAGCTGGGTGTCGTCGGCGTAGGAGATGATGTTGAGGTTGTGTTGGCGTGCGATGGCTGTGAGGGGACTCATGTAGATGTTGAAGAGAGTGGGGCTGAGTGATGATCCTTGTGGTACGCCGCGGATGACTTCGGTGGCCTCTCATCTGAACGGGGGGAGGCGGACTCTCTGGGTTCTTCCGGCGAGAAACGGGATGATCCATTCCAGTGCCTTCTCTTGGATTCCGGTGTTGCTGAGGCGCTGCACTAGGGTGCGGTGGCAGACGGTGTCAAATGCTGCGGAGAGGTCCAGGAGGATGAGGGCCGCCTTTTCCCCGTTGTCAAGCAGGGATCTGATGTCGTCTGTGACTGCGATGAGGGCGGTCTCCGTGCTATGGTTGGCTCGGAAGCCGGACTGTGACTGGTCGAGGGATCCATTTGTCTCGAGGATGGTGGTGAACTGTCTGTTGACGGTCTTCTCGAAGACCTTGGCCGGAAACGGGAGGAACGAGATGGGGCGGAAGTTCTTGAGGTCGGAGGGGTCAGCTGTTGTTTTTTTCAGGAGGGCTCTGATCTCGGCGTGCTTTCATCTCTCCGGGAAGGTGGCAGTGTTAAAGGAGATGTTGATGATGTCTCGGAGTTTGGGTGCGATGGTGGAGTCGGCTTTGTTGAAAACGTGGTGGGGGCAGGGGTCGGTAGGGGATCCGGAGTGGATGGTGTTCATCGTGCTGATGGTGTCTTCGGTGCTGACCGGGGTCCAGGCGCTGGAGGGTGCTGGTGGAGGGCGTTGGTTCAGTGGTGGGGTGCGTGGTTGGTGCGCCGAAGCTGTTGTGTATTTCGGCGATCTTGCGGTGGAAGATTGAGGCGAGCGAGTCGCAGAGGTCTTGCGAGGGAGCAATGTCGTTGTTTCCGGCGCTGGGATTGGAGAGCTCTTTGACGATGCTGAAGAGTTCCTTGCTGTTGTAGGCGTTGTTGTCCAGTTGTTCTTTGAATGCTGACTCCTTGGTGGTACGGATCAGCTGGTGGTGATTGCGGGTGGCGTTCTTGAGGGCAGTCATGTTGTCTGTGGTCTGGTCGATGTGCCAGGCCTTCTCGAGGGTGCGGCAGTTCTTCTTGGAGTTCGTGAGTTCGACGGTGAACCATGAGGCTTTCTTGCTGCCGGGTCTGCTGGGAGGGGTCTTTAGTGGTGCGAGTTCATTTGCGCGGTCGGTGATCCACTGTGTGAGGTTGTTGGCTGCTTTGTTGGGGTGCGTTGTGGTGGCGGGGGAGTTCCGGCTGAGGGAGGTGGTGAGCTGGTCAGCGATGATCTTGCTCCAGTTTCTGCGAGGGACCTGTTTGGGGTGGTGGTGGGTCATGGTTCTTCTGAAGCTGAAGTGGACGCAGCTGTGGTCAGTCCAATAGAGTCCGGTGGAGTGGCTGAAGGAGATGTGTTTGCTGGAGGAGAAGACTGGGTCAAGCGTGTAGCCGGCAAAGTGGATGGGGATGTTCACCAGTTGCTTGAGTCCGAGGTTGGCGAGGTTGTCCAGCAGGGCGGCAGTGTTGCAGTCCTTGTTGTTTTCCAGGTGGAAGTTGAGGGCCCCAAGGAGGATGTCGTTCGTGGATCGGAGGGCGTGTGGGCTGATGAAGTCTGCGATGTCTTCGCTGAATTGTGTGCGAGGTCCCGGGGGTCTGTAGATGAGGGTGCCTCTGAGTGTGGTCTTGGGTCGGTGTGTATCTTGAAATGGAGGTGTTCAGCGGTGGTCAGGGTGTCATCGGAGTTGGTTGTGATGCGGATGGTGTTCTTGTGAACAATGGCGATTCCTCCTCCCGTCTGGTTGACGCGGTCCCTCCGGGTGATCTTGTATCCGTCCGGGATGGCGATGGCAACGTCAGGCACTGAGGAGGCATTCATCCAGGTTTCTGAAAGGAAGGCGACGTCTGGTGATTTCGTGTCAAGCAGGTTCCAGAGTTCGACGGTGTGTCTGTGGACGGAGCGGGTGTTGAGCAGGATGCACTTGAGGTGGTTGCTGCTGGTGCTGGGTGCGGTGCAGGTCCGGAGGCAGGTGTATTTGCAGGCTTGGCAGGTGAATGGTTTTTGGGTGAGTTTCGGGGTGGCTCGGTAGCAGGCGGGTGTTCCGTCCGTGTTGAGTGCGTGGAGGGTTGCGGCGTTGTATGTTAGTCGGGCGCGTTGGTATCGTCGAGATCCAGGGTTTGTGGCGTGGGCGCAGTCCAGGCACGGACGGGCGCAGACGGGCTTGCCTTTGGCTCGCCTTCGGCGCACCATTGGTGCGCCCGCTGCACGTGAATGCTGCGCGTACGTGCGGACTCTGCCATAAATGGAGAGTGGGGCGGGCGGAGCGAGGAAGGAGCAGCTGGAAGGAGGGAGCGGGGTGGCGAGTGGGGAGGGGAACGGTGCGGTGAAGCTGAAGGAAACGGGGGTGAGGCAGCAGGGGAGCAGCGGCAGGGAGCGGGGAGCGGGGTGGAGCAGCGGGAGAAAACGGCGATAGAGCACAAAAAACAATCAGGGGCACAACAGTGGACGAGAAATACAGATTACTGGCAAAACAGTGGAAGAAACGAAATCAGGGGCACAACAGTGGACGCGCAATACAAATACAGGCACAACAGTGGAAGAAACGAAATCATGGGCACAACAGTGGACGCATAATACAAATAGTGAGGCAGATACAATTACTGGCAGTGGCGGCGGCAAACGGAGACCGGGCACACACAGGATGGGCCACGCGGCGGGTGGAGCGACTGGCTCTGACCAGGTCAGGTCACAGCTCCCCGCCTCGCGGACACCGGGGAGCGGTACGGTGAAGCTGAAGGAAACGGGGGTGGGGCCGCGGGGGAGCAGCGGCAGGGAGCGGGGAGCGGGGTGGAGCAGCGGGAGAAAAACGGCGATAGAGCACAAAAAACAATCAGGGGCACAACAGTGGACAAGAAATACAGATTACTGGCACAACAGTGGAAAAAACGAAATCAGGGGCACAACAGTGGGCGCGTAATACAAATAGTGAGGTAGATACAATTACTGGCAGTGGCGGCGGCAAACGGAGACCGGGCAAGCGCAGGATGGGCCACGCGGCGGGTGGAGCGACCGGCTCTGACAAGGTCAGGTCAGGTCAGGTATCCTTCAACGTTGACTAAACTAAAAACTAATACATAGGAATCTCTTCCTACTAAGTTCTGGCCGATATTAACCTTTCACCCACTCCAGACGTCCATTGGAGTTTTTACGGGAAAAGGGGTCTGTGTGAAAAGCACGACTGAGTTACTCTAGTATCTTGCGTTAGATTATCGCCTTACCAAACGTTGGGCGCCATGTAGTGTAGTTCCTATACTCCCAATAGGCTCTGCGCATTGGAATAACATAAATGGTAGTTTAGACATAGGACTGAGGTCGACTAGGTCTCTACTGAATATGTTAGACTTAATTAGTTATGCCAACTAGCTCAGAGGTCACTAGAAACTTTCTCGAATGAACAGGGAGGAGTTACTTCCCTGATTAGACATGAAGGGATTAGCTTCTGACAACCGCATAAACATGACAACTTTGCTCCCTCCAGAATAAGGAGTATATCTCCAGAGTCGTGTGAAAACAATAGATATCTATTTCACTCAGTTAATCGTGCATGCTTAGTTTCACTAGAGTGCAGAGAAATAGAGAGACGGGCGTTTTCAATAAAAGGTGTTATTTATTGAGCAGTCTTCTTTCTCATACAAGAGAAGTGAATTGCCACAATTGCAATACTTGTCATAAAGTAAAGTGCGTACAGTAAAAGGAGTATTATGAAATAATACTGTAAAAGCATTGATATGGTTTCTGAGCCATATGATATTTAAAACGGATAACATACATACAATTATATGCAATGATAAAAGTTGACTAAACATACTCAACTTGTGCTTCTACATACTGTCAAGTTCTCACTGCGTTGTCTCTTACCTTATATAGCAGAGTAGACGAAGACAACGCAGAGGATTTCCGCAGAGACGCAAGTGACCAACTTCCCAAATCCCTAACTATAAACTTGCTGACTATATTAACAGCTAAGAATAGAACTAGAAATATGGGAGGAGGGCCGGTACTGGACGTTGATGAGTAGACTTTTCCTTGCTGTCGACCTGCGAACAACAAATGGGAAGGGGTTTGTTAACTCTGGTCTTTGAACCTATCTCTTCTCTATTACCCTACTCTCTCTGATTAACGTTGGGATATAGGACTTAAGTTGCTCCTACCTGCGATCAGAAGTAGTTGGTTTTTGTCCAGTATTTCTTTATCTTGTAGTGGTGGGATGACGGGATCGTCGTCTGTTTATCTGTCCTGGCGTTGATCTTTTGGGGTCTGGATTTGTTGTAATGAGTTTCTAAAAATGAAGAAAAATAACTTAGAGATTGTTCCTAGAAAACTATAAATTAAGCACTTCCTTGGACTGTGAAACTTACTTGCAAATGTTTTCAAAATAGGTAACATATGAGGGTTCTGGGAATTCTTTCAGTGAAGTAAAACCTATTTGAGCAACTCCAAAAGAAAAGACAAGAAAACACTTTCCAAACTAAAACATATTTTCCTCTAGTTTTAGGACTTCCAATCAAAGGATTTATCTAAACAACCATATTACAGTTCAATGTCAATTCTTGTTTTGCGTCACAAGAAACCTTTTCTTTCAAAGTCTCCTTTTCAAACTCTAATTACAATGTCTATCTTTTATGCTGCATCTCTTGAAATCTGTTACTCTCAAAGTCTCTCTCTTTCTTGCGATGGGCGCCTATAAATCAGACTTGTCACTTAACTTAATCTCTATCTTGTCCTTGCAGGGTCTTGCGATGCCTTCAAGAGGTTTCCGGGTGCAGGTCGGCGTTCTGCAGTTGAAATCCTTGGGGTAGGTCTCCTGCGCTGCCTCAGCGCGGCCTCTCTGTAGCAGGGAACACGAGGCAAAGCAATATCTCGAGCTTGGGTGCGGTTTAAATAGTTAACCGCACCCAAATAATTACGTGCGCACGTAACGCCTCCGCTACGGAAAACACACGAGGCGCCTTTAACATTCAGCGCGTCCCGCGCGCAGCTTCTGAGAGCGCTCTCAGAAGCGGCAGACAACTCGGAGCGGCTTTCACTCTCAGCGCGTCCTGCGCACAGCTTCTGAGAGCGCTCTGAACACATCCACCTGAAATAAATGGCAAACTCGTTACTTGGCTGCTAGGCTAACGTGGTACTTCCAAATGATACACAAAAGTGGTCTAAGGAGAAAAACGAGTACATGTCAAAAAGCCAATAACAGTGACAGTGAAATACAAGTAATCATAAACACACTCACATACAGGTAGTGCCGGTGCACGGGAAAGGGGTGGGTTTTCTTACTGAATCAAGCTCTGGGCATTGCCTAGAAAAGGGATTCATGACAGTACTCCCTCCTCAAGATCCCCCCCAAAACTGGTACAATAGGTTTAGGTTTGTTCGGATGTCTTACATGAAATGATTTAACCAATCTAGGAGAATTCTTTAAGTGTTCTAAAGGCTCCCATGACCTTTCGTCTGGACCATAACCTTTCCAGTCAACAAGATAGAAAAATTTTCCTCTAACTCTTTTGGAGTCCAAGATTGATTTCACTTCAAATTCTGGGTTTCCATCAATTATAACAGATGCAGGTGGTTTGGTGAAACGAGTTTGTGGGTTAAAGGGCTTCACTAAAGAAACGTGAAACACTGGATGAATCCGATATTTCTTGGGAAGGGTTAACTTTACACAAACAGGATTCACTATCTTATCGATAGAGAAAGGACCAATGAACCTTGGATTACATTTATGCTGGCCCTTAAGTTTTAGGTTCTTAGTACTTAACCAGACTTTATCTCCAGGAACATAATCCGGTTGTTTTGTTCTATGTTTGTCTGCAGATTTCTTTTGACTTTCTTTGGCCTGAGCTAGATGAAAGGCTGCCTGATCTTGAATAGAGGATAATTTGGAAACATATTCTGAAACTGTAGGCACAGAACAATCCTTTCTAGAAGTACTGGGAAAACTTTTTGGATGAAAACCAAAATTACAAAAGAAAGGGGACATACCGAGGGAAGTATGATCGACATTGTTGTAAGCAAACTCCAATTGACTTAACAAATCTGCCCAATCCCCTTCCTCTGAGGTTAACATACAACGAATAAACTGTTCTATGGTCTGGTTGGTTCGTTCAGTTAGACCATCTGTTTGCGGGTGATAGCTTGAGGATAATCGGACTTCCATATTTAATAGAGAGCTCAAACTCTTCCAAACATGAGAAATAAATTGAGATCCCCTATCAGAAATTACCACTGAAGGGATTCCATGTAATCGAATGATATTTACAATCAACAGTTGAGCTAATTCCAATGCAGTAGGTAATTTCCTTAGAGGAATAAAATGGGCCATACGAGAGAATTGGTCAACTATTGTTAAAATAGTCGAATAGCCTTTTTTGGTTTTTGGAAGTTCGACTATAAAATCTAGAGAAATAGTGTGCCATGGATGAGGTGGAATAGGAAGGGGAGTCAATAATCCACTTGGAGCTTGATGGGATGGTTTATTCTGAATGCAAACACCACAAGTCTCCACAAAGGACTGAACTTCCTTCAACATAGATGGCCACCAAAAGGTTCTCTTTATGAGCTCATAAGTCTTAATCTTACTAGGATGGGCAGAAAGAGAAGTGTCATGATGGTAATGAAGGATATCTCTTCTTATAGACTCAGAAGGCACAAAGATTAAATCATGCATGTACAATAATTCGTCTCTTACTTGTAAAAAGGGTAGCTCTTTCTTCCAATAATCAAAACCTTTTTTGTCCAACTCCTTCTTGATTTCTACTATGATATCATTAGAGGTTAAGCAAGCTTGAAATCGTGACACTGGTAAGATCGGTTGACTTTCTTCTGAAGAAGAATCTGGGGGAATGTAACCCATTCTAGATAAAGCATCAGCCTTTAAATTTTCCTTTCCGGGTCGGTATGTGATTACAAAATTGTAGTCGTTGAAGAAAATTGACCACCTGAGTTGTCTAGCAGTTAGGGCTTTTACGGATTTTAACACTTGGAGATTTCTATGATCAGTGTAAATTGTTATTGGATGACGAGCCCCTAGCAGGTAATGGCGCCATTCTTCGAAAACTGCTTTTATTGCCAAAAGCTCCTTATCAGCTATAGCATAATTCAGTTCTGCCTGAGACAATTTTCTGGAATAAAAAGCTATAGGATGCATTTGTCCTGTGTTTTTATCCCTTTGAGATAAAATACCTCCTAAAGCATATTGTGAAGCATCCGCTTCAACAATAAAGGGTTGGCTGGGATCAGGATGACTTAGTATAGGAGCTGAAATGAATTTCTTTTTTAATTCCTGGAAGGCCTTTTCAGCCTGATCTGACCAAATGAATTTTACTCCCTTTCGAAGAAGTTTAGTAATTGGAGTAATTATTTGGGAAAAGTCTTGAATAAAACGACGGTAAAAATTTGCAAATCCTAAGAAACTCTGTACTTGTTTTACCGTTGTGGGACTGGTCCAGGAGTCTACAGCTTCTACCTTCTTTGGGTCCATTTCAATCCCCTTTGGACTGATGACATAGCCCAGGAACTCTACTTTAGTGACATGAAATTGACTTTTTTCTAATTTAACAAACAGGGAATTTGCAAGTAGTTTTAGAAGAATGGCGCGAACCTGCTGCACATGTTCTTCTTCAGAATTAGAAAATATCAGAATGTCATCGATATAAACCACACAACAAACATCTATGAATTCATGTAGCACCTCGTTGATGAAAAATTGAAACGCTGCTGGAGCATTGCATAGTCCGAAAGGCATGACCTGATATTCGAAAAGGCCGAATTTTGTGCGGAAGGCCGTCTTCCATTCATCGCCTTCCCGGACTCTTACAAGATGATAAGCTCCGCGTAGGTCTAACTTGGTGTAAATAGTTGCCTTCTTAACCTGATCTAACAGAGTAGGAATCAAAGGCAATGGGTACCTGTTCTTGATTGTCACATTATTCAAGGCTCTATAGTCAATACACGTGCGCAACTCACCTCCCTTTTTCGGAATAAAAAAAAGAGAAGATGACACAGGTGATCTAGAATGCCTAATGAAACCATTTGCAAGATATTCATCCAGATAATCTCTAAGGTGTATGTTTTCTTTTTCGGTTAAGGCGTAAATCCTACTGCAGGGTAGGGTTGCTCCGGGAACCAAATCAATTCGACAGTCAAAATCCCTGTGTGGAGGAAGGGTGTTGGCCTTTTTTTTGTCAAATACATCTAATAGATCGGAGTAAACAGAAGGGACCCCCTCTAGAGCCAAAACACTAGAAGAGTCTGAACTAAAATCAAATCCTTGAATAGTATCATTAGTCTTATTCAAGCGAAAACAGTTATTGGCACAATGAGAGGACCTAAAAGTCACTGTTTTAGAAGCCCAATCTATTAACGGATTATGTTGTATTAACCAAGGTATACCTAATATTAGTTTGAATTGAGGGGCATCAATTATGTCAAAATGAATCTTTTCTCTGTGAATAGGTGAACAGTCCATTTCCAATAACTCTGATTGTCTGTTGATAGGACCAGAAGTCAGTTCCTTGCCATCTACTGCTCTTACTATCTCAGGATGATCCTTCTGAATGGATTTAAAACCTAACTGGGAGAAGTAATGAGTGTCAACAAAATTACCTGTAGCGCCAGAATCAATTACAGCTTCAACTCTTCTAATTGGAGAGGAAGGAATTAAACTCTTTAATTCCACTAAAATACAGAAATGTTTACATCCCATAGGGGGAACAGTAGAGGCCAAACTGGGAATTGAACTCGATGAACTGACCTCAACCTTCACCGAGTTTACTAGTTTTCCGAAGGCTCTTGGACCAAGGCCACATCAGAAGTTTTAGTTCTTCCTTTATTGGGTTTTGTAGGACAATCTTTAACAAAATGTCCTGACTTTCCACAGTAAAGACATTGATTTAACTTACGTCTCTTGTCCTTTTCCTCCCTTGAAAGGGGACCTCTTATAGAACCAATCTGCATAGGTTCCACAGAATCTAGTTTGGGGGCTGTTTCTCGGGAAGAGGTACCTTTTTCTTTTACAAAAAGAAACTTGTGTTCACTCTTTCCTCTTTCTCCCTTTCTTTCACCTAGACGGTGATTCAGTTTTACCACCAAATCTATGAAATCCTTTATGTCTTCTGGTGGTTCTAAAATTTGCGTAACCATGTCCTTTAATTCGTCTTTTAAGCCTCTATAAAATATCGAGACTCTTTTATCATAAGGCCACTTTGCTTCCAAGACCAGGCGATTAAATTGAGAGATGTAATGAAGTAAATCAGAAGACCCTTGCTTCAAATTGAGTAACTCGTTATCGGAGGATTGAACAAAAACATGTTTCGAAAAGATTTTCTTTAAAGCTCGCTCAAAATTGTTAAAATTATATAAAATGGGATCATCACTTTCTACCAAAGGAACTGACCAAAGGGCTGCATCTCCTCCAAAATAAGATAACATAAATGCCACCTTAGAAGAATCATCGGGAAAAGCAGATTTTTTGGCCAGAAAGTGTAAATGGCACTGCTGCAGAAAAATGGAGAATTTGTTGACATCTCCGTAAAATCTTTCAGGTTGTGCCAAAGGCGTGGGAACAGGGGTTACTACCTGGATCTGCGACTGAGCTCCTGTCTCGGAGGACGGGCCTGTAAAGGTTGCGGGTTTTAAGATTGGTCTTTGCTGTATAGCTGTCTGTAAGGCCGCCATATCTCTACGAAGAGATGCATTCTCGTCTCTTAAATCATTAAGAACTGCGGCAATATCTTGTAAGGAAACTTGGTCCATTGCGTCTGGGCGAAAAGTTACTCGTGGGCTTTTGCCTTCTGTCAAGTTCTCACTGCGTTGTCTCTTACCTTATATAGCAGAGTAGACGAAGACAACGCAGAGGATTTCCGCAGAGACGCAAGTGACCAACTTCCCAAATCCCTAACTATAAACTTGCTGACTATATTAACAGCTAAGAATAGAACTAGAAATATGGGAGGAGGGCCGGTACTGGACGTTGATGAGTAGACTTTTCCTTGCTGTCGACCTGCGAACAACAAATGGGAAGGGGTTTGTTAACTCTGGTCTTTGAACCTATCTCTTCTCTATTACCCTACTCTCTCTGATTAACGTTGGGATATAGGACTTAAGTTGCTCCTACCTGCGATCAGAAGTAGTTGGTTTTTGTCCAGTATTTCTTTATCTTGTAGTGGTGGGATGACGGGATCGTCGTCTGTTTATCTGTCCTGGCGTTGATCTTTTGGGGTCTGGATTTGTTGTAATGAGTTTCTAAAAATGAAGAAAAATAACTTAGAGATTGTTCCTAGAAAACTATAAATTAAGCACTTCCTTGGACTGTGAAACTTACTTGCAAATGTTTTCAAAATAGGTAACATATGAGGGTTCTGGGAATTCTTTCAGTGAAGTAAAACCTATTTGAGCAACTCCAAAAGAAAAGACAAGAAAACACTTTCCAAACTAAAACATATTTTCCTCTAGTTTTAGGACTTCCAATCAAAGGATTTATCTAAACAACCATATTACAGTTCAATGTCAATTCTTGTTTTGCGTCACAAGAAACCTTTTCTTTCAAAGTCTCCTTTTCAAACTCTAATTACAATGTCTATCTTTTATGCTGCATCTCTTGAAATCTGTTACTCTCAAAGTCTCTCTCTTTCTTGCGATGGGCGCCTATAAATCAGACTTGTCACTTAACTTAATCTCTATCTTGTCCTTGCAGGGTCTTGCGATGCCTTCAAGAGGTTTCCGGGTGCAGGTCGGCGTTCTGCAGTTGAAATCCTTGGGGTAGGTCTCCTGCGCTGCCTCAGCGCGGCCTCTCTGTAGCAGGGAACACGAGGCAAAGCAATATCTCGAGCTTGGGTGCGGTTTAAATAGTTAACCGCACCCAAATAATTACGTGCGCACGTAACGCCTCCGCTACGGAAAACACACGAGGCGCCTTTAACATTCAGCGCGTCCCGCGCGCAGCTTCTGAGAGCGCTCTCAGAAGCGGCAGACAACTCGGAGCGGCTTTCACTCTCAGCGCGTCCTGCGCACAGCTTCTGAGAGCGCTCTGAACACATCCACCTGAAATAAATGGCAAACTCGTTACTTGGCTGCTAGGCTAACGTGGTACTTCCAAATGATACACAAAAGTGGTCTAAGGAGAAAAACGAGTACATGTCAAAAAGCCAATAACAGTGACAGTGAAATACAAGTAATCATAAACACACTCACATACAGGTAGTGCCGGTGCACGGGAAAGGGGTGGGTTTTCTTACTGAATCAAGCTCTGGGCATTGCCTAGAAAAGGGATTCATGACACATACGCCTACCCCAGTGTACCTAACCTAAGCCTAGTACGCGGGAAGGAGTAAGGGAGTTGCAGTTTAAGTTAAGTTAGTTTTGCCAAGAATCGAAATCAAGAATTCTCTGAGGATCTAATCTGCTCCGTACCTTGGTTTAAGAATGAAGGAGGTCTTGTATCTCGTTCTCAGGACTCGATCTCCCAGTAACCCGCAAGGGTGACTGGAAACACTGGAGGTGGATTTTCTCGTCAGGAGAAAAGACAGCGTCTTTCTTAGTGCGTTAAATGGGAGGGACGGCTTCCTTCGGCACTCGAATCAGCTGGGCTTCGGGTAAGTAGATAGCCGCTCTGCTCCAAACCACCGTGTGTTGCTTAAGGCAAACGCTGGTATATTTATACCTGAAAGGTGCCGTGATTGACGTAAGGTTGGACATAAGACGTCAATAAAAGATGTCACTAGGAACTGGCCGTTCTTTCAGGACTTGCATGAGTTCTAATACAAATCAAAACAAAAGCAGGGGGAATTCCCAGGTTGCTGGAGGTTTGGTATGTTTAAAGAACTCGTTGTACTTTCTAGGAGTCTAAGGACGTAGCCTTGCCATATTTGGACTGCAATGGCCATTACTAAATATGGATATGATTCTTATGCCTTTATAAGGATAGGATTTGTTATATCCACATAAAGGCATAAATCGGGAATATTTAATTAGGGTCCTAGATATGTTCACAACATTCTGTTGCAACGGAATCCGTATCTAAAATAAAGCACATATTAGACTGGGCTCAGGTGGGTGTGAGCATATATACTGCACCCAGGCATTCTGCTGCAACGGAATCCACATCTAAGATAAAGCACTTATTAGACTGGGCTCAGGTGCGTGTGAGCATAGACTCTGCACCAAAGCATTCTGCTGCAACGGAATCAACATCTAATATAAAACACTTATTAGACTGGGCTCAGGTGAAATAGAGCATAGAACCGATAAAACACTTATTAGACTTGGCTCAGGTGGGTGAGAGCAAAGACCCTGCACACAGGCATTCTGCTGCAACGGACTGCGCATATAAGCTAAAGCTCCTATTAGACTGGGCTCAGGTGGGTGCCTGCACACAGGCATTCTGCTGCTACGGAATCCGCATCTAAGATAAAGCACCTATTAGACTGGGCTCAGGTGGGTGCGAGCTTAGACCCTGCACACAGGCAATCTGCTGCAACGGACTGCGCATATAAGCTAAAGCTCCTATTAGACTGGGCTCAGGTGGGTGCCTGCACACAGGCATTCTGCTGCTACGGAATCCGCATCTAAGATAAAGCACCTATTAGACTGGGCTCAGGTTGGTGCAAGCATAGACCCTGCACCCGGACATTCTGCTGCAATGGAATCCACATCTAAGATAAACACTTATTAGACTGGACTCAGGTGGGAGCGAGCATAGACCCTGCACACAGGTATTCTGCTGCAACGGAATCCGCATCTAAGATAAAACACTTATTAGACTGGGCTCAGGTCGGTGCGAGCATAGACCCTGCACCCAGGCAGTCTGCTGTAACGGAATCCGCATCTAGAATAAGCACTTATTACACTGGGCTCAGGTGGATGTGAGCATAGACCCTGCACCCAGGCATTCTGCTGCAACTGAATCTGCTTCTAAGATAAAGAACTTATTAGACTGGGCTTAAGTGTGTGGGAGCATAGACCCTGCACCCAGGCATTCTGCTGCAACGAAATCTGTATCTAAAATAAAGCACCTATGAGACTGGGCTCAGGTGGGTGTGATCCTATATACTGCACCCAGGGATTCTGCTGCAACAGAATCCAAATCTAAGATAAAACACTTATTAGACAGGGCTCAGGTGGGTGCGAGCAAAGACCTTGCACCCAGGCATTCTGCTGCAACGGAATCTGCATCTAAGATAAAACACTTATTAGACTGGGCTCAGGTGCGTGTGACCATAGACTCTGCACCAAAGCATTCTGCTGCAACGGAATCCACATCTAATATAAAACACTTATTAGACTGGGCTCAGGTGAAATAGAGCATAGAACCGATAAAACACTTATTAGACTGGGCTCAGGTGGGTGAGAGCAAAGACCCTGCACACAGGCATTCTGCTGCTACGGAATCCGCATCTAAGATAAAGCACCTATTAGACTGGGCTCAGGTGGGTGCGAGCTTAGACCCTGCACCCGGACATTCTGCTGCAATGGAATCCACATCTAAGATAAACACTTATTAGACTGGACTCAGGAGGGAGCTAGCATTGACCCTGTACCCAGGCAGTCTGCTGGAACAGAATCCGCATCTAAGATAAAACACTTATTAGACTAGACTCAGGTGAGTGCGAGCATAGACCCTGCACACAGGTATTCTGCTGCAACGGAATCTGCATCTAAGATAAAACACTTATTAGACTGGGCTCAGGTGGGTGCGAGCATAGACCCTGCACCCAGGCATTCTGCTGCAACTGAATCTGCTTCTAAGATAAAGCACTTATTAGACTGGGCTTAAGTGGGTGGGAGCATAGACCCTGCACACAGGTATTCTGCTGCAACGGAATCTGCATCTAAGATAAAACACTTATTAGACTGGGCTCAGGTGGGTGCGAGCATAGACCCTGCACCCAGGCATTCTGCTGCAACGGAATCCGTATCTAAAATAAAGCACCAATGAGACTGGGTTAATTAAATGATCTGCTACACTATTAATATGGAGATTAAAAAGAAAGGGTGCCCATCTAACATAAAACACTTATTAGACGGGGCTCTGGTAGGTGCGAGTAAAGACTTTGCACCCAGGCATTCTGCCGCAACGAATCCGCATCTTAGATAAAACACTTACTAGAATGGGCTCAGGTGGGTGTGAACATATATACTGCACCCAGGCATTCTGCTGCAACGGAATCCGCATCTAAGATAAAACACTTAATAGACTGGGCTCAGGTGGGTGCGAGCATAGACTCTGCACTCAGGCATTCTGCTGAAACTGAATCCGCATCTAAGATAAAGCACTTATTAGACTGGGCTCAGGTGGGTGCGAACAAAGACCATGCACCCCGGCATTCTGCCACAACGGAATCCACATCTAAGATAAAACACTTATTAGACTGGGCTCAGGTGGGTGCGAGCATAGACCCTGCACCCAGGCATTCTGCTGAAACTGAATCCGCATCTAAGATAAAGCACTTATTATACTGGGCTCAGGTGGGTGCGAGCATAGACTCTGCACCCAGGCATTCTGCTGAAACTGAATCCGCATCTAAGATAAAACACTTATTAGACTGGGCTCAGGTAGGTGCGAGCATAGACCCTGCACCCGGGCATTCCGCTGCAACGGACTCCGCGTGTAAACTAAAGCACCTATTAGACTGGGCTCAGGTGGGTTCCTGCACACAGGCATTCTTCTGTAATGGAATCCGCATCTAAGATAAAACACTTATTAGACTGGGCTCAGGTCGGTACAATCATAGAGCCTGCACCTAGGCATTCTGCTGCAACGGAATCCTGACTTAAGATAAAGCACTTCTTAGACTGGGCTCAGGTGGGTGCGAGCATAGACCTTGCACCCAGGCATTCTGCTGCAACGGAATCCGCATCTAAGATAAAACACTTATTAGACTGGGCTCAGGTGGGTGTGAGCCATAAATACCACTAGACCTCTCTCTGAAGTTAAGAGCATTACCTGAATGGTGGGACAGTTTTATTATGTTAAATGGATATTAATCAATATTAAAGGTTAATGATGAAATTAGCATTTAGCACTGTGCCAGGTAGACCAGCACATAATCTACACCTGGACACAAACCACTGCTGCTGCCCCTGATAGGAAAACTAACTGGTGGTCCTCAGGAAAGCGGGGGAGTGAGTGAGGGGAGGGGATGGGGCCCCTACAGACAGTGCACACACAGGAGCAGTCTACACAACTGTGAGAGCGGATTCTCAGCTGCCGAAGGAGAGGAAGGAGGCAAGATGCTTCGGAGCATCCTGATGTACCCAAAAGCATACATACCACTCACCTTTCTGTTAATGTATGCGGGACAACACCTGAAACCTCTGGTACTGTCTCTAAGAGCAATCTCTGAACTCATGAACATTACCAGAGTGAAGACTTACCATTCAGGGCAGGAAAGACCAGCACCAACAGGAGTAAAAGTGCACAGAGAGCACAGGATGCGAGGACCCTTCTGGACAATAAAATCTATTATAGTGAAGATCGGTTCCAGCAGGAAGATAAATGCATAGAGGGCAAAGACCATGCAGAAACATCTGAAGAATGCAAGATCTGTAAGAGGAGAAAGAACATGTGGTTAGAGAAGAGACTGTTTACAGCGAGGAGGAAGAGTAAAATTGCACATAGAGCAGAGGGCATGATAAACCAACGTGAGCACAACATCTCTATAAGAGGAGAAGTTACAAGGAGCTGGAGAAGCAAATGTTCACAAGGTGCAGGGAATGCATCTCCACGGTTGGGAGCAGGTGAGAGGTTGAGTTGGATATGCCATACTCACAGGAATCCCACCCATGAAATAGACCTGTAGTGCCTGGCATCACAGGTGATCTCAGAACACTTAAGACTTCTAGGCACTAGATAAATGGGCACCAAGCTGTTCTCAATAAAGATGGCACAAGGTGTGACACACTATATGAGGGATAGGAATGGGGTAGGCCCAGGGATTAGCAGTCTGCAGCAGGGAGGATCCAGAGCAGGCACAGGGAGTGGAATTCTACAGGAGAGGTGGGAGCAGGTTCAAGGCTTATTCAGCAATCTTAGGAGGGATTCAGCTTTACACCTAGGCCCTCATTACATGCGGCCCATCTGAGGAGGTGATAGTCATTCCACCTTCACGGGTGACAAGCAGAGCTCTACAAATCAACCTTACATGACATTACCTTTTAAAACCCAACTCCAGGTGATCGTATTTTAAAAGGTGCAACAGGTATCCCTGAAAACTAGTTGTGGCCTTAAAAATGGGCATAACATGCAGATATTGGTGCTTTGTGCACCAGAATCCGTATGTACTGGTGTTCCCTTCCTTCAGGGGCCCAGCTCCATGGATATCCGGGCCACTGTTAATGATGTTGGCTCACGGACAAGCGGTGGTCATGCATGTGCACCATGACATAGGTCTGTCTCATGGTAATCCGGTCTAGTTAGACCTGGAGGGGCTTAGCACCAACACGAGTCACTGTTCCTATCAGAAAGGAAAAAAGGTTACTAGGGTCATCTTACTCCTCTGTTTGTGGGGGGCAGTCTGTCCTAACCATGATGCCCTCACACCCCGAAGAAAGTCATGCTTCATTATTGGGCAGTTGATCCTCACCGGGCCGGCGCTGCAATGCCCTATGGGTCCCCCGAAGGGTCACTTTTTTGGAGATCTGTTGATAAAGCCGTGTGGGTGCGTAGGGGTAAGAGGCAGGGAAGCTCAGTAATGAAACATGACCTCCTTCAGGGTGTGCGAGGGCATCATGATTAGGAGACACTGCCCCCCACAGACAGAGTAGTAGGACGACCATAGTAACCTTTTTTCCTCTCTGATAGGAACAGTGACTCTCGTTGGTTATAAGGTTCTCTTCTGGAGCACGAGTCACTGGACCTTTAATTAGCTACCTGTGCCCCCTCCTCTTCTTAATCGTGCATTTCTAGACCTGGAGAGGCACATGGACTGCAGTCCTCTTGATGTTAGAGGTCTACGGATCTTAGTTAAGTGACATGAGCACAGTGATGGCGGTATATTCGTTTTGTATTTTTATATGGCTCAGTTGTGCAAACAGGACTTTTTACCTGTGTCACTGGAGAGGGGTCTAATGCCCCAGCCATGTAAAGTTCAGTGGCTGTGTGCTAACTCACGCTTTGCCTAGATGCCGGACAGCATGTGATACTTTTATGTGTATGCTGGGATACATGCGTATGCCTGGGTGATAACATGGATGCTGGTGGGGTTGATTTTGAAAGCCCGCAGACTAGAGAGGCGCCTGAAGGTGAGGACTGCAACCCCAGACAGGAGATGTGGAATGCTGACATTTCTGGTGGTGAGGTGGAGACATCCACACTGGAGGACGGGAACCAGGGCATCCACTAGGGAACATCAAAGGTCTCTTTGTTTCCAGGGAGAGTTACTGGTCAGTGCAGCCTGGGCTCATTGCCAGGGAGGGGGTGGGTCTGATAAGGTTGGATCTGTAGGACCAGGAAATGATGAAAGAGGGGAAGGCTTAGGCCTTTGAGCCATTGTGAGGCATATTTCAGTGGAGGGTGACAGCCAGGTGTGATCCCCGGTTACTCCCTTGGCCTCTATTGTGTGATAATCAGAATTTGAGCCACTCCTGCTCTGGCAGACAGTCCCTTTGACAAGAAACCAGGCAGAAGCGAGTGAGTACCTCAAAGAGAGCTGACACCCACAACCCTAACTTCAAAGGATCAGACACTAAATCACATTTATGTCTGGAGTAATGAAGTTGGGAGCATTTTTCATCAGGAGACGGAAGAGCACCAAGACTTCTAGCTGATGGAATTAGGACTGGGACCGAGGTCTGCCATTCACCCGGCTGGGTGAGCCGCCATCACACAGTAAATCAAGACCACTGGCCCTGAGCCTGGAGCACCAGCCTTCTGCCTGTCTGCCAAGGCTAGTGTGTCCTGTGAGAAAAAGAGAACCTTAAGGGAGAGAGACCCAACTTGGACCTTGCGAAGTGGACCCCGGTGAGCGAAGTGTGAGATGCGTGTTCCAGTTGGTACCATTGGAGGAGCGCGGCTATCCGCCTGATCTCTCTAATGTCAGCGATCCCAGTGTTGCCTGGGAAGGTGGAAGCCTTGAAGTGTGGGACTATGCCCGAGGTTGTGTTCAAGTTAGTGCTCCCATATGTGTCCAAGTTGGTGACCCCAGTGTTGCCTGGAGGGGGGCTACCAGGAAGGCCCTGGCAGAGTGGCCTCATTCCAGGGCTTCAAATAGCTAGGCCTTCCCCTGGTTGTCTTGAGTTTGTGCAGGTTCTCAGCGTCTCCCTAAACAGGCTCAGCCTCAGCACGGCCTCTTGATATTTATTGACAGTACAGATCCCTGACTGCTGCTTGCCTCTTATCCTAACTACCAGCAGCTGCCAAATGTACATTCCAAATCCCACACTGCATTCCAGCATGGGATGCATCTATGGAATGACATTGCATCGTTACATTTCTCCCCCTCCCCCTTTTTAAAATAAATGAAAATAAAAATAAAAAACACAAAGTAAAAGGGAAAATAAACCATAAAAAGAAAAAGGAAAAAAGGAAAGAGAATGGAAAAATATTATTCTGAATGACATTACAATGAATTATTTAACAATGTTCAATCAATCAATGTGGTTTCCTTGAAACATAGATTTTCTGAGCAAAGTATCATGTTCTGCATGTTGAGTATCCATCTGTATCATTTCTTGCTCATTAACTCCCACTTTAAATATTTTTAAGAAAGTGTTTTATTTTGTTACTACTCTGCTTTCACCTCTTGCTGTAACCGCTGTTCCAAGTACCTTGGTCACTTCCAAAGGAGAAGGGTGAAGTCTGCATTGCGACTTTCCTATTTGTTGCTGTTTCACTAACTCCAAATCAATACGGGGGAGGGAAGGAATTTGTGATCCGTTCAATTCCCTGTAATCACATATCAACTAATCAAAAGAGAAGGATCACTTGTCCTGCATAACATTGGATATGCGGGAGTGGTTCTATCAAGTCCCAATAAAAAACCCTCATGCACGTGTTGGTTGATGGTAACGTTGAGCGGTATATCTTTGTCTCCGCTTTCCCTTAACGTGTCTGCATAATCATAGGGTTTAGTGGTTATGCCACCTCCACAAGGAGGTGATACCCTTTGTTAAAACAGTAGTGACCAGTAATGGTGCCCGTGATACAGTGAGGTGTGTTAAAAGTCTCTAGGTTCCAGACACAATTTTTTATTCATTCCGGTTTCAAAGAGGCAATAAAATCAGTGTAGGTGACTTAGAGTTATTATGACTCATTCACACTAGAATAGTGAAGTAGGTCAACATGTTTCAGCCCTCAGTCGCCAGAAGGTCGGGTGGGCTTTCTTCAGGACCAGGGGGTGAGGTGTAAAAAGTGAAATGTACTCCTAAGTATTACTTAGTGTAACTGTCTAGTGGAACCTCATTTAATTGTAGTTTCTAAAGGTCCTATGGTACCTGTGAAAAATAAACATTTTAATTCAAAGACTTAACAAAGGGAAGGGTTTTTTTTGGTTTAAACAAACGTATGAATTGGTATTTATTATACCAGGAAAACATAATGCTCAATGGTGTAGCAACTAATAAGTGACTATACTTCTGATCGGACTCCCTATGTGATGGGCAAGGTCAACTCTCTCATGTTAGGCAAACATTGTTCAATATTGGTATTTCTCCTTACTTGCTTTCTTGAATTGAGAAGTTGGTATTTTCTCAGACATGATAAGCTTTTGGCACTTATTCTTCCTTGTAATTCAAGTTTCTCTAGCTTAATTTCATGCAGTTCTATTGTTAAAATCAGACTAATGAAGGAGTATTTCAAGTACCTTCAGAAGTAATATTCATGCACTCGTGTTCGTTAAGTCTCATGCTTTCAAAACATAACACTCATGCTTAGGAAGGCGTATTTCAGGATAGGTATTTCATGTACCTTTAGCGGCGTTTCCCATGCATACATTAAGATTTATGTTTGTCCAATGGATTCGTAGGGCTCAAGATTTGGAAGGCGTATTTCATGTACCTTCTAAGAGTAGTACTCACGGACTCATTGTAGTTAGGTTTCATGCTTACAAACCACAACATACATATTCGGGACAGCTTTCGTCATGCATTCATTAGGGTTTTAATTTTATTCATTCAGACCGTGAGGCTCGAAATTAGGAAGGCGTATTTCATGTACCTTCAAGGGGCTATTCTCATGCACACAGTAAGATTAGGCCAAAATCGGATGCTTGTATATATATTCAACGTACCTTTTAACGGTTTCGTTAAAACCTCATCGGGATCCGCGTGGGTCAGCGGTGCCTGCTATGATAACAGGTTAAACTTCAGTTAAATTATCATAGTTTTAGTATGTTACGGTTTTGTTGATGTTGTGCCTCCTGCTACCTGCGGTTCTGATTCTGCCACTGCGGTCCCGGAAACAGTGCGACTTCTGGGTTCATGTGTTTAAGTAAGGATGGCAATGTAGACAGACCAGCAGAGGCACACAGTCAGCCCGGGCGGTGGCAGTGAGTTCCCCGGTAGTACGTCGATATCGCCACGCCTTGGGGTACACAGATGGCAGGCAGGATGGTGCTGGAGGAGTATAGCGCCTCGGGGGCACAGCAGTAATAGTTCGAGCTCTAGGGAGGGAGCGCTCAGCAGGTTAGTCCAGAAGGCTAGCGCTGGAGGCAACCAGAGCGCTTAGCCAGCAGTGCAGGCAGAGTAGGACAGCAAAGGGGATTAGGCAGGGCAGCGCATGCTCAGATGAAGACAGAGGGGCGCAAGGGTGGCACGGCCCAGTACCTGGTTGATCCCCAGTAGTCCTGGTTAGCACAGGTGGGTTTCTTCTTGGCACTTGGTGGGTCTGGCGCCCTTGTAGATAGTTTCTTGAGGGGGGGTTGAGTTGATGACTGGAAGCAGATGGGTTCTTGTAGGTCACTGCAGGTGGTCCCTGGGTTCCCCTCCCGCCAGCCAGATCAGTGAGCTAGTTCAGTGTTCCTTACTCAGCTTGGAAGGCAGCACCTCAGCCCTGTCACTCCCAGTGGTATAGGTTCCTGACTAGGCCCTACCGCCTAAGTCTCCTGAGTAGGTTCCCCCAGGTAAGTGATGCCCCAACTGACTAAAAAGTTTCCCTCCTTCCTTTATATATGCCCAGGTAAGGTGACCACACTCTAATGTGGCAAAAGCAGACCCCTCCCCTATTCTGGAAGGTTCCAGGAGCTTCCCTACTCTAGCTATGGGCAGGCAAGGCAGGCTGGTGTTGCAACAATGTTTAAGGGTCCCAGCCAGCTTCTGGCAACTAGGGTGCTCCTAAAAAGACCACGCTGCAATAGCAGGAGCCTGTGGCAGCCATATTGGGAGAAGAGAGCACCTACACCTTAGCATTGATTAGCAATGGGATGGCGCTCAGAGACCTAAGGCCAACAAAAAAAGAAGGTGGGAAAAATGAGGCAAGGGCGAAAAAAAACAGGGAAAGACCACCCTAGGGCTGACAGGTCTAACATGCGTCCCCCCCAGTCGAAAGTGGGGAGAGCTACCCAACCTCTAGGGAGTTCTCGTCACTAAGGCGGAAAAACCGGGGGAGACCGTCAGCATTGGCGTGGTCAACTCCGGGCCGATGTTCCACCCTAAAATCCATCCTCTGTAGGGAAATGGACCACCTTAGCAACTTGGGATTTTCCCCTCTCATCTATTTGAGCCTGTGAAGGGGTCTGTGGTCTGTCTGAATCAGGAAGTGAGAGCCAAAAAGGTATGGCCTCAACTTCTTGTACCTGGAAAGACGACTACTTCACTGAATCAGACGACCTCATCTCACGCCTTCTTGATAGAGGCTATACAAAGAGACTTGTTAAAAGGGCGAGGAAAAGAGCATGGTACAGTGATAGAGAAGTATTACTCATAACCAAAGAACGTATGACACCAGAGGACAGCCAGGATGATCTGTGTAACAACTCACTGTACCAAAAGCAATGCTATACGGAAAATAATAAACAAGCTTTGGGGCATAATCGCGCTGTGATAGAGATGCCAAAACCACCAATGCATGCTTTCAAGAAAGATAAAAACTTTCGAGACTATGTAGTTCGCTCACTGTTGGACACCCCGCCTGCCCCGACGATTCAAGAATTGTGGAAGTTACCAGCGGCAGTTGGACATTACAAGTGCAGGAATTGCAAAGCCTGTGCGTTATGCCAAGAAACCAAAACACTCACTCACAATAACTTGACAATACCTCTCAAATCATTTACAAACTGCAATACGAGTGAGGTCATATACGCCATCATTTGCCCATGCGGCCTGATGTATATCGGCCAAACCAAACAAAAGGCAAAGAATCGCATACTACAACATTGCAGTAGGATTAGATGTCACACTACGGTGGAGTTCTGGACTTTTTGGTTCCGTCCAGAGGTGTCAGGGATAACACCGAAGACCCCGGAGTTCTACCTGTCTCGGTGCACAAATAAACAGAAACACGGGCTTCTCGATGGTGGCGTCAAAGACCAAAGGTTTATTACTGCAGGGACACAGAAGTCACAGAAACTACACACGGGCAGTATCTAGGAGCCTGTTCGATTTGTACAAAGAGGGTTGCTCTTTATATACTAAATATTAGGCTTCGGGCAAATTCTTTACATGTTAGTACATTCCCAAACCTTTGTGTCCTAAACAATAAATATTTGGCGTTGCACAGGAATCGTCAACAATATTTGGTGTCAAAACATTACAAACGAGGGGTTCCCACTATTCCATCATAATCCCATGTCAACTTTTCATTCAAGAGCCGGACCGCCTCATCGTAAATTTCGTTACCTCCCCCTAATAAAGGCCCAGAAGGAAAGGAGCAGAGCCAGGTGCAGAAGATAGAAAAGCAGGATAAGAGATGTTTGTGGGTCGTAAATGGGCAAGGCTACCAGCTTCGGCCGCCTAATCATGATCAGGCCAACGAACACGAGAACCAGTATAGCAGGACTGGCCTCAGGCAGAGGAGGCAGTTTCTGTCGAGTCATGCAACCATGGCGTTTTCTGTTCTTAAGGTGCAAGTGTTACTAGAGAGGTGAATCGCCGGCCAAAGCCTACGTGTCCTTAATCGACATGAAGTAATCAGAGGTCATTGCGTGTCCATTGACTATGTGAGGGCAAGAAATACAAAATGGCTGCCGTAATCTAAGATGGATGCCATGGGTAGATCAGAAATGTGTTTGTAACAGGAGTACTCTTGCTCGTAGCATAGCGAAAATACCAGGATATGCTAAATGGATCATTTGCGGTTCACTGATACCAAAATTATGTATTTACGACGATGTTGAAAACACAGGTTCAAATCGTCACGGAACCTCAACGGGGGCTCCCTTAGTAGAAGACTACCTAACAAGTAACCACACACCAGAATCCATGAAATGGGTGATAATTGAGAAAATTACCTTGGGCCCTCGGAGTGGGAACCTGAGTTCAATTATGAATATTAGGGAGTGCAAATGGATGCATTACTTTGACACAGTTCGCAATGGACTTAATGAACTTGATGCCACGCACTCTCAGATGGCTGGTCTAGACCCAGAATAAAGCATATTGTACTTTATTACTTATCCATGAAATTACCTTGTTAACAAGAGCACTTAATTCCGTAATGTGTATAGACTCTTTAAGTTATTGATATGCATCTGACTGTACAACATGATATTGACCCTTTGTGCAATGCCTAATTATGCAAAAAGATGTATTTTGGCTAAACACCGACGTGTATCCTTTGATGCACAGCTTGAGTGATTGAACACGCTAATACTTACTAGTGATTATCCTAGTGTATTTGTCTTACAAAATTTTATGAGGAATGAACGCGATGTCGCTATTGTTTCGTAATAAATGTGCGTGCTTTTGGGTGCCACCTAAAATATTCCGAATCAGACTGCTAACTATCGACAATTGTTTTTCTGCACATTAGGAAGGTGGGTTAAACCCAGCAAACAGACCACCCAATGCCATGTATCTCTGTACATACTTAACATCGTACTATTGAAGATATGTTAATGTCCGTGAGACATCTAGAGGGACCCTAGAAGTATCCTTGAACACCGCATCTGAATTATTGTACGTTTGACTATAACACATATTAACCATACCACTATGCGGTCTTTAATATGGAATGAGTCAGTTTAGTGCGGTCTAACTCTATGTATTTGTTACAGCACATTACTAAAGACAAAGTTATGCTCTCCATTGACTTTTAATATCATCTCCTTCCGTGTCTAACCTAGGACGTAATCTCACTGCATTACATCATTTAATTTGACTTTTGTTTCCAATTCGATCCCTTTTACCACGCTCCCTTGCTCTCACCTGCTGTCCTCCCACGGATTGGCTCAGGCGTGACGAGCCCCCAGGCCACAGCTTTCCAAACTTTTCATGTTGGTGGCACACCTTTTTGTGAAAAAAAATTCAGGGACACGGTAACGCGAGGAAGCGCAGCGAGCGAGCGAGCCCGAACCACCTATGGTGGGTTCAGGCCCCACACACACATACCCCACTCCACACACACCCCACACACAACCCCACACACACCACCCCACAGACACCCCACCCCACACCTGGGGCCCAGGCAGTATTGAGTGCCTGCACCTCGCGGAGCTGCCCTCTTATAGAATATGAGTCGGCCGGCTCGTCCTGACACGAGCAGCCAGGGCGAAGTATCTAAGGTAAGGACACGCTCCTTCCTGGCCGTGCCTGTTTGTTACATTCAGAGACGGTTTCTCTCTAGTCATTAGCGCGACACCCCTGTTTAGAGTCGGCACACTTGGGGTACCATGTTTGTAATGTTATTCCTTCTTTATTCTCTTTATTTCGGCTAGCTTAGCCATAAAAGATACAAACATCATCATAAAAACAGAAGTATACACATATAGCAAGATGATAAAAATTCCCATCAAACAGTACATATTCAGAAATATTCATCTTACAATTCATCATTAGCAATGTGTTATAATTATAAAAGTAGATGTGATAAAGCATGTACTAAAGTTTAAAAGTTAATCATGGATTATAAAATTCCTGCGCTTAGTCCAAAATGCTGCCAGAAATTTGGCTACAGCAAACACTATAACAGTGGATAAGTCCGTTTTTAGAATTCTTTATGCCTGCATACAATGATTTAGACCCACATTTCTGCACAACGGCACAAGCCAGTACCTTCTTGCTTTTTTGGAAGATGGACAAAAAAACATAATATGCAGGTCGTTCTCCAAGTCATGATTGCAGCCAGGACAACATTTTACAGTAAGGGTACTCCACTTGCCAGGTTCCATACCTCCACTGTAAGTAAAGCTTTCTGGTTAAGATGGGAAAAATATCATCCAGCACTGACTCAAATGCATACAAATCTTTTGCTTTTAAAAAGGAATCAGTTAGGGATCCACTATGCACACTCTGCATTGAAAACCTTAATTTACTTTCATAATGGAGTTTAACTAGGTGCTTGCGTGAGACCCTAGTACAGGTCACCTCCGGATCAGACCACAGTTGCGAGATTCCCAGCTTTCCCAACTCATTTTTTATATAGTTGAACCATGGAATTTTGCCCACCTTTGTTAGCCTTAAAATTTCTAATAGTTCCTGCCTATATTTGAGGAGCTCAGGTGTACTCCAGAGCCTTCTCCAGAATGTTAGGGGTTTGAGTCTGAGGATTTCATCTATTGGTCTAAGGGCCATGTCAAGCCTCAGTGGCAACAAGGGAGTGCTAGAAGGCAAGGCTAAAAGTTGCCTCAAAAATGTGTTTTCTGTGACAGTGATCTCAGATCTGCACTCATGTCCCCAGAGTTCACCACCATATACAGCTGCCCCCCTGGCCTGCATTTTTTAGATTTCAATGGGTGGTCGGATAGGTTTAATTGTTGAAGTGTTGGGGAGCTTGAAAATGTCACCTGATAATTGGGCCAGTTTAAGTCGAGATTTAATTTGATGGGGGGCCCAGGTCTTGTTTTCATTTAAGGTCACACCCAAATATTCAAAAATCTGGACCCTTTCCAACCTGTTGTCGCCTATACTCGGGTTGGGACGGGAAGTTGCTGGGGGATTAAAAATCATAAATTTTGTTTTTAGAGCGTTGATTTCTAACCCCCGCTCCTTACAAAATGCCTCAAAGCCTTCCAGCACCCGTTGAATCCCCATAGGGGATTTCGACAGCAGCAGGGTGTCGTCTGCAAACATAATTGTGGGCACCCTATTGCCAGCAAGCTTAGGGGCATCGATGTTAGTTATCCCGTTTAGGTGGTCAATTACCCCGTTGACGTAGAGGCAAAACAGGGTGGGCGCTAGGACGCACCCCTGTCTTACCCCTCTGCCAACGGGGAACTTGGCAGACAACACTCCATTCCTCCCACACCTTACTCGTGCGAAATTCTCCTGGTGGAGCCGCATTAGAATGTTCAGGAAATGGGAAGGAATCCCCATCTCCGCGAGCACGGTCCACAGCTTGCCCCTTGGCACCAGGTTGAAGGCCGCACGGAGGTCCACAAACACTGTATACAGGCTCCCCCCTTCGATTGTGACAGTTTTCCAGAACAGCATAGACAGGCGAAAGATTTGGTCAAGTGTAGATATGTTCTTTCTGAACCCAGCCTGATAATCACTCAATATGGAATTCTCCTCTGTCCACTCTAGGAGACGATCGAGGATCAGTCTCCCAAAGATCTTTTGGGGCACATCAATGAGGCTAATAGGCCTGTAGTTGGCTGGGAGCAGAGGTGAACCCTTTTTAAAAATGGGGAAAATCTCTGCGCCCAGCCAAGTACCTGGTACGACATGCCCCTCTGGATCGCGTTATAAATCACCAGCAGATACGGAGCCCATATTGTAGGTTCATGTTTAAAGAGGTCGCCTGGGAGTTTATCCAGCCCCGGTGCTTTCCCTGCTGCCAGTTTTTGAATTGCAGCAGAGACCTCTTTTATGGTAAAATCATCGCCGTTAATTTGCGGGATAGAATTTAACCGCAACCCCCCACCCTGTTCCCTTTCCGAGTCGGCACTATCACCAGCATACAAAGTCCAAAAGTGATCTTCCCAGACATTAGCTGATATATTAGCCTCAACGGCGATCAACGGCTCATCAGACCCAGTTTTTACAATAGACCAAAATCTACGCGAGTCTCTAACTGCAAGAGCATCAGTTAATTGTGTCCAGTTATCGCGATCCCACTCCTCCTTCGCGAGTTGGACTTGACTCTTGTAGTCAGTTCTCATGGCCTGAATCACCGCTCTATCTTTGTTCTTTTTTAGGGCAGACACTAGACCGGCCTTCGCCTCTCTGCAAGCGGCCTTACACCATGAAGATCTTTTTCCCTTGGACAGTTTCTTTATAGTCCTGGGATTGAACACATCTTCCAGCTCATTAATTAGTTGATTGTGCAAAATCCAAAGCCTATTATGCATGTCAATAGAATGTGAGCCAGATGTTAATTGACTAACTTTTTCAAGAGTGGGAATAATTCGGTCATAAATCTTGCAAACCTTCTCCGGATGTGAAAGTAGGTAAGCCCACTTGACTCTACGTCTATCATTGGATAGAACCAGTCTCGAATCCGGCAGGTCGTTGCCACTAATCTTCTCTATGACAGTACCAGGAGAGTGTATTTCCAGGATTAATGGGTTATGGTCACTGTCGCTCCTTTCAATGACCTTAAAATCAATCACTTTTGACCATGAACGAGTTTCGACCAGTATATAGTCCAGGTGCAACTCCTGCCCTTTCTTGTTAAATGTACATTTTGGGGTATATCTGATGGGACTCGTCCATTACAGGCTCTGATAGAATGTTTAAAGGTTAGAGCCGTGATTTGAACGGCCAATGGAGTCCATGCCCTTAGGGAAGGAGCCGACGTTGATGGTATAACCCATTGATCATCTTCATCAGAGGCTACCCCCTAGATCAGACCCGGTAGAGGCTCATAGTGACAATTAAAATCGCCTCCGACCACGAAAGGGGTACCACTAGGCAATGAGCTCAAGAATAAAGACAGTTCCTCAATGGTTCTTGATTCACCAGTGATGTTCACTGGTCTAGAGTACACATTGACCAGTGCGAGCTTGGATGCTCTGACATGGTATTCAAATTTTTGGCCTTAGAGCCGAGGTGTACACCCACCCAGACTGCAAGGCCCCCTGACGGGCGTCCCTTGCCCCCCCAGCGTGCCGGAACAAAGAAAGAAGCATAACCGGCATGTATTTTCTCCTCTCTAGCCCATGTTTCCTGGAAAAAGCAAACGTCGTTTCTATCAATAAACGATCCCCACTCTGGACAGTCCAGCTTATTAGCCAGGTTCCAAGATAGTATAAGGAGGGAGCCAGTATTTGTATCATTGTCGGGTCTCCCTTCACATACTATGGAACCTGTAGTGATAGACTCTGGCAAATCCTGCGCACCCATCTCAGTGATACACAGTGTGTGTCAATCCCCCTACTAGGCTCATCAATAAAATCAGGGAATAGCCCTGCCGGTTGCCCTGGGTTATTACACACTACCTGGCCACTAGCTAGTGATTTTTCCACTTGGTCCAACCCCCCGCTAGACCTAGGGGGAATGCCGCTTTCGCTCTCATTTACCACACATGCACCAGCCCCAATATGCTTAGAATGTAGTCAGTCCACTCCCTCCAGACAGCTATAGCGGTTGTAGTTACAGAAAGTATTGGGCACCTGCATGAAGCCCGCCCCAACCAAGTTCCCCCTGCTTCCCCCTCTAGGTTCCACTCTTACCCAACCCTCATCCTTCCCCCAACTTTCGCCCAGCTGGACTGGTGGATTAAAAAAGGACAATGGGAGGGACTGGATGGCAGTGTCTGATTCACGATTCCGCAATGCACAAATGTGGGAAACAGTTCTGGGATCCCTAAAGTTCAGTAACACGCAATTACCCTTCGACGATTTGGTAGTGTTGCCTAACCAAGGGACCCTTCTTACCATCAAAATCTCACTCGAGGTTTGAGGAGGGAGTGGCCTGTTCTTATTCAGCCAACTGACAACCTTATTTTTGAGTGATATAAAAGGTTCTTTGTCCCCCACCTCTAGTACAGGAACTCCCATTAGAACAACTAGGGGCTAACTTGCGGGGCAGGTTAGGTCTTAATTTATTCCCGTTGGTACTACCCTCTAGCTCTTTATGTCCTGCTAATAAGGCGGACTTCTTAGCTACCAGTGGGGGATTAGCATGTGGGAGGGAGCGGGGAATCCTATCAGAAGGGCACGGTTGTGCCTGCGGTAAACTAACTATTGGAATAGTGCTGCCTAACTGCACCTCCCCCAAGCTTGTCTCCTTTCTTTCCCCTTCCAGCCTCTTTTTAACCGTGACCAGGCTATCAGCAACCCCAGCTGTAGCCTTCTCGATGTTAGATAGTCTTGCTTCGATCTTATGGAGTCTAGCTTCTAGGGGATTGAGAAGGGACTTAAATAAAGCACTCTGGTTTTCAATTGTCAGATCTATTCCCACCAGTGCCAGATTATTAATATTTCTGTCCCCTTGAGTGGAGGTGGGCAGCCCCGCCATTGGGGGAGCGGTGATCTCACCTGCATCAACAGCGTCCCTACATTCTGAAATCTGGCAACTCGATTGCCTAGCTAATTTTGCCTTTCTCCCATCAGGTTTTAGAGCCGCCCGTTTCCGTTTTGGTACCGCCCCCTCCCGGTCCCCCCGTAGTTGCAAATTATTTGCACGGCCTAGACTATCATTTGGTCGATTAACATGAACGTTAAGTAACAGATTACTCTCCGGCAAGTCCGCTCAAGCAATGTCATTACACACTATAACATTGTCCCCTATGGAAGTCTCATTTACTATTAGGCTATCGCTGGGCTCCGGGACTTCATTTATAATTGTGTACACACGCCTCTCGGGTGTTTTCGCATTTGCTATACCACCCAATGATGACCTCTTAATAGCTGTTAGTTCCTGGGATAGACGCCGTTCCAGTAAAGTAATTTCATGGGATAAGAGGGAATTCGCTCTGACAATAAATTTATCCATTGTACCTACTGTAGAGGCAGCCGCCAAAGTTGATTTGCTCCTTGTTTCTCGGCCCGCCATGCTTCTGAGTATAGTCCCAGTGGAAATATTGGCGTTAAAAGCCTATAGCTGCCCGTGTATCAATACAACACATCAACGAGGGGTGGCCCGGTCCGGTCTCTCCCGGGCTCTAACGGGCTAGAACAAGCCCGCCGTTGGCCTGGGCTTCGCCAGGCGCGCGCCCCGGCACGTTCCGCGCAGCGGAAGGTGGGCATACAGATATAGAACGTATGGAGAGGGAGCGGGAAGAGCACACAGCGTTGACCCCACGGGCTGCTGGTCCTTGCAGTCCCGCTGTTAATCACCTTTGCCCAGCGTCCAAAAACAGCGTCCTTCAGTCAAGCGGCTCCCGCGCAGCGGGGGCCGCGAGGCGCTGTATTTATATCCGGCGTGGAGGGGGGGCATGAAGAGCACACAGCGTTGACCCCACGGGCTGCTGGTCCTCACAGTCCTGCTGTTAATCACCTTTGCCCAGCGTCCGAAAACAGCGTCCTTCACTCGAGCGGCACCCACTTTGGGGTGCAACCTGATTTAATTCATTAAGTAATTATACCTGATCCATGCGTTGAATATTGTTTCAACTCACCGCATTAGCTGCATTTACCTGAGCACACCCACCCGAGCCCACCAGCACTGTGCGCCTTCCATATAACAGAGTGCATTGCACACATAGAGGTGACACAGTTTTGCTCGACGAAACAGTCCTTGGGTTACCTCAATATGAACGCAGACAGAGTTACGTCCATACCGTGGCATCTCCTTTTAGTAGATAACATTAACGCGAGACCTGTCTAAACTACATAGTGGTTCATTAACACGGAGCCCTTTGTGTGTTTTTTTTTCCCCCAAGAGATCCTCCACCACTCTTCAGGCACGGGGCTGAGTCTACAAGTCTCACTCTCTGTAGAGTTATCCATTTACAATAGGACACAACAATTAGAACACTGCTCAACACACCCTGCGAGCCTGGTAAACTCCAACCATGGCTTATATTTTCCTCTCCTCTAGAACCACTAGTGGGATTTGACTGTCACAGCAACCCGCCGTGGAGTAACCACAACCACGTGGATTGTACACTAAAAATCGGATTTTACTCATACCAACCTGGAGATAGATACCCGGTTGGATCTTGACATCACCCCAGTAAGTCTCCCTTTCTCCATTTCTCTATTGACGTAGGACAACACAGCGATGCCCTATAAGTCCAAACTCACAGGTTGAGCAGTAACAGTGGAACCATTGAAGGTCCAACTCAGACGGTAATTTGACGGCCACTAATGAAGTAGGTACGTTACATGTGTAGAAATCAAAACTCCTTCTCACGGGTCTCACTAATACTTTGTCCTTTAAAAGCAGCAAAGAAGTTGGCACAGAAATCTGAAATATAAAAAACATCTTTATTAAACTCAAATGAGTTGAGGCTACGTCACACAGAAGCCGTAGCAACTGAATTAGGCAGTCTAAAGAGTACAGAAAGCGGGGGCTTTATATATGCTTTATAGTTACATAGTAAACATAAATGCAAGGGGCAGTCCTGGCTCATGTGAGCATACAAAAATACCTAATATGGACATGCAAGATCTGCTTGCTCAGCAACGTGGGAGGAGCTAACAGTTTTCAGAAAGTAGTAAACACATTCCTATCTGAAACTAATCAGTAACAGCTGCAGACCCCAGTAGGCATATCTGGGCATGCGTCAAAGTGGAGGATACTAAATATAGCCTGTTGCTGGGCAGACTTCAGGTGCAGTTAACAAGAAGGTAGGACAAAGCACATGGTGAGCACATTGCAGCACATGGCAGACAAGATGGCTGCTAGAAATACAAAATGGCTTTCACAAAGCGGATAAGATAACTTCTAAATACAAGATGGCTTCTGCTAATGCTAACCCATTGCTGCCAATTTACAACACATGTGGCTACCTTTCTATAAAATTAATGTTCACCCTCAACGATTAGACTGATACATTGAATACATTTTATTGTCTTTAGGTGCTCTCATACTTCAAATGTCCTGATGAAGACCCCCGAATGAGGTGTAGAACAACCTTTGTATCTAGCGGGGTCAAAACGTAGACTACACAACCCTCTCACAATATTGGAACAAATCAAATTGAGTAATTCTAGCCTATGTTGGAAGAGATTTAGGGAACTATGGATCTCACTAGACTGTAAAGGTCTTTACGAATTGCGTTGTGATTGTGTTATTGTCACATCACCTTTACCCAGTCCCCCACTTACCTCATCCCCCCATCCTACCCTAATACCCTTTTCTTTTTCACTGAGAGCACGCTCAATTTTAATGTATTACAGATGACTTTAATTGAAAAAAAGTTATTGATGTACTTTGGTGTTTCCGAACTAAATGTTTTGAACCATACACTTGGGAACTACAAGATTTGTATTGAGTTCACCTGAATCTTATGATGATTAAATATGAACGGTGAACTATATTGATGGTGAACACTTGAGAATTTTTTTTGAACCTAGCATTTGCATTTTGAAATGAGTAAACACTGACCCATACTTCACGTACCTTATCAACTTCTTCAGGGCCCAGACCACAGCGAAGGCTTCTCGCTCGATGGTACTCCACCGTTGTTCCCGAAGGAGGAGTCTTCTAGAGATAAACGCCACAGGTTGGTCTTGGCCGTCGTTGTTCAGTTGCGAAAGCACAGCGCCTACGCCGTGCTCAGAGGCGTCCATCTGCACGATGAACTCTTTCGTGAAGTCAGGTGTTGCAGCACCGGAGCGGTGCACATCGCGTCCTTCAGTGTCTCGAATGCCTCTTGGCAAGCAGCCGTCCAGCTCACTTTTTGTGGCTGCTTCTAGGACGTCAACTCAGTCAAGGGGGCTACGATGGTACCATAACCCTTGACAAACCTGCGGTAATATCCAGTGAGGCCGAGGAAGGCTCAGATCCCAGTTTGGGTTTTGGGGGGCTCCCAGGCCATGATGGTCTCAATTTTGGCCTGGAGGGGTTGCACCTTACCCCCGCCCACCAGATGTCCCAGGTAGACAACAGATCCCAGTCCAATCTGGCACTTACTACCCTTAATGGTCAGGCCAGCACGTTGCAGAGCCTGTAGCACCTCCTGGAGATGCTGCAGATGGTCCTCCCAGGTGCTACTGAAGACAGCTATGTCGTCCAGGTACGCCGCTGAGATGGACTCCAGACCAGACAGCACCTGGTTCACCAACCGCTGGAAAGTGGCCGGAGCATTCTTGAGCCCGAAGGGCATCACTCTAAATTGAAAGTGGCCCTTAGGGGTGGAGAACGCTGTTTTCTCCTTTGCTCCATCAGCCATGGCAATCTGCCAGTACCCTGATGTTAAGTCGATGGTGCTGAGGTACTGGGCTGCTCCCAGTCGGTCAATCAACTCATCTGCCCGTGGGATCGGGTGAGTGTCTGTTTTGGTGACAGAGTTCAATCCTCGATAGTCCACACAGAACCGAAGTTCTGGTGTGGTGCCCGGTGGGGCCGCTTTCGGCACCAACACGACCGGACTAGCCCAAGGGCTGCTGGAAGGTTCGATCACCCCCAGCTCCAGCATTTTGGCCACCTCACCCTGGATGCTGTTCTTAACTTTATCGTACAGCCTGTAAGACTTGGTTTTTACAGGTGGGCTGTCCCCTGTGTCCACATCATGGGTACACATGGCAGTCCCTCTGTTGCTCCACGGTCAAGGATGGGGAGGGGACCACTCCCTCCACCGATCCATCCTTCTCCTGGGCCGCCAGAAGGTCAGGAAGAGGCTGACACTCCTTCTCCTTGCTCCCATCCGTTACCATGAGGAACGCAAGCTCAGATCTCTCATGGTGCGGCTTCAGGCGGTTGACGTGGAGCACCCGATGGGGCTGTCGGGGGTCTTCAAATCAACGACATAGGTGGTCTGGCCTCGTCGCTCCACAATTTTGTACGGGCCAGTCCACCGGTCCTGGAAGGCACTAAACTCTTTAGGCTCTATGACCCACACCTTCTGTCCAGCGTCCAACTCCACCGTCCGAGCATTGCGGTCATACCACTCCTTCATGGCGGCTTGGCTAGCCTCCAGGTTGTCTGAGGCTTCCTTCCACAGCTTGGCCATCTGGCTGGGGAATCCCAGCATTTAGCTGACGACATCACGGGGAAGCTTCTTCGAAAGTCTTCTTCCACCCCTCCTTCACAAGGCTGAGGGGCCCCCTAACGGGGTGGCCATTGAGCAGCTCAAGAGGGCTGAACCCGACTCCCTTCTGTGGCACCTCGTGGTATGAAAACAGCAGGCAAGGGAGGAGGACGTCCCACTTCCGCCTCAAGTCCTCAGGCAGGCTCCGGATCATCCCCTTTGGAGTCTTGTTAAAGAGCTCTACGAGCCCGTTAGTCTGGGGGTGGTAAGGAGTGGAGAACCGGTAGGTCACTCCACACTCCTTCCACATGGCCTGCATGTAGGCCGACATGAGGTTTGTGCCCCTATCTGACACCACTACCTTGCGGAAGCTCACTCGGGTAAAAATCCCCATCAGGGCCGGCGCCACCATAGGTGCAGTGATGGTCCTCAGAGGAATAGCCTCCGGGTACCGAGTGGCGTGGTCCACTGACACCAAAATGAACCAGTGTCCCGAAGAGGTCGGAGGGTCCAACGGCCCAACAATGTCAATTACAACCTGCTCAAAAGGGGTCCCGACAACCGGGAGCAGTTCCAAAGGGACCTTCACCTTAGTCCCAGTCTTGCCACTCGCCTGGCAAGTCTTGCACGTCTTGGAATAGGTGTCAGAGGCAACTCTCATCCTGGGCCAATAGAAATGTGGGAATTGCAGCGCAAAGATCATGTCCTGGCCCAGGTGTCCAGCCAAAGGTATCTCATGCACCAATTCCAGTAAGAAGGCCCGGTAGCATTGGGGGACCACTAAGGCCCTCGAGGATCCATGCACCGGAACCTTAGGCTCACTGTAGAGGAGGCCACCCTCCCAATATACATGATAACTGACGGTCTCTTGGTTGGTCTCTTGGGCTTCGGCCTGCCATCGCATGCCTTCAAGCGTAGGGCACTCTCTCTGCGCCCGACAGAATTCCTCCCGGGTAGGCCCTCCTGCCATATGCCACACGGCAAGGGTTGACAAGTCCCCCACGGGAACAACATCCACCTCCGCGGACTCCGGGGTTGCCTCCGCGAGCTCCCTATCCACCACACGGGGTGTGTCCTCCACAAGATTCTTTTCTTCACGACCAGCATTGGATTGGGCCGTTGTCTCAGGCTCCAACCCGGGTAGAGTTCTTTGCCGGCAGCCATGGACTTCGTGACCACACAAGTCCATCCTGGTAACCCCAGCATCTCAGTGTGGGCCTTAAACTCCACTTCCTTCCAGGCGGTATGTTCCAGGTCGTTTCCTAGCAGACAGTCCACAGGCAAGGCAGGGCTTACAGCAACTCTCAACGGGCCTTTAACTCCTCCCCACTCAAAGGGAACCTGAGCCACAGGATAGTAACTCAGACTGCCGTCAGCCCATACGGCTGGATGGAACACATCAGGGATCACTTGCTCAGGGGACACCATCCGCCTCACTACGGTGGTCATGCTGGCACCTGTGTCCCTCAGAGCCTCCACCTCCTCCCCGTTAACCTTCACCCTCTGCTGGTAGTTAGCAGTGTTCAATGGTAAGGGCGTCACTGGGACCATCTCTTTGTCCCCGAGTGAAACCAGGGTCAGGCCTGTCCACTCACCTTCCCTATCTAGGGGTAGCTCCATCCCAAGTGCTACACTAGCCACCCCGGGACTCTTGCCTCCTGTGGGGGCTGCGGGTCTCTTACGACACTGGAGATCCACCTTGTAGTGTCCAACCTCCCCACATTCGTAGCACCGGACAGTTATTGGCTGCTGACTCTTGTCAGGGTAAGTGGGCTTTGGGGAACTGGACTGAGGTGGGGTACCTACTCCTTTCCCAAACTGTCTAGTTTGTGGGCCTCGTGAGAACTCCTACTTTTTATCTCCCCCCTCTTCCTTCTGGGGGAAACCCTGTCCGCCTTTTGGGCCATCTCCCCCGGGGCCCTTGTGAGACACCCGGGTGCTAACCCAAGTATCTGCCTCCTCCGCAAGCTCACGGGGATCAGTCAGCTTGCGGTCCACCAGATGTTGGCGCAGCTCTGGAAAACATTTATCCAAGAGGTGCTCTCTCAAAAATAAGTTGTACAGGCCCTCATAATCGTGCACCTCGCTGCCACGCACCCAACCATCCAGAGCCTTACGGGCATAATCAAAAAAGTCTGCCCAATTTTGCGTGGACAGCTTATGGCTGCCACAAAACCTTTGGTGATACCTTTCGAGGTTGAGGCCAAACTTTTTATGTAGCGTCTCCTTCATGGGGGGATTTCTGAATTGGTCCGCCTTCTCTAGGTACTGGAGGGTGTCCCTGACATTGGGAGGTATGTATCGATACAGGCCACCTCCCCAGTAGCTCTCAGGCACCCCATGGGCTGTCAAGGCCACCTCATACGCCTCCAACCACTTGGTGATGTCATCCTCCAGAGTGTAACTCGCTATCACCTCTTTGGGTAACCAAAACTTAGGCTCATGTGGAGCCCCTGGTACGCTGCCACCATTAGGACTTCCTGGCGCACCTAACTGCAATGCTCGCAGCTCCAACTCCTTAAGCTGAAGCTCGTGCGCCAGCTTCTTTTCTTCCATTGCGAACCTTTTATCTTCCCTTTCTCTCTCCCTCTCGTGATCTAGCTTGGCAAGCTCTAATTTCAATTGCCTCTCCTCCCTCCTGTCCTCATATTCCTGTGACGACGTACTCCTTCTAGACTCACTAATGCCTGCCCTGGAACGTCTTCCTGGCAACACATTCTCACTCACATCAATATTCAGTAGGTATAGTTCTTCTGGAGCACCCGCCTCCCCTTGTGTGCCCTGCCCCTCCTGTCCCCCATCCCCTCTCCCCTCTGGGTGGGCCCTTACCCATGCCCTCAAGGCTGTACGGAGCTCCTCCTTCGCGGCTCTCCACCTAACAGGCACCCCCATCATCTGACAAAATACCCTTAGCTGCACCACTGTATACTCTTCCAAGTTGGCTAGCTGGAACTCCATGTTGACAGGTGGGGACCCAGATAAAACAAAGGGAAATCGCTAGGACGTAAGTAACAGTATCGGGTCAACACAGGACTCTGCATACTCTGTTTAGACAGTGGGGGTCAATTGATTAGGCTTGCGTACACAATAGGTGTCTCGTCTGATTGCGGCGCACTCTGTCTCACTGGAGGCTGCTGTATAGCCACAGGTCCTTATCCCACGGCTCGCCACCAATATAGGAACTGGGGTCACCAGTTCCCCTGGGGTAGCTTGGCGCGAGCAGGCAGGCACCCGAAAGCTTAGGTGTAAAGTGACCATACAGCCACACATCCACTGAGGCAGGAAACACACACAATGTCTGACACCACACCAGCAAGTTTGAGTTAAAATCAAATAGCTTTTATCTAGATCCAGGTTCAGGGTGATCAATAATCAAGGCATCAATATCTCATCAAGTATTTCATCAAGGGAGTGAAGGGAGCAGTTCAATAATCAATGTAGCATATTGCAATAACCATTCCATTAAGGGAATAGCATTTCATTACTTAGCAATAAACATTTCATCGCGTCAGGAATCAGCATGTTATTAAACAGGAGCAAAACATTTCATGAGGCTAGAGTAAAACAACTCAGTAATCTGAAGTAAACCCTTCAGTAATCACTTTGCGCAGAAATAAACACTTCCTCATGCCAGGGTAAACATCTCCTTAATTAAGAAGAACATTTCATTGGGAATAACCATTTTAGCAGGACATCATAACCATTCCATTACTCAGCACTAAATATTTCATTAGGCACTAATAAGCAAGGCATCAAGCCACGTGGTGATTTCATTAGGCAAGAATAAGCCATGCATCAGGCTGAAAATGAGCATTTCATTAATCCCAACATAAGCCATGCATAAGGCTACAGTGGCTGGCATTCAACTGTACCCAAGGCAGGGGTTAACTTTTGTCAATTGAGGCCCTCACAAGGTCTTCAGGGGCCCTAGCCCAGGTCCAGTGCTTAGAGGGACCAAATAGGGCCAACGGGGCCCAGCCACAGTCTTCCCCAGGGGAGGGGCGAACTTGAGGCCTCCTCCGGCCTTCCGCCCTCCTCCCCAGGGTTTACCTTATCTCTTTGGGCCTCTTCAGCCCCTTGCGGAGGTGTGCAGGCTGGTGAGCTCGTCGGGATTGACAGGAGGGGATTGCGCTGGTTCTGGAGCCCTCTGGCAGTGGTGTTTACGGTACCCGGGCCTTCCGGGACGTCTACGGCCCGGGAGCCAATCTGGAGGCTGGCAGGGAGGGTCCCGGCCACAACGGCCAATCGCAGAGCGGCTCCAGGGGGGCGTGTCAACTGCAGCCAATGGCTGCGTGGCTATGGGGGGGATGCGGCCAATGACGCGGCTGGGCGCCCCCGTCAAGTGGGGTGAGTGTCCCGGCCTCGAAGGCCTAGCGCAGCCTGACTGGAATTCGCGGCGGCCTGACTGGAATTCGCGGCGGCCTTCCCATGGCCGCGGGGACTCTGCATGGTCAGGCCGGGCTGCGGCAGTGAGTTTGGCCCTCAGCACTTAGGCGGCGGTCCTCTCCTGGTACCGGGGGCCGCTGAGGCTAATGAAGATGACACCGGCGCCGCTAAAGGGGCTGAGCCGCGTCAGGGGCAGCAGAGGCACACAGTCGGCACGGGCAGCAGCGGTGAGTTCCCCGGTAGTGCGTTGATATCGCCGCGCCTTGGGGCGCACAGATGGCAGGCAGGATGGTGCTGGAGGAGTATAGCGCCTCGGGGGCACAGCAGTAATAGTTCGAGCTCTAGGGAGGGAGCGCTCAGCAGGTTAGTCCAGAAGGCCAACGCTGGAGGCAACCAGAACGATTAGCCAGGAGTGCAGGCAGGGTAGGACAGCAAAGGGGATTAGGCAGGGCAGCGCAGGCTCAGATGAAGACAGAGGGGCGCAGAGGTGGCACGGCCCAGTACCTGGTTTATCCCCAGTAGTCCTGGTTAGCACAGGTGGGTTTCTTTTTGGCGCTTGGTGGGTCTGACGCCCTTGTAGATAGGTTCTTGAGGGGGGGTTGAGTTGGTGACTGGAAGCAGAGGGGTCCTTGTAGGTCACTGCAGGTGGTCCCTGGGTTCTCGTCCCGCCAGGCCAGATCAGTGGGCTAGTTCAGTGTTCCTCACACAGCTTGGAAGGCAGCACCTCAGCCCTGTCACTCCCAGTGGTATAGGTTCCTGACTAGGCCCTACCTCCTAAGTCTCCTGCGTAGGTTCCCCCAGGTCAGTGATGCCCCAACTGACTAAAAAGTTTCCCTCCTTCCTTTATATATGCCCAGGTCAGGTGACCACACTCTAAGGCGGCAAAAGCAGACCCCTCCCCTATTTTGGAAGGTTCCAGGAGCTTCCCTACTCTAGCTATGAGCAGGCAAGGCAGGCTGGTATTGCAACAATGTTTAAGGGTCCCAGCCAGCTCCTGGCAACTAGGGTGCTCCTAAAAAGACCACGCTGCAGTAGCAGGGGCTTGTGGCAGCCATATTGGGAGAAGAGAGCACCTGCACCTTAGCATTGATTAGCAATGGGAAGGCGCTCGGAGACCTAAGGCCAACAAAAAAAGAAGGTGGGAAAAATGAGGCAAGGGCGAAAAAAAACAGGGAAAGACCACCCTAGGGCTGACAGGTCTAACAACTGTACATAAATCATAAATGCAAATTCGAAAATCCTCACCGCTGCCTCCAATTTTAGAATTGGGGGTCTCTGGTTGGCACAGGTGTACACTTGTGACAAACAGGGACCCTCTCCTCTAGTGAGGGCAAGGGAACTACTCCTCAGAATAACCCCTGCTCACCCTCTAGGTTGCGTGGCACGAGCAGACAAGGCTAATCCTCAGGGCTCTAAGTTAGTTAAGTATTTTTGACCACATACAGTAAACTCACAGACCCACCACAAATGGACACCAGGCGTAAGATTTGTATAAAAAATACATAGGCTTTATGTAAAAATATCTGATACTATGCAGTTTCTATCACAAGACCAATATAACTTCTAAAGATGCGGCCACAAGATTAATTCACAAGGTCCACTGAGTTACAAGCACTGTCCTACGTTATTTGAGGCAATCCAGATCTCTGCACACAGTTCATTGAAGAGTGCTGGCGTAGCCTGTGCGGGGAGAACCGGGAGACCCTGCTGATGCTCACGCGCCTCCTGGTACGGGGCATACGACGCGGCAGGCTTCTACAGCGTAGGGTACGAGTCGTAGGGCGGCCGTACGACTCGTTCGTGTTGCAAAGAGATCAGTGCGGGGAAAACAAATGTTGCGGACCCCGAGTCCGGTGCGAACCCCTGTCGGAGTTCACAGGGCACAGTACCTTGACTTTGAGACATCCTAGGCACGACGTCTAGGTCCACCCGGCGTACTTCAGGATAACGAGTCGTACTCAGCTAGTACGGGTCGGCGGTGGAGGCCTTCCCTTCGGGTCTTTGGGGGCATGGTACTTCCTGCGGGCAAGCGCGGCATGGAACCCTCAGTACGGACTGTACTGGGGGTTCTGCAGGGTGCACGCAGCCTTTTCAGATCCTGGAGTGCAAAAGCGGGGTGGCTCGGGCCGTCCGAGGCTGGGGATTGCGCTCCGATCCAATTCCGGCGGGAGGGGTGAGGGGGCACACCACGGGCTCCAGTAACAGGCGAGTTGACAGGGGAGCAGGCGGCCTGGCCCGGCGGGGAGAGAGCGACTCGAACACGAGCGGGGCTCTCAGCGGGCAAGGGCGGCCAGGCTCCTGAGTGTCACTGCCCTAGGAGGGGGCGAGGGCACCAAAGGACAAAGCTCTTGCAGGAAGGAAGCACACAGCTCGGCAAAAGACGAGTGAAGGCACAATGACCCCAATGGTCCTAGGGCTCAGTTTGGGGGTTAGCTTAAGATCAAGCCCTTGGAGATCGTTTCAGGCACAAATATGACAAAGTCCTTTCTGGTCGTTTTCCTCTTCTTCCTCAGCAAGGCACCACTGCAGGCCAGTCCTTCAGGTCAGGGACAGTCTTTCCTCCTTCAGCTTCTCTTGGTCCTTCAAGTCGGGCAGAGGTTCTTTGTGGTCAAAACGGGATCTAATGTTTAGGAGCAGGGCTCCTACCTTTATACTCAGTTTCTTTTGTCTTTTCAGGCCAGGGGGCCTGATCCTGGTTCAACCCAGTTTTGGAGCACTTTGTTTGGGAGACTCTTGCTGTGGCTTTCAGTTTGCAGTGCAGGGACATCAGACGCTCCACAGGAGGTGGAGCATTGTGGTGGCAGAGCACAGCCCTATTCAGAGTCAAGGGGCACTCCTCCCACCTAGCCTGGGGTAATCCCTCCATTCACCACCTGGCAGCCCAGACTGTCCCCTGGAATACCCCAGCCCTGTCACCCACAGAAACCAGACAGCAGATACACATCCTAGCAGAGGTGGGCTGAAATAGTCAGGCAAGCAAATGCTAACTTTCTAAAAGTAGCATTTGCAAACACAGGATATTAAAATAAACTTTACTAAAAGAAGTATTTTATTATTCTGAGTTCAGGCATACTAAACTTAACTTTCTACCGTGTTCCCTGAGCCTGCTGGAATTATAGAGGGGAATAATTCCAGCAGCCCATTCTGGCCTAGGAGAACAGGTAGCCTTACAATAGTGAAAAACGAAAATGGCTGTAATTCACTATTAGGATGTGCCACACACATCAGGGCTTGTCCTACCTTATGCTTACAATGCACCCTGCCCTTGTGCCTACCATAGGGGTGACTAATATGAAGTTAAGGGAAGGTTTAGGGACTGGCAAGTAGGGGTACTTGCGCAGTCAGCATGACAGTACCAGACTGCACGCAGGTTCTGCAATGGCAGACCTTAGACACAGTTTAAGGGGCTGCTTCTGTGCGTGGCACAACCAGTGCTGCAGGCCCACTAGCAGCATTTGTATTTACAAGCCCTGGCACTCCTGGCGCACTTTACTGAGGACTGACAGTAAATCGAATAAGCCAATCATGGAATCCAATCAATGTACACATTTTACAGTAGGGAGAGCATATGAACTTTAGCACCGGTCAGCAGTGGTAAGAGTCGTTAAACCAACAAAAACAGGTCAGAGAGAATATTGGAGGAAGGCAAAAAGTTCAGGGATAACCCTGCAGAGAGGGCCAGGTCCAACAGAGGTACCGGCCAGGATCACACGTCAATCATTAACAGACATGGGACCTCCCACAACATAGCACAGAAACCAGAGTTTCCAAGCTTCATTGTGGTGAAGGGAAAGAGGAACAGAAAAACACGCTCTGCTGAAATATGATACATTTTTCTGATCCCCCTGCACTGGCCGAGCTTTGCTGCCATGCACCAATACACACATGCACATGTGTTCTCCCAATTATAGGTTTTGTACATGCAAGGAGCCTTTCAATGCAAACATTATTCTTTAAGGGGCTGATTACAAGTTGAACTGTTATTAATAGTCCCTGTTAAATACTGATGCCACATGCTATGTGTAGTATCTAGACTTATGTGCTATTTCGCACACATGGGTTGCTGTGCTGCTTTGCATTGTAAGGCAGGTGCCTTGCTTTACTGGTGCATTGGATTCTGTTTGTGTTTGAATGTAATTGTGAATCTTCTCAGGGATGTTCCATGTTCCGCGGTTCTGTGCACTGATTGGTCGTTTCTTGATGTAGGCAGTTGCTGGATTGCGGAGGTGGAAGCCGTCAGAGGACGGGCTCCTTATATTGGATTAAAGAAGAGTAAATTACTTACCTAACTGGATTCCTTTTGATGGACTCTGTCTCCATTTGAACGAGGTTCCAACCACAACAGGATGTTATTTATTGAGTGCCATAAATAGCACCTATTATGAGTATATGGGGAATAACATGCGGATTTGGGTTTTTAATGCACCAAAATCCACATGATAAAATATATTCCGTATGTTTTACCCTGTTACATTTCGGCGGGCTTATTCTGCCGAAATGTAATAAATGTTGAGTAATTATCAGGTGCGTTAAATGAAACCAAGTACGTCATTCCGTCCCATGATTGAATTGAATTTATCAAGCCACCCAAGTCCCAAAGTCTTTCTCCCACTTTGCATGAGTGCAATGCAGCAGACATGCAACTTTAGGCAAATGAGGAGAAATGAAAAGATTGATCCCCTTATGCCTGACTTGAGACAGTGTAAGGCTTTGGTGCGAATCCTTGTCTATGAATGTTAGTAGGTAGGGATTTGCCTCAAACCCATGGTTGGTTACATGAAAATCCCATTTACCGCTGATTGAAACAACATTTTGCCACAAAAAGTGCATAGAGTCTCAATGAAAAAGGGCTGACTTCATGACCCTTCACTGTGTTCAACCTGGGGCCATATTACACAAAGAGCCCCGGGGGCGTAACAGGTGTTTGCGTCTACTTTGTGCACCCCGGGGGCACTTTGGTATTACAGAAGGGGCTGCAGACTCTCTTGCATCGACTCTGTAATCCTCCACATGAGAGGAGAGCACTGAAAACCTAAAAATCACTGCCCATGATCAGCCCAACTCAAAGGGAGGACGTCCCCAAAAATCAACCGGCATAGTTGGTGAAAATGACATCCAACGTGTGACCAGCAATATGAGTGGGAGATTTTATCAGCTGAGTGAATCCGAAATGTGTCGTAGCTCAAGAAAGGTATTCAATTCATTACAGGCAATGTCCTTGGAATGAAAATTAAAATTACCTAGTATTGTGAAGTTAGCAATAGCAAGGAAAGAAAAGACATCAGCCAAGGCCTTGGAAAAACGTTCTTTAAGAACATGGATAGGGATAGACCAAAAGCCCAGTAAAAGTACTTTTTGTGCTGGTTTTCAAAATGAACACCCCACCTCACAGGCATCCTGTGAGCTGAAGCTCATTTCGGAAGGAGCGGTCAAGCCTAGAAATAATATTTCCTAGTGGAACCACTGCCAGCAAATCTGGTCGCAATTGCTCTTTAGTCCAGGTTAATGTAATGAATATCCGTATAATTCAAAGATGGAGAGAAAAGCGGAGACTCATTAGGCTTCCATAGGGTTATAGTCCAAATCAAAGGAGAATGAATCTGGTCTTATTTTCCAGGGTCTTACAATCTTTGCTCTGGAGACCTTCATTCATATTGAACTCAGGGTGCGGTATACGTTGATTCTCTGCTCTGTCGTTAGGTGAACTGCATCATCATTGGATATTTATCACTTGAGTTTTCAGTTCTCCAAGTGATCTCCATTCTTCGACCTGGAGGGAGACCCTCTGGTTTTAAAACCAGTGTGATTGACAAGTGAATAGTGTCAAGTGAAGGTGAGCGAGTTTAAAATTACCTCCATTCCTTTGCATAGTCTTTTATTTTACAGGGAAGGGGCAATGTTAAAAATAATGGATGGTGTTCAGATGGACGTGTTAATGATCCACTGCATCTGGTGTTAGGTTGTGGTAGGTAGACATGTTAGTATGCTCTGATGGATCGGTGGGCCTTCATCAGGACCAAAGTGAGGGTGGCTACCTATCTGGCTACTCACAGTGAGTAAGTGGATTCACTTACCCCTCTTCAGCAGTGAGCTCAATATAACGGTATATATATGTGGGTTGTTAACTGTTGGTTATACGCATAGTGGTGATGATGCTCATCGATTCAATAAAAAAAAAGTCAAAATAAAGTTAAAAATATTAATAATGATAAGAGACTACTTGGACTGACATTCGTAATTATTAATTACCATTTCAATCAATGTGCGTCTCGTATGCACGTTTACCTTATGAAGGAGAAATTGTTGCTCGTTCGGGGATGGGAGGGGAGGTTTGCTCTGTGGATACAATTCATAAGGGGAAAATGATGGTAGTTGGTAAAATACCTGGTTACCAGAGTGGTCTTGGTACGGAATTTGTAAGTGCATCTCTCATCTTTGCAGTGCCTCTTACGTGCCTGTGCTGCCGCTATCCTCCATGCCCCAGAAGGCGAAAAAGGGTCCGGATGGGATTGATTTTAAGTTTTTTACATGAGCTTCTTTGACCATCTAAGTAGGTACAACATGGAAAAAATCCAATTTTTGTGGCAGTCTTTTTTTAAACTAGAGAGGGTCAGGAAAACATGTAAAAATATAAAAAGATTATAAGAGAGGAAAGGCGGGCCAATATCGGCCCTGCCTCAGTTATGGCGGGGCGCACCGGCCCCCACCCACCCCGGGTCCCCTGGTGACCCGGAAGTTATTGAGTCACTTCCGGGTCACAAAGGGAACAAAGGCCAGGCTGGTTAGATCCGGCCTGGCCGACGAAGGTGTAGTATCGTGTACAGCAGTCTAGTGTTTGGGGATAGACTCGTGGGAGGAGCAGGAAAGGGAGGAGCAGGAAACTGGGAATAGGAAGTTAGTTTTGAGTAGGACAGAGAAGAATAAAGATGTGTCGAATACTACTCCTGGCTCCTGTCCTATTTGGGGGGGCATTACAATGGCGACGAGGGTGGGATAATGCTGAAACCCACATCTGCCCAAAACCCCTGCCGTCCGTGAATGCCCCGAGACCAGAGAGCCTGCAGCCTGTGTCAGCGCCGAGTGCCAGAAGCGCGAAAACGAAACGCGCTACACGTTGCGCCTGAATGCTGCCCCATGAATTTGATTTACAGTCCTGGCAAGTGAGCCAACTCCACGATCAGGTGATCGTGTGAAGCCCGACTAGCAAGCGCTGTTGAGTGCTGGAGCCGCCTGAAGCCGAGCGCTGTTTGGCGCCCAAAATCGGGAGCTCACCCCCGATGCGTGAGACTTGGCATGCAGTGGCCGAGTAAGCGCACGACCGAAGAAAAGTGAGGTGGGAGCCCACCCTGACCTCACCTGGATGCTGCAGCGCTGCAAAGGTGAAGGGACCTGGAGAAGAGTTGCTGCCTCTGCGGCCAGCGGTCGGTGAGTCCTGGATGAATCAGCAACGATTGGAATGAATGGAAAGGAAGTCTCGTGTGAACTGAGACTTCAGTGACGGCGGCCATTTTGAAGTCAGGCAGCCTATAGAGACACCCCTGTTCAAATGCCTAAGCAGCCACTTTTAAGTCAGGCAAGCAGAGTTGGAAATGAGCATTGACACAGACATCAGAAACAAGCATTGGCGCACAGAATAAACAAACACTGATAAATACAATAAACAAGCACTGGCAATAGCAAACATAAAAAGCACACGCAAACGCAAGAGACAAAATAAGAAAATAAGCACGAGCAAAAGCAACAATAAAGTGAACAAACACGAGCGACTGCAAGAGAGCAAAAAGCAATAAACTCAAGTAAACGCAAAAGGGAAAGAAGAAAATAAACACAAGTACAAACATCAAGTGGTGAAAGGAATAAAAGTGACCAGACACACAACAAGCACAAGCCAATACAAAACCTCGAAGTACAACAAACACAAGCAAATGCGGATCCCAAACGGAACAAGCACGAGCAAAGGCAAGTACCAAAGTAAACTTCAGTACAAACATCAAGTGATGAAAGGAATAAAAGTGACCAGACACACAACAAGCACAAGCCTATACAAAACCTCGAAGTACAACAAACACAAGCAAATGCATATCCCAAACGGAACAAGCACAAGTAAAGGCAATTACCAAAGTAAACTTCAGAACCACGTGAAGACAAATAATTAAAGGTAGGAGAAGCGAAAGCGGAAACTCGCAGAGCCACGAATCACGCATGGTGCAGCTGAATGGTGGACATTTGACCTCAGGAGTCACAAGACTAACTCACTACAACGTACCGAGACAGTCGCGCCAGGGTCAGACTACATACAAGAGTCACCCAAGCGCCGCAAATCTTATCAAAACCAAAGGAAGCGACCAAACAAAGACTATCGGCCGAAGGGGGGGTCAGCAAAGAAGACAGTCCAGTGACATTGTTGTACATTTCACCATCATGTCGGTGAGAGAAGAAACACACACATCCAAACCCTACATTGAAATACCACCCCCAGTGGCGCAAACCAACAATCAGAGTTTGAGTCCCCAATGGAAGAGGAATGGAAAACGTCTCCTGTTGCTACTTGAGCTTATAGGTCACGAAAGCCGACGCCTAATCAGAACATTTCCAGCAAAAGACACAGGGACATATGGGAAACTCAAAGAGACGCTACACGCTCATTTCAACACAAAGGACGACGTGGACCATGAACGCATCGCTTTCAACGCGGCCTGGAAGGAAGCCGGAGAATCATTACCAAACTTCATAAATAGGCTACAAAGCCTAGTGCACCACTGCCATTTTAATACATTTACAGATGAGGAAGCAGTTCGACTCCGGGTGATTGAAGGCTGCTCAAAACCTGAAAGAAAACGCAAGATCCTTCAAGGGCAGATCTCGCTAAAAGAAATCATCAGGAGGGCTGATGTTGGAGAGCGGGTTAAAGCAAGACAGGCGGCAAAAGAACTGCACCCGAATGTAAGTCGCGAAGATAAAAGAATGGAGACATCTATCATGTCTCTGGAGAAAGCCCAAGAAACAAACAAAACCAGAAAGAGGGAGGGCGAGTTAACCATACGAAAGGCGGTGAAGGATGGTTACAACAGTCTCACTGATACGTCTTCATTGAATCATTCAACAGACACCACAAACGATTCGGATGAAGCCTCAAGTGGAACAGACCACACAAAAGAGACAGATGACAGTCTGCCAATGGATATGTGGAAAGGACCAAATACAAACGAGTGGACAAGTCATGCCAACTCTGGACACCGGCATACGAACACACTCAAGCAACCCACTGCCCATTAAATGTTATAGAAACTCCTAAAGAAGCACCAAGCAGGAAGACACGTTACACAAGTGTCACTGCCGTTAGTACACACAACAAACGAGAAGAAGAAACAAATCACATGAGGCGTGGTAAGCCACTCAGGCACCGGAAAGGGACAGGCATGTGCTCTAAAGACATCCACGATAATGAGAAAACCGGGGATAGACAGTCAATGTCATGTGAGAGAGACGGGGACCAAATGCTCCACGACCAAACCAAAGGAATAAATGCGTGGCTAGCAAATAACCCATTCACAGCAATAACACAAAAGACACCTCAAAAGCTACACTCACAAATATATCTTACAGATGACGCTGACTCCAGGAGCATGTCTTCACAGACCACCAGCTCAAGAAATGTATCAGTCAAAACGCGCTCAAAGAAACGTTCTCAGAGGAAACCAGCAAAAGGCTCCTCCAATTCAGAAAACATGTCTGTACGGTCATTTCGATCAACCGAGTCAAGGTCCTTACAATACTCATGGCACCAATCACCAAAATATACAATAAAATCGAAGAACATTCTCCCTGTCCAGAGCAACGTATCTCACGTCAATGACTCAAAACATTTGATCACCCCACAATACAACACGTCATGTCAGTCGAGGATATCTCAAGACGTAAAGAGCATGCCGGCACCCCTGAAGGGGTCCGCGAGGCTGACTTAACGCGCTGGCAGAAGGAAACCAGAGATACGGGACAGCACCCATCGGGTGAGAAAGAACTACCCTGCCACTCAGCAAGGAGGGCAAAATGGGTGGATAAGAAAGAAACGTACACATGCCCGGATGATCAAAGAGTCCACCAGTTCCAAGTGCGAGTGGGAGTGGGAGAGACAAATAGGGTCAACAAATGAGTCCCGAGACCAAACCGGGTCACCCATGTCAGACAGTGCCCTGCTGACTGGTATGCACGACTCGGAACAAGAGGACAGTGCTACCCCCGACTGGAAGAGACAGAAGGAAGTAAGATCTCGTACAGATGTTTGGAAGAGAACCAGAACACCGTCCACTCCTGAAGGAGATCGAGCGTCAGTCGAACGAGAACTACCAAGAAAGACAGATTTCCGCTATCGAGCTGAGCCACCAACTGTCATCTCACACAAAGCAGCCTTGATCGCGTCAGAATCTGTAAATGAGCGGATAACCCGGAAGACTATTGAAACCCGCAACGAATCTGAGAACCAGAAGATTACACACAATACTTCGTACTTTCAAAGGCACACTCCCGCAGTCAAGGATATTCTTGTCGAGGCAGCCGACAGCAGCTCAAACAAAGCAGTGCCCCCAACAGACTATACCTTGCCAGCACCTGAGGAGCTGACTGAGTCTAAGCCTAGAACGGCAATGTGTCTATGACCCATGCGGACTCCCGCAGACCTGTGTGACAGTCAAGAAACTACGAACATGTTGAAGATTACTATTTTGTTAAGAAAGGGGGAGATGTAGTATCGTGTACAGCAGTCTAGTGTTTGGGGATAGACTCGTGGGAGGAGCAGGAAAGGGAGGAGCAGGAAACCGGGAATGGGAAGTTAGTTATGAGTAGGACAGAGAAGAATAAAGGTGTGTTGAATACTACTCCTGGCTCCTGTCCTATTTGGGGGGGCATGACAGAAGGGTTAAAAGGCCGTGCAGCGTGGGAGTCAGCCTCTTTGACTCCTGCGCGCCATGACCTGCCCTTCCAGCCTCTAGGAGGCTGTAATTAATTTTTGCTTTCTCTCCCATTTTATCCAGGTTCAGAAATCGTTGGGGGGGATTGCCCCGGAGCAAATAATTTTGTTTTGTTTTCCCTGCAGGTTGTAAGCTTGCGGTGGCGTTGGGGAGATCCTCGTTGTCCCTGCACGCGAGGCTGGAGAGGACAAGCGCGAGGAATTCCAGCCTCTAGGAGGCTGTAATTATTTTTGTTCTGTTGCTCCTTGCAGGTCTGCGTGATCGGAGCTGCGGATCGTCACAGGCGAGGTCATGCGTGGGGGATATTTTCTGTAGAATTATCGTGACGTGCGGCACAGTAAGAACAGGAGAAGGGTGCCACGTGGGGGGCAACATCACCTGGAAGAATTTGGAAGTCTTCGCGCTTCGGGCAGCGGAGCCCGGGGGTGGACTGAGACGGTGGTCCATTAGCGTGGACTTTGACACGGTCTTAAGGTGAGCTATGGGCCGCGGGTAGCGTGTTCTCCCGAGCGCGGGTGTTGTGCGCACACTGGGGACAAGTGGTGCGGTTTGTTTTGGTGAATGTTTGGGTCCAGACTTGGCAAAATGTGTAAGCGATGTGGCCTAACGGATAGAGCTGCCATCTATGAAGCGGACAAACAAGGTTCAAATCCCAGCTTAGGCCCACGTTCGGTGATTCTGGGCAAATTAAAAATGTTTAATATCTGGCATTCGAGTTCGCTGTTTGCCTTTTGAGATAAGTGCGCACTGTAGTGAACTCTGTGGTGATGGGGCCCTAGGCCCAATGCTGGAGTAATAAGTGACACAGGACACCAGTTGGAGTGTGGAACTCTGGCCTCGAGCATGTGCGCTCCGGGTCTTTTATTAGCAGCGTCACCTGACCCAGTGACGTCTGTGGTGGGTGGGTGTTTAGTGTGGGGTTACACTAGAGAACAACGAGACTGTGTCTTTGCAGGACACTACATCCCTCCCAAAGTTCAGGGAAAAGAAAACAAAATGTCCAACCTGCAAGACAACAGAATAATAACAAGTTACAGCCCCAACAGGTTTTCTTCAGACGATCGGCTGGGAGAACGTTGAACAGTTCCTGGATTACAAAGTCAGTCAGATGAGCTTCACCTCAGCGGTGTACTTCAGATCATCCTTGTCTTGCTGCGCTTATGTACATTGTTCAACACTTGGGGTTATCTGGAGCAGAATAGGATTGACCCTTGAGGGGTCTCGCCGGTGTTCCGAGTCCGGTGAATGACAACGCTTGTTGGTTGTTGGAGACGACTGTGGCACGAGAGGTCTTTCTTTGGATTTGCTGATCTTGATGCTTTCACACCTCCTGCCGGCCAAGTAACGTCCGACTTGCCTTTCTTGCCCGACTCCTCTCTCACTGGAGCCTCGAAGATTGGCCTCTCCTGCTTGGACTCTTCTCTCACTAGAGTCGCTGGGAGGACCCTCTTGCTGGACACGATGGGACCCGGTGGACCGTGCAGGCTTCGCATGAGCCGCGCAAAGGCGTCGCTAAGGAACTGCCAACTGACTCACCGCCAAGTCTCTCATGATGTCCTCGGGGGTGTTGATGTCATCCGCCAGGATGGTCTTGCCATTAGGACATGGATTCAGTGTCTTCATCAGACCGTTTCTCGTTGCCAGGTGTTTACCTGGGGCCTTCATGCTTCCTGTTGCCTGTCGTGGAGCTGCCGCCACTGCACCTCTCCCATCCGGATTCCTCTCTCACAGGACATGCGGCCGAGGCCCTTGTCCCCTGGACTGCCACTTGATCTCGTGGGCTGTGCGGGTCGCTGCGGAACTTCGGACATGGCCACAGTCGAGTCTTGTGTAGTCCACAAAGGTGGATTGTCTAGTGCTCGGGTATGCTATGCTTCGGCAAGCTTCAGGTTCACGGGGCACCCATACGGTTCTTCAGTGGTTGATCTCCTCAGGTGCGAGTTGTTGGGATTACTGGGATCCACACGGATGTTGCGATGTTCCTTGGACAGCACCGATGTCCCTGTGTGCTGACTGTTGTGATGCTCCTTGGACAGCACCAATGTTCCAGTGTGCTGAGTGTGGTTCTCTCTCTCTTCCCCTTGTGGAGTGATGTTGTGTTACTCCATTCTTCCTCTTTCTCGACGCGGTCCAGTCCTCTTTCTTGCTTTTTCTTTCTAACCAGGCTTCTCCATGTAGCGGGCCCTCTACATGTATCTCCCCTGGTCCTGTCCATGCGGTGGGACACTGTCTTCACTTGGCTTGATGACTAGACCTGCCGTCGTATCTTCCCTCTACTTGATCACTTCTTTTACTTTTCATCAGGAAACCCTTCCTTGGTCATCGGGTTTCTTCTTCGGCGGCACTTCTGCAATTCTCTGGCGAATTGGCTTCTTGTCTTCTTCCCTTTCTTTGTGGTGTCGCGCCCTTCTTCTCTTCGTTTCATCTCGCGACGCGGTCTGGTCACCGTACTGTCTTGCTCTTCCCAACCAGTCTTCTCCAGGCGGCGTGCACTCTACCTGTTTCTCTCTGGTTTGGGCATGGCTCTCCGACACTGTGATCTTCTCTTCTTGTGACTGGACCGGTCGTCGCGATCTTCCCTCTTGATTCAGAATGTTAAGCTTTGGTTGTCGAAGTTCGCTGATCCATGTTCGTGAACTGTCTTGGTGGACGAACTTCTTTGCTTGGGTGTGACCTTTGGTGGGTCGGCTTCTTTGTGTGGGCACGACTATTGGTCGAGTCGTCTTCCTGCTTGGGTGCAACCTTTGGGCAGGTCGGCTTCTTGGCTTGGGTGCGACCTTTTGGGCAGGTCGGCTTCTTGCTTGGTGCGACCATTGGCGGGTCAGCTTGTCGGGCGCGTCATGGTGTTTTGGCGTTGGCGCGTTTTGTCTGCGCGGAGGAGGGTTGCGTCACCGCTCCTGGTGCATCTCTGGTGCATGCCGCCATGCGTGCTGACGATGGCGCTCTGGTTGCTGCGAGACGTCACTGTCTCTTGGCGCGGTACTGGGCTTCTGGCGCGTTCCTGCGCCTCATGGCGTGTTCCTGCGTTGCTGGCGCGTTCGTGCGCTGTCTCCTGGTGTCGCAGTGTTGCCTTTCTGTTATCACGCAGCTGCCATTTCCCTCTGTGCTACTGCCATGACTATTTGGCTTATCCAATGCGCGTTTGCTTTACCATTTGCTGATATGTCCTGGTAGCACATCTGTGTGCTGTCCTTTTGCTTTGCGCGCTCTTCAGATTTGGCTGTACGCGCTGTGCTCTCTGGAGGGGTGTCAGGGTCCATTGTGGGCACTGTCCTTGTGTCTATCTGTTATTGCCTCCGTTGCACTGTTTCTCTAGGCTGCTGGGCGCGGTATCTCCCGCTGGCCACTAGGTGGCAGTGTTGCAGAGACTTCGATCCAGCAGCAGCCATCTGAACCAGTAGACTTTCTTCCCGGGTTTCTTTCATGCAGGACCTGCTTCCCTCGGGCCTTCACAGGGACTGGAGCCAGCTGCTGATCATGGGCGTCTGGAGCAGGCTGTCACCTCTTGTCCTCCCGGTAAGTGCTTATACTTTTTTTTCTTATAAACCTTCCCATCCTCTCGCAAGCCTTCTCTTGGGGGAGGAAAGTTAGCCCACTTGCGGGACCTTTGCTGACTCAGTCTTCATGCCTTGTAAGGGCCTGGGGGGGGGGTACCGCGTTCATTTTGGCGGAAGGGGGGGGGGGTGTGCACTGGGCCTCTAAGTGCGGGCGGGCTCTGCCTCCGGTTTCCGCGCCCTGCAGCTCATCACACACTGCGGGCGCTCCCGCCACCGCAGTTCCAAGCCCACACGCTGTGTGGCGGGGGTCAATGCGGGCTCAGACCGGGTGTAGCGAGGTGGGCTCTCGCTGGCCTCGGCATTCTTTGGGGCACTTGCAGCCTCCGTTTCTGTTACAGCGGGTGGGCTCCGCTTGTACTTAGTGTCTCGCTGCGGGGCTGCCGGGGACAGGAGGCGCTACCAGCAGGCCGCGGGTGGGCTCCGCTGGTCCTGCTTCAAAGTAGGGTTACTGTTGGCCATGCGGGTGGGCACCGCTCATGATGACGGTCACACGGGGGGTCCTTGCATGCGCGGCCCCCCAGGCTCACCTCCGGGCCTTCTTCGCCTCGCGGGTTGGCTCCGCTTGCAGGGACAGTGCCTGGCAGCTCTTCTCACGCTGCGGGCACCTTGCCTTTCGCTGCGGGCTCACCTCCGCGGGTCGGCTCCTCAGCTGCGGGGTCGAGGTGGGCACTCGGCTTCGTTGTCCTTCTTCGCCCCCAGGCAGGGGCTCAGTCGCGGCCGGTACAGGTGGGCTCTGGTCGGTCCGCTGCACTCTCTCCTCACGCCGGGAGGCTCACGCTGGGCATGGAGGTGCGGGGTGGACACCCGGTCACCACTGCTTCGTGGATGCCTAGGCCCGGGGCATGGCACACGACCCTTAGGCCTCTCTGAGGCCGGCGCCGCTTCCCCAGAGGGGTGCCCTGCACATGGGCACTTCCTTTCTTCTTTCTGGGGAGTTTCAGCTGCGGCACGCGTGGCATTGCGTTACCGCTTCGTCGCCAATGTGGTGATGGGGCCCTAGGCCAACATGCTGGAGTAATAAGTGACACAGGACACCAGTTGGAGAGTGGAACTCTGGCCTCGAGCATGTGCGCTCCGGGTCTTTTATTAGCAGCGTCACCTGACCCAGTGACGTCTGTGGAGGATGGGTGTTTAGTGTGGGGTTACACTAGAGAACAACTAGATTGTGTCTTTGCAGGACATTACATCTCAGAACAAAAATCTGTATATACCCAGTTTTGTTGCTGCACAACCTGGGAAACTGGCTTTCACACCATAGTCAAGCCCTACACTTAAATACATGTAACTCGCAAGGAAGACCCCAAGAAAGAGGGCATCAGTATAGAGAAGTTTCCAAGATTGTTTAACTATCAATTCAGTAGATACAAATGATAGTAATTCTAAAGTGTTATACTTAAACTTATAATTGTGAAATAAAACATTCAACCCAGCAACAACTCAATGAGAGATTCTTGTGGCCCAGAGACAATCCTCACACTTCAAAGGCAATAAAAAGGGGGGATGTCAAATGTTGTGAAGCAATTACTCAAGTGGTGAAATGAATAAACAAGAACCCAAGCAACCCAGAAATTGCATTTTCAATAATATTGATACATATATCAATTACGTACACATCTTTTCCATGTTACAGTTTTATGTAGCATTAGCTTGGTCTGGGGGCATGTAAATGTATTTGAGCTTATATAGCGCACAGCTACCCGCAGTGGGTTTCCCGGCGCTTGCTTAGGGAACCCGTCCTGGTATTCCCCTGTGAGATAACCCCTGTGAGATAACCCCGGCAGTATTTTTGCATATTTATGCAGCACTGTATTTCTGAAGGGGCTTTGTTTAGAATTAAACTGGGTGTGCCCTTGGGTAAGGACAGAGCTATACCTCTCTGAGGGCTCTAAGGAGAGTGAAACACATGTCAGGGGTTGCTTTTGATCATGTCAGGTTGGCTTGGATGGTATTTTACCAAAAGCCAAAGTTGTAATGTTGTGCCGGGAGTGGTAAAGGCTCTTGGGCCATTTTACAGCTCGGCATGGATTGCACTGTGCTAATCCGATGCTTAAAGACTTTGTTGCTGAACTGGCAAAAAGACTGTGTCCCTTTCAGTCTTATATCCTATGCCTAAAGACTTGGATAGAAAAGCAGACATTGGAAGTGATGTTAGGGGCTTTCAACGTCATCTACACCAACCAACCAAGAGAGGCCAATGGATGGAAAAATGATTATGTTTTTTCAAAAATTCCAAATATTTTCTTCTTTTTTTGTGATGGCAAGGGTAACCATTTAAAAAGGGAAACCCTGGTTTTGTTCTAAACTACTTATTATTTTTTATGTGTTTAGCTCTGCAGTACAGAGTTAGTGCGTGTTTGTGTCTGCAACGTGTATTCAAGGTGGCTTGTGTGAAGAGTGATGGTTTGACCATGTATTTTAAATATAAAATATCCGCTGCTGTACATTATCAGGATATTTCAAGTCACCTCTGACTTACATGATGTTACAGTGGAGCTCTTCAGTGGCTTCCAATGTCCTTATAATTTATGACAAGGGGGACTTTTAATCCATGTTTAAGATGTACAACTATTTCTCATATACCCTCACCCTTCACCCCATCAAGAGCGGGGTCCCTTAACATTACTGGAGGGCGGCAGATATTAAAATATTTTCACCATCCAAAAACCCCACCATGTGTGGCTGCTATCCACGTGGGTATGTCAGCCCTCCGCATAGGAGTGGAACAAATGTTACTATAGAAATGCACTGATCATACATGCAGATAACTCTGTGACCAGCTCCAGCTCACCACAGCCCTCGCAGAGTCAGGTGAGGGGCCTGTGGCGGGCCCCCTGTACACCCATTGAATAGAGAAAAATAAAACTAAACCTTTGCATAGAGTGTGAGGCAAGCTACCAGGTGCAGCACAGACGACTTCACCAACGCAACATGGCTTCAGCCACAGGGGGCACCAAACAGCTACACATTGTTCTTGTGTGCGTGACATCAGGGTGTGACCTTTAAAAGAAACTGAAAGAGAAGTTGTATTTGCCCATTTTTAGCATTCTTAGCAAACCAAAGCAAACTAAATCAAGGCGTGTGACAAGGTCGGTGAGTCCCTCAGAGCACAGTCACGCCACAATGACACCTCAGTCACTGTGCACTGTCTTCAATGGCATGGAAACCGCTGAAGGCTGCAAGGCAGGAACTGCCAAGAATGTCACAGCACCGGCTCTGCAGGTTCCACAGCCTCAACACTGCCCTGGAGGCCCCGCCCAGAATCACACGTCAATCATCAACAGACATGGGACCTCCCAGATGGAAACTAGACCAACAAGCTTTGTCCGACTTGCAGTCCAGATGCCTCAAAAATAACACCCCATGATAGAAAGTTAGAGAAATGTTTTTTATTTCTCCAAACATTTCACATTCTGGGGCCTAGATTTAGTTGGACACAACATAGCACAGAAACCAGAGTTTTCAAGCTTCATTGTGGTGAAGGGGAAAAGGAACAGAAAAACACGCTATCTGCTGAAATATGACACATTTCTATCTCCCCCTGCACGGGCGCACTTTAGCTGCCATGCACCAATGCACACATGCGCATGCGTTCTCCCAATTATAGGTTTTGTGCATGCAAGGAGCCTTTCAGTGCAAACATTATTCTTTAAGGGGCTGATTATAAGTTGAAGTGTTATTAATTGTCCATGTTAAATAATGATAACACATGCTATGTGTAGTATCTAGACGTACGTGCTATTACGCACACGTGTGTTGCTCTGCTCCTTTGCATTGTAAGGCGGGTGCCATGCTTTGGGTGCAATGGATTCTGTTTGTGTTTGAATGTAATTGTGCATATCCTCAGGGTGTTCCATGTCCCTGGTTCTGTGCACTGATAGGTCGGTTCTTGATGGGGTCTGTTGCTGGATTGCAGTGGTGGAAGCCGCCAGAGGATGGGCTCCTTGTATTGGATTAAAGAAGAATAAATGACTTACCTAACTGGATTCCTTTTGGTGGACCCTGTCTCCATTTGAACGAGGTTCCAACCACAACAGTATGGTTTTATTGAGTGCCATAAATAGCACTCATTATGGGTATATGGGAAATAACATGCATATGTGGGTGTTTTATGCATTTAAAGCCACATGATACGATACATTCCATATGTTTTACCCTGTTAAATTTCGGCGGGTTTCTTCTGCCGAAATGTAATAAATGTTGAGTAATTATCAGGTGCGTTAAATGAAACCAAGTACGTCATTCCGTCCCATGAATAAATTGAATTTATCAAGCCACCCAAGTCCCAAAGTCTTTCTCCCACTTTGCATGAGTGCAATGCAGCAGACATGCAACTTTAGGCAAATGAGGAGAAATGAAAAGATTGATCCCCTTATGCCCGACTTGAGACGGTGGAAGGGTTTGGTGCAAATCCTTGTCTATGAATGTTAGTAGGTAGGGCTTTGCCTCAAAACCCATGGTTGGTTGCATGGAAATCCCATTTACCACTAATTGGATCAACATTTTGCCACAAAAAGTGCATAGAGTCTCAATGAAAAAGGGCTGACTTCATGACCCTTCACTGTGTTCAACCTGGGGCCATATTACACAAAGAGCCCCGGGGAAGTAACAGGTATTTGCGTCTGCTTTGTGCACCCCAGGGGCGCTTTGGTATTACAGATTGGGCTACAGACACTCTTGCAGCTACTCAGTAATCCTCCACATGAGAGGAGAGCACTGAAAACATAAAAGTTACTGCCAAAGATCAGCCCAGCTCAAGGGAGGATGTCCCCAAAAACCAAACTGAATAGTTGGTGAAAATGACATCCAACGTGTGACCAGCAATATGAGTGGGAGATTGTATCAGCTGAGTGAATCCGAAACGTCTCGTAGCTCAAAAAAGGCATTCAATTTATTACAGGCAATATCCTAGAAAGGAAAATCAAAATCGCCTGGTATTGTGAAGTTAGTAATAGCAAGGAAAGTAAAGACATCTGCCAAGGCCTTGGAAAAAGTTTCTTCAAGAACCTGGATAGGGCTAGATCAAAAGCCCGGTGAAAGTACTTTTTGTGCTGATTTTCAATATGACCAACCCACCTCACAGGCGTCTTTCAAGCTGAAGCTCATTTCGGAAGGAGCGGTCAAGCCTAGAAATAATATACTCTGCTGGAACCACTGCCAGCAAATCTGGTCACGATTGCTCTTTAGCCCAGGATAATATCCGCATACTCCAAAGATGAAGAGAAAAGCGAAGACTCATTAGGCTTCCATAGGGTTAGAGTCCAAATCAAAGGAGAATGAATCTGGTCTTATTTTCCAGGGTCTTACAATCTTTGCTCTGGAGACCCTCATTCATATTGAACTCAGGGTGCGGTATATGTTGCTTCTCCGCTCTGTCGGATAGGTGAATAGCATCATCATTGGATATTTATCACTTGAGTTTACAGTTCTCCAAGTGATCTCCATTCCTCCACCTGGAGGGAGACCCTCTGGCTTTAACACCGGTGTGATTGACAAGTGAAAAGTGTCAAGTGGAGGTAATTTTAAACTCACTCACCTCCATTCTTTCTATAGTCTTTTATTTGACAGGGATGGGGCAGTGTTAAAAATAATGGATGGTGTTCAGGTGGAAGTTTTATTGATCCACCGCACCAGACTTGGGGCGAACATGCTTCCTATCCATGATATATTGTTCCTTCCTATTCAAAAGAGTTCTCTGTTAGGGCTAGACGGCAACAATCCAGGATGAAGTGTCTCTGGGTGTTGTATAAATAATAATAATAAGCATTTATTAAGCGCCTGGCTGCACAAGACTGTGTGTCCCCGCGCTGACTGCAAATGCAAACCCATCAGAAGAGCAAGAACCCTAGGAGCTAAGGTTAGTATCTGGGAAATAAGTGGGTTTTAAGTTTGTCCATTGTTGTTTGAAAAGGACGTCTTCAATGGTTTGCAGGGTAGCTTCTTATGGTAGGCTTGTGTAGAGACTATCTATGTCAAGTGCTAACAGGCATGTAGTTCCTCCTTGGTATGTTAGGTCTTTTAGCTGGTTAAGTAGATCCCGAGTGTCTTTGAGGTATGTTGGTTTGTTTTGAATCAGTGGTCTAAGGTAATCATCCACAAACTTGGACAATGGTTCCAGTAAAGAGCCTATTCCTGAGACGAAAGGGCGTCCCAGAGGCAGTGTTTTGTTCTTATGTTTTTTGGGCAATGAGAAGAATTATGGTGTTCTTGGGTTCTTTGTCTTTAAGAAATCAGCTTTGTTTTTAGATAGCCAAAGTTTGTTTCAGCCTCCTTGTGAGAAGTTGGCCTGACATGTAGTTTTTCCAAATCTGGAACCACTTTGTATCAGTTCAAACAATCCCTTATGGTGTCTGGTTCTAAGTCAACCTTGTTAGACAAGCTATCCTAGGGGTAGCATGGACTAAGCAGCCTTAAAGGCGTAACTCAAGAGGTCGTGTTAAGCGAGCTGTTTCACCACATACAATCCTGTAATACCAAATGAAAGGACACCACACAAGTATATATTATAAAAATATATGTGTTTATTTCTAAATTAATCCCCAGTACTCTTTATGAGCAAAGGGGCACAAGCGTTAAATCAAAAGCACAGTATAACATACAAAGTTGCACAATTTTGGATGAGGGCGGGTGGCCACTCAAACCATATACTAAAAAAATGGTATAAGAGATACCAATCGAACAGTGGTTAGGCCTAGGGCCTAGAGAATCGCTGGGAGCAGTCAGGACTAGCAATGCTGAAGTCGGGAGTAGCCCACGGAATTCGGGTGCAGCACGTAAAGTGCGGCTTGCACCAATGCAATGTCAATGGTGCGTAAAACTTACACAAAGTTAGTTTAACCCTTTCGATGCTGATGACGAGCTCAGCTCGTCATGATGCACAGTTGAGCTGTGCTGATGACGAGCTGAGCTCGTCATGAATATAGCAAAAGAGGAATTTCCAGCACAGGGGGGGAAAACGCCTAGCAGCCAAGGTGTTAAAGATACTTCCGCTGAACCTAGAGGAATAAAACTTAAGACACAGACCCTAAAGGTGTGTACCAGTGTAGGAACACCGGCGTTGCAATGTTACCTCACACACAGGAAGTGGGTGCACAGGGTCGAAGTGGCGTCGGGTTTTGACACGCAGGCTCTTGGTGCTTGGAGCTGAAGAAGCTGCAGGCGATGGGAAGCAGAATTGTCCGGTGTGATCCAAGGGCGGATCGAAGTCGAGATGAATCTGAAAGCAGAGGGGACAGAGTCTGGGTCACTCAGCAGTGACCAGGGCGGAACCAGGACGGAACCAGGCAATGTTGGGCGCAATCAGATGGTTGTCGAGAGGCTTCTCTCCGCTGTCACGTGGGCTCTGGGGCATCTGCGACGTCCAGGAGCAGGTCAGGATCTGTCCCACGCAGGCTCTCGCCGTCAGCACCGTCGGCTTCAAGGTTGCAGCAAACAGCATTTGGCAAAAGCAATCCACGCGGAACCAGGAGATTGCTTCTCACTCGGACCAGGAGGGTCAGAGTGAGGGCTCCTTTTCACAGGAGCTGGTGCAGATCTGGAGCAACCAGAAAAGCAAGTCGTATTCAAGTTTTCGTCGGCACAGGGGCCACAAGCCAGCTGGCAAGTGACCAGGCCAACGCGTCCAGCCACCACAAGCAGAAGGGCCCCACGCAGCACTCGTCGAGTGTGGAGGGGGTAGCTTTGGTGCAAGTGTAGCTCGGGGTGGGGGCTTCTCAAACCCCGGTGTACAGCTTCGAGGGTCACTCGTGGGCTGCACGGTCAGCGTCTCATGGCCTTTTCAAGATGGTGTGCCCCACGCTTCCGGTCGCCTCCACGGGTCTCAGCTTTGCAGGGACTGTGGATCGGGCTGGGAAAAGGCAGGCAAGCTTGATCTTGTCGATCTCTGTCGCTCGAGTTCCGGCGGGAACTGCAACAAAGCAAGGGTCGAGGGCTGGATGGTGCCTGTATGCACAGGGTGGTCACTCCTTGACCACAAGGGAGATTCTTCAGTCTTATATGTTGAGTCGAATGTCGAAGGGTCCAGAATTCGTTTCTTATGTTTCTTCAGGATGATCTGAGTTGCATTGGCACTGCTCCCACTCTTATTCGAATCTGGTGGGCTGGACATCCTGCTAGGTCCCCTCCTATGGGTGGGACCCAGGAAGGGGGTGGTTACACCCCTTTCCTTTGATCCAGGCCGCGCTGGGACATGGGGCTGGTGGGCCCAAGAACCGGTTTGGCCGGATTATGCAAGGGGCAGCCTTGTGCTTTCCAGGCAGTGTCTGGTTTCTTTGAAACCTCCCTGCTACAATCCACTATCTCCTGTCTGGGTTGGTTTGACACCGCCCTGCGACAGGAAACCCTTTGTCCAGGCCACCATTTGCTGAGTTTCGGTCAGCAGCAGGAGGCCAGACCCGTGTCTGTGGCAGAGGCATCTATTTTGTGGATCTGAGGCTCATTTTAAATCAACGGCGTTTCAGTAAAGCAACATGTCTTCTCCCTTTAGAAGGGTGGAATGCTGCCCCCATCACCAGAACTGGCGAGGGGGTAGTATTCCAATTCGTATGACACCTTACACGACATGTTTTGATAAAGCCAAACCAAAGTTGCTATATAACCGCGAGGATTATAAGGCGCTTAAGAGTATATGGTAGGGCATTATCCCGGATCAGCTTAGGGAGTTGTTCCCGACAGCTGCAGACAAGCTCAGCTCATGCCAGAGCTCCATCTCACATAAAACCACGCACTCTGCCTCCAGGATTGATGAGGCCTTCCATAGGTGTGACTCACAGGTTTATATGTGTCCAGATATAGGTTTAGATATAGGTATACTATATCTAAGCAAGGGGTGATTACACCCACTTGCCCCAGCTGAGTGATCAGCCAGTTGTGTCAATTTAAGAACCAGCCAGGGGTGGCAAAAGCTATGCTTCAGCCCCTGGTAGGCCTTGGTGGCACCTATGCCCTGAGCACCTATAGTGCATGGTACAGGGGCTGACAAGGAGTCCATTTCCAATTGTGGTATGTACCTATAGCACATGTATTACAAATTTAGAGAGAGAACAGCAGGCTGGGGGTCTGATTAGCAGGCCCATAACCTCAGTAAGTCAAAAACCGGTGAAGCAAAAAGCAAAAATTGGGGTGACCATTTACTTTTGTTAAATCTTCGATTTCTTTATGTATCTCTGTAATGTTCCGTATGACCTTCTCAAGTGGTTTTGAATTATCTGGAATGTAAGTACAACATTCCTGAACCTTCAAAGCCTTGCAGACTCCGCCTTCTTTTGCTAGTAGAACATCTAAAGCAAGACGGTTCTGAAGAACCATTGCCCTAATCGACTGCATCTCCCCTTCTACTAGCATCAATGACCTTGCAGTACTTGCAGACAATCTATCTACAACTGTAGCTAGTCTCCTGATCTTAACATCATTAAGGATTAAACCTAAAAGAGGAAACATTGCTCCAAATATGTCTCCTACTACCTCTGCATCTCCTACTTCTCTTTTCGCTCTTATCGAAGCCTTTCCTTCTATGATCGCTAAATCCTTTGCATGATATATTTTGGGGAAGACAATTGCCAAATAACATGAACCATACCAATTGTCAGGCAATTTTACATAGGCATTTCTTCCACATACAAAATATACATTAGGAATTACTTGCATCCCTTTCATAAAATCTTTCTTATAGTACTCTAACCTAAAAGCATGTTCGCAATTTACTTCACCTACAAATACACTCTCATAATATGTCTTGCTTCGAGTTAAACATAGCTTTCCTTTCTGCGTTCTATCCAAAGCTATTGGACCATTGCTACCTTTATTTTTATGTGCCTTTTCTTCTTCGGTCCAATCTGTTTTCCACTGTCCTGACATTTTTAGAATCTTCTGCCTTCTGTACCGGTCATCTACTTGTCCTATGAACTTTTTCTCGATCTCTGACACTTTGCAAGTCAGATTATTTCTGCGTGCATATGAAGTATCTAGTGTATCCCAAGGAAGAAAGAATTTTGCTAATCTAGCCTCCTTTTTATAATAGTCCCACTTATTCATTTGTTTATAATTCGGGACTTCAGGCAGTACCGAATCATAATTTGAAAAGTAGTACTCGAACCCTTCTCTACCATAAAATATTCTGAGCAATAAACTACATGTTATCCCATATGTCAGTGGGAGATGATGGTATCTGATGCCTTCATCTACAGAAGCCGGCAATTGCATACAGACATAACAATCTTTGGCCTCCATGGCATCAATATACTCGTACAATAGCTTGGCATATGCGTTTGATCTAAAATTTCCCTGCGACTCGTCTACGTGTAACCTACGAGCTTCATCTGCCAGTAACGCTTTTTCACGGATCACATTGCTCTCCTCCTTCTTCCCAACAAGAGCAGGTTTCAAAGTCGTTACAGGCTTTACATATGTTGTTTCTCTTTCACTTGCATGTCCTACTATGTATGATATGGTAACTACTGTAATAATGAGAAAAATTACTACTGCTATTAGTGACCTATTATGCATTTGGATTTTCGGTTTGGGTTGCCATTCTCCATGTTATCAAACAGCGTAGCTCCTTCTTTTTCAAGGAATAGTTTTTCTTTTTCAAGTCTTTATTTGCTTTATTTGAGTTCTCAGTCTGTAAAGTGCTCTTTATCAAAAAAAGTCTCTTTTTCGCAACAATGTCTTTTTATCTTCTGTAACAGACAACCCTAACCCTTCTCCGTCCTCTAAATGTCATCCCTAATTTTATTCTTCTTTCCACTCGGCGCTAGGTTATCTTCTTCTTTATAGCTTAAACACAAAAGTCTTTACGCATCTACAATAATTCTCGTACCTGCAGCTCTAATAACATATTCCAATAATTCCAAACGAATGACTTTTTCTTCTTGTTCTGGTATTTGATGACCAAAAGTTGGAAACTCTAATCGGTTTAGCACTAGATCTTTGATCCGACTCAGGTAAGGGGGTATGGGAAGTGTGAAAGTCAGTAGCCCCTCAGTCTCGATTCCAGGCGTCAACATCCATATCTCCACTGCCACAATTGGATCGAGATTGATCACCTTCACTTCTCTCACTCTCCCAGATTTCTGTCCCCAAGACATCTGCTAGATAAGTCCACTCAGGGGTGGCGTATCTTTTGCAGGGCACACGTACCCTTCTTGATCTTCTCGGACTCTCAGAGCCTGAATCCGTAGCTTCTTCTTCTAAATCCGACTCTTCAGTGATCGGGACAAGGGTTCTCTCCGGATTTTCTCTCAAGCTTGACCTTCTCCTTCGTTCCGGCCAACTAGCTTCTCCATTCCTTGTCCTCCTGCTCCTTATTCTTGGACTTGTCTCTTGATCACTTACAGCTTGTTCGGTATCTGACTCGAACTCCCAGCTACTCTCTTCTTCTGAGGCGACTTCGGTCTCACTGGTGTCCTGACCGTCGTCAGCCTGCTCCGACACAGGCTCAGCCTCTTCGATCACCTCTACAGCTTGGCTTTCCCCCTCTGTGGCTTCTCCGCTTTCCGCTGGATTTTCATCCGAGAGAGGAGCTGTTTCTTCCAGAGGTGTTGGCACTCTTCGGGTGTGTGAGGCATGTATCCAGTTGGGCAAGCCTCCACACTTTACTGCAGTGTTCGTAACTAGTATGACTTGAAACGGTCCTCACCAGCGCACGTCTAGACAGTTCTTCCTGACATGCTTCTTCACCAGGACCCAGTCCCCCGGACACAGGTCATGGCACAAGTCTTGTGCTGATGGAACCTCTGCAGCCTGGACCTGGAGGAACACAGAATGAATGGCATCAGATAGTCCCTTGCAGTAGTCCAAGATCAAATCGTCTGTGATGTTCAACAACGCTGCAGTCGGAACCGATGGCAATCTCATAGCTCTCCCCATTAGCACTTCGTGTGGAGAGAGACCTGTCCTTCTGTCTGGTGTGCTACGTATGCTCATAAGAACCAATGGAAGTGCATCAGGCCAACTCAGGGATGTCGATGAACAAACTTTGGCAAGTCTGGATTTAATCGTGCTGTTGATTTGTTCTACAATCCCCGAAGCTTCTGGTCGATAACTACAGTGGAGCTTCTGATCGACACTCAAAGCTGAACACAGCATCTTCACTATTTCGCTGTTGAAATGAGTTCCTCTGTCCGATTCCAAAGAGGCTGGCACCCCAAACCTCGGTATCAGCTCTCTAAGCAACAACTTTGCTACTGTAAGTGTATCGCACCTACGTGTAGGGTAAGCTTCAACCCATCTTGAAAATATACAGACAATCACTAAAACGTATCTGAGTCTATTGCATTTAGGCATTTCAATAAAATCCAGCTGCATCCTGTTGAAAGGTCCCCCAGACCTCCCTATGTGACTCAACGTGACTGGTGTTCTCTTTCCTACGTTTAGTTGCTGACAGATCGCACAACGCTGACATACTGCTTCTGCCGCTACTCTAAACTTCGGGTTATACCACGTTTGTCTGAATACTCTCACCATGGCATCTCTACCTATGTGTGCTGATCCATGCAATTTTCTTGCCGTTGGATTAACAAGTTCGTTTGGTAAAACTGCTCTCCCATCTGCAGAAATCCAAAAATTAATTTCACTTTTAGTACATCCAGCTGTCTCCCATCCCTTTTTCTCTGAGTCTGGTGCATTTTCCTGAACACACTTCAATTCGTCCCACGTATCTACAGTGTCTAACAACATTGTTAACTCAGTTCTTTCTTGTATTCCCCCCACTTCTACATTGGTGTGAGAATATCCCTGTTCCGCACAATAACGTGCTACTTCATCGGCATATTTGTTCCCTTGTGACACAAAATCAGTATTCTTTGTATGTGCGGCGCATTTGACGACCGCTATGGCTGTTGGACCTTGCAACGCTTCTAACAATAATCTCACAAATTCTCCATTCCTAATGGGAGAACCCGAGGAGGTCATGTAACCTCTTTGAGACCATAACTGCCCGTAATCGTGAACTACCCCGAAACCATACTGGCTATCGGTGTATATGGTGACTCGAATTTTGTTACCTGCCAAACAGGCACGCGTCAAAGCAATAATTTCAGCTACCTGAGCGGAATGTACTCCTTCCAGGCAAGCGGCTTCCACAACTCTGGTAATTGTACAAACTGCATATGCTGCTCTCAGCTGACCGATATCGTCTCTTACGCATGAACCATCAACAAAGAATATTTCATCGGGGTCAGTCAATGGCTCATCTACGATATCGGGTCTCGGTTTGGTGCATAGTTCAGTCACATCAAGGCAGTCATGATCTGTACAAATTTCATCATCCATATCATTTGGAAGTGGCATCAAAGTAGCAGGATTCAAGACAGAGCATCTCTTTAGGGTCACATTCTCGGCAGCCAATATGACTTGCTCGTAGCGTGTGAGCCTGCTGTTCGTCAGATGCTGAGTCTTAGTCCTGGTCATTAACAATTCCACAGAATGCGGTACGTACACCACTAACTGATGTCCCATTACCACATTTTCACATCTTTCAATGCTGACACCCGTTGCAGCAACGGATTTGAGACATCCGGGCAACGCTGCGGCTACTGGATCTAATGTAGCCGAAAAGTAAGCAACTGGCCTACGCGCATTTCCGTGTATCTGGGCCAAAACTGCTAAAGAACAACCTTCTCTTTCGCAGCAATAAAGCAAGAATGGTTTTTCGTAATCAGGCATTCCTAAAGCCGGGGCACGACATAAGTCCTCCCGCAGCTGCAAAAACGCCATCAAACAATCTTTGTCCCATGGTACCGGATCACTCACTCCTTTGTGCGTCAGTTGTAGTAAAGGTTTTGCCTTCAGTGAAAAGTTGGCTATCCACTGCCGACAATAACCGACCATGCCTAGAAACATCCTGACTTCTCTTTGTGTTTTAGGCGCGTTCATTTTCATGATCGCCTCTATTCTGTCTGGAGACACCTTCCGTTTTCCCAATTCAATCCTATGGCCCAAGTATTGCACTTCAGTCAGACAATACTGCAATTTACTTGGAGACACCTTGTGTCCGTTCACGGCCAAGTGATTTAACAAGGTGATGGTGTCTACCTTGCAAGCTTCCTCAGTTTCTGACGCCACTAGGAGGTCGTCTATGTACTGGACCAGAATCGAGTTCATGGGCAGTACTAGACTTTCAAGATTTTTCTTCAGCAGCTGGTTAAAAATCGATGGGCTTTCTGTATACCCCTGGGGAATACGACACCATGTTAGAACGCGATTTTCCAGCTTAAAAGCGAACAAATACTGGCTCTCCTCATCTAAAGGAATCGAAAAGAAAGCCTGGCACAAGTCTATCACTGTGAACCATTCAGCTTGGAACGGTATCTGAAACAATATCACTGATGGATTCGGTACCACTGGACAACATGAAACAACAATATTATTGATCTTTCGAAGGTCCTGCACTATTCTGTATTTTCCACTAGGCTTCTGCAAACCCATAATCGGGGAGTTACATGGACTTCCCACGATTTCCTTCAGTATTCCTTGTTTAATCATGGATTCGATCACCGGCTTTATTCCTGCAATTGTCTCCGGTGTCAACTTATATTGTGGTGTTCTTGGATACTCAGCATTGGGTTTTACCATGATCTTTACTGGTTCTACCCCTTTGATCAGTCCTATTTCTTCTCCCGTAAAATCCCACGCCTCAGCTGACACTTTCTCCTTCAAGTCCTGTGGAAGCTCCTCCACTGTTAAGGTAGGATATAGTTCCACGCATCCCTGCGAGTTTACAACCTTAAAATCGGCATCATCATCGTTAGTCTGCACTTCTACTCCTTCAGGTGTGCAATATATTGTGCAATTTAGTTTACACAACAGATCTCTTCCTAGCAGACACACAGGGCTAGAATCACAAATCACAAACTGGTGTTCATCACTATAGTTCCCTATCTTCACTGACACTGGTTCGGTCAGAGGATTCGTCATTCTCCTATTTGCGACTCCTACCACCTGAATCGTCTCTCCCGACATTGGCAGACCTGGGACTACCGCCGATCTCAAAGTGGATCGAGTGGCCCCCGTATCCACCAAAAAGGTCGTAGGACATCCAGCCACTTCAGCCTCTACGTATGGTCCTCTCTGGTCTACCTCCAGGGCTGCTCCTAGAGTACAGTCTTCTTCTCTATTCACTCGTTGTCCCGTAAGAGGATCAACGTAGTAACATTCTTCTCCTCCTACGAACAATGGCATTTGTCTATAGGTTTTCCCTCCATTTGCAATGCGAGGCGGTTGAGGAAACGGGGCTCGAGGAGTCTGAGTCCCCCCTTTGACAAACTTTCCCTTCGGGACTGCTGCTCCCTTCACCACACTGTTCTGACCTCATCCTCCTCCTGTTCTAATTCTCCCGTCTCGACATTATAGGGACACTCACGTCTCCAATGTCCCACCTCGTTACACTGATGGCACCTCGTTGTCTTTTTCAGTGTTGCGATATCTACTCTCGGTCTCGGTCTTTCCTCCTCATCTCTGCTTTGATTATTCTGTTTCTTTCCTAGTGTTCCTGTTCCCTGTTGCCGCTGTCCACCCTTTCCAGCTGATTGCATCTGCACCAACATCAGCTTTTCCTTAAGTTTCTTTGCCTTCGAGTCTATTTCATCGCTACAGTACCTTGCATACCTCAGAATCTCATCTAAAGGTTTGTTTTGCCAACAAATCAAATGCTGTTGAATCATTAGGCTTATGTCTGGGATCAATCCTAGGACAAACTTCGACACAAACTGTCCTATGTCTTTGGGATCCATTACGTCCAACCCACTATACTGTTTGAATGCTTTCAGCAATCTCTCATAGAACTCGTGAACGGTTTCTTTAGGTTCCTGAGTTGTTCGATCTATTTTAACCCAGTCTATGTCCTGCAACGGCACTTTGTCTTTTAACCATGTAATTACCGTCTCGTACTTTTCCATGACTCTCTCTGATGGACCATTTGTCTGGGCATCCCTCGGGGGTTCACAAACGGGCCATTCGACACTAAGTTTGCATGCCGTCCACAAATCTCCGGGTACTACAATATCAAACAGGGTGTTCAAGTCGACCCACAGCACCTTAGAGATCTTCACGAACCTCTCTACCTGCTTATACCACTCAACGGGGTTCTCTCTTAGCTTGGGAAAGGAATTGGTAAATGCCGCTAAATCCCCCCTACTCCAGGGCACATGCACGTAGCTTCCAGTCGCAATTTCTCGCAAAGGGAAAGCTTCCATCCGGGGACCTCGCAAGTGTACTCCTTCTGACGGATCCCCTCTTGGACCATCTTTCCTCCCATTTATCCAAATTCCTCCACAATCGGATACTCAGGATCAGTTCCTTGATGTGTATTTTCAGCCCAATCGTCCTACGCTCATCTAGATCCTGATCCGTGCAATTTAGCCTATGGTTACCCTGTAGAGCTTTAGTTCGCGATAGGTCTATCATATACCTGTTTGCCAAATTAGATAAATTTTCATGAGCTGACCTCGCTCTCCGAGTAACATCCTTAGACATAAACAGTATTTCATCCAGTTCATACAGCTCTATCCTTTCCATTGCCACTGTGCCGTCTATTATTTCGTCCAAGTCTGATTTCAAACTCATTACATCGAGCCGTTTTGCTTTTATTTCAGCTCTCAGTACCTCACTCCTAGGTGGTTCGCTTACATCCCTCTCACTTCCACTACGCGCCCTACGTCTAAGCACAGGTGAGTTATGAGGAGTTCTTCTTGCTTCTCTTTGTTCCCACCTCTCTAGATCCCAAGCTTTCCCATCCTCCCTTGGGGTATGGGGGAACAATGTTCTATCCCCCATCACTACATTCTGTCTTTTCGGCTCGGTCTCTCTAGATGCGAGATAGGATCCTCCGTTCTGTTCTACATCACTGCAACTCCCTTGCTGTCTGGTGTCGCTCAATAAACGATAAGGTCCTTCATGACCCTCCATGTTCCCGCGATCTCGTCCGTGATCACCGGATGCATGGCGAGACCCTTCGCGACTCCCTATATTCTCGTGACTCCAATGTCGCACTTTTTCGCCCGGGGCATGGTGAGTGCACCTGAAACTATCTCGGTACTCCTGCGTCTTTCGTTCTCCCTCACTAAGGATGAGACGAGGCACTCCCCCACACCCTGCACTCCTGTCTTCGCAACACTTGCCTACTGCCACTGGTGGTATGGCAAGTATCTCCTTTGCTTCCTTGACTCCCTCTCTCCCACTCCGGGCTGCTTTCGCCAGCTCGGCAGTGAGAGAGGATCCTGTTATCCTGATCTCTCCATTCTGCTTCGGTTTCTAATCTTTTATTCTGAGTCTCTTCGGCAGCATCCCATTCTTTCAAATACTCCCTTAATTCCTTAAAGGTTTTCGGTTTCGGTCCCCTCAGATCCATCTGTCCTCTCTGACCCCCCTGTTCTATCCAGGGACCCGTTGCTGAATCCATTGGGGTACTCCGACTCTTTGGTCCTAGCAACTGCCTTTGGGAATTGATCGTATTATTCCTACTCTCCATCTCTGCCCTTTCCCCGTCCCATCGTGCCTGTTCCTCCTGCTGGGCTCCCTCTGGGTTGTAGATTGACACTATAGGACCTATGGTAACAGGTACTTGTAGAGCATCTGGCAATTGATACGACCTTGCGCACTGCGTTTCTGGCACCTTCTGGACCACAAATCTTCCTACTACTCTCTGTACGGGACTAGATTGAGGTATTTCCTCACCTTTCTTGGGATCCCACTCTGATGTGGGGAGCGATTTATATTCCCCCCACCTAGCTCCGTCCCCTTGCTGTAGTTCGGGACTTTCGGCTTCTCTGTTGTACGGAGGTGGTCTATCTAATAATAGCCTCTCTATCAGATCCTCATCTGGCTCGCTATCCTCATCTTCTTCTAGAGGTTTCTTTTCTCCCGTAGCTTCTAGCATTGTGAACAGTTTGTCTGCTTCTATCTTTTGCACCCTCCACTTTTTAGCTTCATCGTCCCATTTAGCATCCTGCACTGCTTTTACCGATCGTCTCACTCTTTCTTGGCGCCTATTCAAGCTCTTTTCGTGTGCCGCTCTAAACCATGCACTAAGGGCTTCGAACTGTGTTGGCCTCGGTAGAGGTCTCGTTGCGAGCATTACCGCTTTCAGTTGGTTCAATACTTCTAACTTAAACGTCCCGTATCTCGGGAACGTCAGTTCCTTATTCCCTTCTGTTAGCTTATTCCACTCAGAGATCCATAGTATCGAGTGTAAGCCTACATTTACAGCCATATAGTAAGCTGGTGTGCCTTCTGGTGGAGCTTCTTCTCCTGCATATAAGTTTCTTCTATCTCTCTTAAAGATCGCCCTTAAACGTTTAAAACACCTCATTTTTGATAATCTACGATTTTCCTTGTTCTCTTCCTTCTTTACTTCCCGATGACAACCACCAATCCCTGTGCGACTCTCGCTAATCGGCCTATCCCAGCGCGGTTCTACACCAACCGGCCAATCTCAGCGCGGCTCTACGCTGACGTCACTTGTCCCTTCTGCAGCAGTTCCCCTCCTTTCTCAGCTCGTCTCGCGGTCTTGCATGCGTCTCATTCATACACCGAAAAATGACTACTTCCGTCCAAGCGATCACTTTTCTCTGACTGTACGTCCACAGTCTAACTGTAATTGTCACCTCAACTGGCGAGACGTCTTCCTCTCACTTCAGACGCTCGCCTTAACTGATAGGTTACTCGCACACAGTAAACGTACGACCAGCGTCCGTTACTCATACACTCACTCTTACACTCCCCCTATCATCGGTCCTACGGGCGATCAATGGTACCTCATGACCCCCTTTACAATGGTAGACAATTACTCTGGGTGTTCGATACACCCGAACCACTTAAGCCCTTCTTTGGATCTTAAGATTTTATCCGGTTGCGCGCGCTCACAACCTTCCCTCAATCACACTACAGGCATTCAACTCCGCTTGACATTACAACACAGGTACAACATAAAACACCGCAATCTGGCAACGCATGACCCTTATACTCACTCTCGACCGACTCTGCTGCTTTTCTCTCGACGCACCGTCAGCACCTTCTTCGGCAGGGATTCTTCTTCTGGTCGTCGATGACTAGGGACCTTGGGGTAATCTAGACCTGACCTAGGTTGCCTTCCTCAAGAAGAAAACCATCTTTCTCTGCTACCAACTGCGGGGAATGAGATTTTAATATCTTTTCTGATTACTTTGATACCTATCTCATTCGTTCTTTTTGGATCGATTATTATCTGTCATTGAGTAAAAGGCAAACCCCGCATAAGTTAGATCAACCCCATAGACTGACGCAACTCTGAAGAACCACTTACGACTGATAAAGTTTTAAAAGTTTAATATAAAATCAGAATAAGTTGCATATACAATCCTCTCAGGATAAGATTCAACAAGTATACCGGAACTAAAAGGAACATAAATTCCCTAAAGAACCTAAGTCTACAAAAGAATACAATCAATATCAGTTCCAGAATCAGCAGATTAAAAAGCATAGACACAAAGTGGATCCGTTGCGTCATCTATAAAAAGAGAATAAACAAGTTAAATCTGTCCCTACTCTATGCTAGGTGACATCCCTACTTCGCAAGTTCCTTACCTAAAAAAGGTGTCAGCAGTTTGACTTCCAAAGAAGTTCAAACTCTCTTAGCCTCTAATGGTAACTTATGTCGAGAAGCAGTACCCTCTCTGCCTACCCATCCGCTCTCTAAGGGTCCTCGGCCTACTGCTCTCTTGCGCTCTGATCTCTCTGCTCATCTGCTCAAGTCATCTGCGCCCTGATCTTCTGTTCCGCGCTCTGAGCTCTCCGCTTCAGGCCATCTGCGCTATCTTCTCCCCGGGGTGCTGTCCCTAAAATACACAATCACAGTATGGGTGGAACGCCCCTGTGACGCCCACCACGTACACATTCACATGATGTCATTTCTGGTTCTTTCCATAGCTTCATCTCTTCGCGTCGTCCGTTAAGTTGACCTTGCTTCTTAGGCACCATCTTCGTCTTCGGGCTGGTGACTTCATTGACATTCCAGTTGACACTTTCAGAGCAAAGTCTATCACCTCAACAGAACTTTATTCTTTACGATTGTGATCATAACCTCTTTTGGTCCTGTGAACAGTCATTTCTAAACAAGACCCAAATTCCAAGCGTCTCTTATCTCACTTAGGCCATAAACTTCGTCCAGCATTGTCACCTTAAATCTAACAAGACCTTTGACTCTTGGCTCGCACGTTCAGATCAAGGCTATCCCCTATTTCTGTGAGCCCACTAAATTACATAGAGCGGACTACACTCTTGTGAACCCTTGGTCAGCTAGGTTAAAATCACATGTGACCACACTATTCTAACATTCCTACAAACTCTTCTACACAGTATAACCTTTAACACACTTATATATATAATCGAATTTTAGCAAACCATTGATTATAAGCGAATCCATGTTACACAAAATACAACGTTTATTCTCGTGTTTACACCGTGCTATATACTCTGCACATTTCTTCGCTTTACATTTCCCCGTTTATAATTACACATACATGAATTCTACTTTGCACGTTCTACTGTTCGTAAGCGTTTCTATACATTTCTATATTAGCCCACTATATATACGGGCCTCTCAATTCTAATGCATTTCATAGTGTAGATACAAATACATTTCCTATTACTTTGGTTACATCGGCTAACTTTACACTACAAGTGCTACTTCACGTTACAAGTTCTACGTTTGCGTTATATGCTCGTGAATATGGTACAGATATACTTTTCATTCAAATTGCGCTCTCTCACCGCTGTGCGTCACCAAGCGCTTTACAAAACCCCCTAAATAAATAGGTCAATGTCGGGAAGTATGTAATGTTGTGTATTCCAGGCAGCTATGTCCCAGCGCTGTGTGGCACTGTCTGCAGGACAAACGGTTGCCACCCCGCTCTTTATGGTTAGAAATTACATCAATGAAAGGCCCATGGGCATTTTGTTCATATGTTGGCATAGGGCAGCATCGCAAGCCTTCTAGCTGTGCTATTCTACAACAAAATAAAAGGGCAGCAATGAGTTCTTACTAAAAGAATCGGTGCATTTCTGTCCTGACTGCCTGTGCTGCTGCAGAGTCAGCAGACATTTACCACGCAGGCAATCTGCACCTTGGTTTAAGGGTATCTGCATTTGTGCTAGCCAGCTGAATGTGCTCCAGCTTAAAGGAGGGCATAGGGATGCATTGAATTTTCATAACATCATAACCACAGCACAACCCTGCACCTTCCGATTCACACAGATTGGAGCAGCAAGATGGTTCCTTGTGATGCGCTGTAAAACATGTCTATGAAAGATGCCCCTCTGTCTTACCTGGGCCCATGCACATTAACCTAGCCTCAAAATTCCTAGCATACAATTGGTACCTCACAGGTGAAACAACACACCTGAGGGGGGGTGGGCATATGTGGGCCATGGGTAGGACCTACACATAGGTATATTTCAAGACTCATGTCATGTATTTCCCTAGATTAAACTGCATTGCATGAAGCTGTCCTGACATGCAGGCTCACACAACACAGGTGTCAGCTGCCATGGTACAGGCCAACTAGTGAAAAAGTGTCAGGCGTAGATGCAAACATATCTGCAGCACAGAGCAGCAACATTACACAAATGCATGGAAGCGCTGTATCTACTGGAATATGTTCCACCTGTATGCTCACTCCTGTGCTGCTGCATAAAGAACAGCTGTACACCAATGCAGGCACCCTATCACCACAGGGGTGAGTGCTTGCAATGTTCAACACTCCGTCCATTATGCCCTTTGGTTTTGCTTTGTTCGCCCTAAGTTGGCAGGGTATGCCCAGATGTGTGTCCCTTGCTCACTTTGCCACTGGATTCAAGCTAGCCTGGCTGATGACAGCTGATTATCCAGAAACCGGTCCCAGGATGCTTCTTTCTGGTCCAGGGAAGACATGTCTTGGCAGTTCGGGCTGGACTGTTCCCATGAGGCACAGGGTCAGACTGATTTGCAAATGGCCATGTCTGAACTGGGGTGGCGGAGTGAGCTAAATAATGATGATGGATTAAACCCAGATCAGTTGACGGGGTGAGTGCTTGCAATGTTCAACACTCCGTCCATCATGCCCTTTGGCGTTGCTTTACCCTATCACCATGACACAAGGGTGTCTGTGTTGGTGCTTGGCTGTTTTTATCAGTGCCAGCACAAAGGAAAAGACATGAGGTGCGCCGTTTCCTTGTGAATATGGTAATTTGCTGTGTTTGTGGAATCACGTGGTGTGGCGTGCCTAAATTGCTTGCACCAAGTGTTGTACCACTTCTATGTGAATATGCCTCTCAGTAGGTACATGTCACCATTCCAAGCACTAGTACCATCTAGGGTGCTGCCTGACACATGTCACTCCATAACAGCCTGCTATCTCAGTCCATTGGAGATGGTCATGCATAATGTAGGTGTTGTAGGAACATGAGAGTCAATGTATGATCAGGGTGCAATCACTGTGTGGCAGTAAGTTGCCTTCCAGGGCCACATTTGGGACAGCCAGAGGAGCCCTGTACACATACAAGTGCATGGGCATGATCCAAACGATGTGTGACAACCTGCCGATAACCAACTCTGGTTATAATGAAAGACATCAACGTCAGTGAATGAAATCTGAATACTATAACAGGGCCCATCCCCTCAGAGTAGGCACACAGTGGTAGTGACAACAATTCTGAGATCCTGTCCTCAGAAAGGGAAATACAGTGCTGTTTGCAATACATACCCTTGCGTATCAGCTGTCCTGCACATCAATGAGGAACTGAAAGTATCATGTATTGCACTATGCTTGTCAACTGCTCCTCATTAATGTGTAGGACAGCTGATGTCAACATGTTGAAGACCTCACCAATAGCGTTGCCTCATCTCATTACAGAGGATGAACGCTCACCACCTGGCTACCCCTGTCCGGGATGTAAATGATAATGGGGATGATAACAAACTGCCAACAATCAACCAAGATGCCGTACAAAAACTTCTCAACTCCACTTGGACACTATCCCCGGACCAGGGGAGAGTCAGCAACATCGTGGTGTTGTCACATACCCTGCCTAACAACCAACAGACACCGCCTGCCACCCCAACCCGAAGCCTGGGCTCTGAGGACCCGCAGATTACCTTCCAACGTACTGTATTAGGAGTCCAGACGGAATTGACAGGGCATGTGCTGGCTGCGATGGAGACTCTGGTGGCCACCCGAGAGGGAGACGGTGAGTGCCTCAGTCCCAATAGGGACAACACTGCAACCATCAGAGGCACCTACTGTCTGTTCCGTGGCCTCCAGCAGTCCCTGGCTGACATTGCTGCTGACATCGCTGCTGTCATGAAGGAGACGCATGAACAACTGCCCGGCCAAAGTGGCACCAGCGAGTTGACCAACCGGCTGCCGGCAATCAGGACCATTTTGGAGTCCATGGCGCAGAAGCAGGACTTCCAATTTGCTGCCAAGGCTGCCTAGCACTTCGACGTTGCTGCTGTGTTGCAAAACCAGCAGATCCTCCTCGCTGCTGTGCTGCCTCAGGTAAAACCACCGATGGATGCTGCTACAGGCAGGGGATCCACATGCTCCGCCTCTCATGGGTATGTGCCTCCCTCAGCTGCCGTATCTACAAAACCAACCTCACGGGAGTCACCGCACACATCAGAGGAGGAAGATGTGGACTGTACCTCTTTCCAAAGAAGAAGTCTGTGGTAGCATGCATCTGTGCCACATACCAGTTTCTCCTTAGCCCTGTTAACATACCAGGGAACATCTGCTGTCACTATCCTCATTTTGACTTTGCCCTGTTCCCCTTAACCAGTTGTGGACTGTCAATATGGCCTATCCTACCAAATGGCGTTGTGGCCATCCTCCTGACTGAAGCACTCCTCTCCTCCACATTTCCCATGACACGTTCCCCACATGGACTCTGTCTGGACATCCACTGGCTGGAAACATCCTTTGGGGTTGTTGTCTAATGAACTTTACCTGTGAGACCCTTCAACATTTGGACTTTTAAATAAATACACTTAGAACTACCTGTGTGTTGTTCATCTCTAGGAGTCAGGACAAGATTGACCATTGGGCATTCTGATAGGCAACTATGTTATGTTATGTTATGTTATGTTATGTTATGTTTTATACATTTCTAAAATGCAACGGTTACCCAGGGGTGTCCCGGCGCTGATGGTTAACTTTCTGAGTTCAAGACTTTTGGGGAGACTATCAGTGGAAAATTCTATATGTTGAAGAGCCAGTTTTCAGTTCCTTTCTGAATACGAGGAGGTCCGTGGAGTTCCTAAGATTCCAAAGGAAGTCATTCCAGGCCTTAGCCGCGCACTTGATGAAACTTCTCCCCCCCACGTAGATTTCTTAGTGGAAGGTATGCTCACCAGTTTGTCTCCTAGCGAGCGCCGAGTTCTTTTAGGAGTGTACCATTGAAACCATTGTTTCAAATATTCAGGACCCAGGCCATGTAAAACCTTGAAAACTGTGCATAAAGATTTGAAATGCACCGGTTTCCTGATAGGAAACAATGTAAACTTTTAATTTCCTTGGAGACCAATACAAATTTGGATGTACCTGTCAGAAGTCTTATTGCCGTGTTTTCCAGGAGCTGCAATTTATTTAAATAACGCTCTTGAATATTCAAGTATAGCCTGCTGCAGTAATCCAGCCGTGATAAAATGAGGGATGAAACAACAGTTCATAGACTGTCTTCCGGCAGGAATGGTTAAACCTTTTTAATCAGTTTAAGAGAGTGGAAAGTGGCTGAGGCCATGGCGTTGATCTGATCCCCAAAGTTGAGACTATCCTCCACTATAACACCCAGGTTTTTAGCATTTCATATGGGTTTAGGGAGGGTACCCAGTTCTACCAGCCACCAGTCCGGGGTCCACAAATTGGCTTTATTTGCAAACACAAGGATCACAGTATTGCCTAAGTTTAGTTTTAGGCAATTTTGTGTCATCCATTTAACTGCTTACATGTAGTCATGGAACTTCTTGCTCATCCCTGATTATTGTCATGGCATCAGCGGCACAACAATTTGTGTGTCGTTTGCATTTGAGGTAAGACTAAAACCACAGGATCTTAGCAGGGAAGCCAGAGGGGTTACGCACCAGGGGCGGATTGGCAAGGCGGGCATTCGGGAATGGGCCGAAGGGCCGGTGCCTCAGTTCCCTCTGTGGGCCGTTTTTTTCTCCCCTGTCCCAGTCCACAGAGAGTGGACTAGGAAAGGGGAGAAAAAAAACGGCCCACAGAGTGCACAGAGACAGAGACTGAGAAAATGAAAGCAGCCTCGCTGTGCGGCCAGACAGCGATTGTCAGCTGTGGGCTCTCCTTCACCCCTACCCTGCCAAGCAATCAAGCTGAGGCTGGGCTGGGGAGGGGTGATTGTTTGCAATTATCGGCCTCCCTGGGGGCCAGGTGTTTCTCAGGCCTTTGAGCCATTTTCACCTCGGCCCCCCCTGGGGCCCATGCAGCCCAGAAACGGTGTTAGTCTTAACACCTCGCCCACAGCCCTTCACATTCAGGGCATAGTGGGCGAGGAAGAATGGGTCTTGCTGTGGGGGCCTAGTGATGTTTGGAATTTGTTGGTTTTATTTATTTATTTATGCGATTTTATATAGCGCGGACTTTACCCGGAGGTGTCAGAGAGCTTCACACTAGGAACAGCAATAATACATGAGGAGAAAATTATAAGTGGACAAATTACAAAAGCAAACGTTAAGTTACATGAATCAAAAGTGACAATAGTGAGCAACCAAAATACAAGACGAGCAAACGATACATTACAGGAGGAAAAAGAGATATGTGCGCAGGTTACAAAAGCGAACAAAATACAAGTAGAGGTATAATACTGCAATTAATGGCAGACACTCCAGCACAAGAACAAACGTTACGTAGGCAATGGTGGCACTTGCGCAAGCATCTAAAGCAAACAAAAAGTGAGAGGTAGCAAACAGTGTGTTACAAGAGAATAGTGACTTGTGCAAGTTACAAAAGGGTACCATACACAGGTACAAGGGTAATACTACAGTAAATGGTAAATACTCAAACTGCCAGAACACACTGGGAAGGCACTTCCCATGCACCAGCTTCACCTCAGCCTCCCCCCTGGCTACCTGGCTACCTGGCTACCTTGGATGAACCAGAAAGCTGTGTTGTGTGCTCCCCTGCCAGGACATTTTCCCAAGGCCTGGAGGGTTGATTAATTTACTAATTGCAGGGGCCTTACCTCTGTTCATGTGCCCCTGAGCTGAAGGTCTGGGGAGGGCTAAGTAGGTTAGTAATAGCAGGGGCTTTGCTGCTTTTCAGGTGCTCCTGTGCTGGAGGGCTGGAATAATTTTGTGCCAAAAAGGGGCCTTGCTATTTTTTTTAGTTGCTCAGCATGTAGGCCATTGTCACCTTGGCCCTGTGTCCTGTGCAAGAACAGTATCCTCCCACTTTCATTCCTTGTCTGTGCAAATGGTGTTTCATGAAAGGGCACGCCCCTTGAATGTGGGCCACGCCCCTTGAATGTGGGCCACGCCTCTTGAATATGGGCCACGCCTCTTGAATGTGGGCCACTTTTTTCATCAGTGCCCGGGCCGAATTGTGATCCCAATCCGACCCTGTTACGCACATATTAAAAAGGGTTGGGCTGAGGAAAGAACCCTGCAGCACTCCACAAGGCAGAACAAATTGTTTGGAGTAAAATTTGCCTAGGGACACTAGTTGTGTTCTATCAATTAGAAAGAATTTTAATAACTTCCACGCCTTGCTCTGGACCCCACACTCCAACAAACGATCCATCAGGAGATCGTGGTGGGCCGTGTCGAAGGCCTCAGAGAGATCTAGCATGATTAGTGCAGCCTCGCCTCCCTGATCCCGGGCTTTCCTAGTTTCTTCTGTTGATTTTATTAGGGCAGACTCTGCACTGTGCCCTTCTCTAAATCCATATTGAGTGCCATCCAACACCTGATTCTCATGAAGAAAGGCTCTCAGCTGGGAATTAATTTCTTTCACAACCACCTCGCCAATAGTGGAAGGCGAGAGATTGGCCTAAATGTATTTGTGTCCCTAGGTGCCAGGTTGTGCTTTTTCAATAACGGAAGTATTGAGGCTATCTTGCAAGTATTGGGGAAGTCTCCTGATTCAAACATGGCATGAAACACGAATGTGAGTGAGGTGGCAATGGGTTCCAAGGCTAATTAAACCACTGATACCGGGCAGGGGTCGTAAGGAGAGCCTAATCTGGCTGAGCCAAGAAGCATTTTGGATTCCTTTGTGGAAAGTGGGGTAAATTTATTGAAAGTGGGAGGGGCGCCGGTTACTTGCTTAACTCCCATTATCGGGATTTCTGTCTCTCCCTGAGGGAATTGTTCGAAGGCTGAGAAAATAGCTTCCACCTTATTCTGAAAAAACGTAATAATTTCCTCACTTAATTTTTGGCTGGACTCAATCTTACGGGGACTTGGGGAAGCCAACATAGATACTGTTTTAAATAATTATTTTGAGAATTTTTTTGCCAGGTTGATTTGGTTGATAAAGAAAATCTTCTTTGCATTAAATACAAACTGTTTTTAGACTGTAAGGATTTGTTCATGAATTTCTTTCACAGCTTCTGTGTATTTTTTCCTACAGTATTGTTCTAGCCGGTAGCAAATGGGTTTTTGCTTCCTAAGTTCCTCCGTGTACCAGGGTGAAGTTAGTAGAGATCGTTTGGGGTAAAGGAGTTATGCCGTGGCTACCTTTTGCAGGCTGTCTTTACCCAGTGAGTGTGCCATCTGGTGGCCTCCTCCACTCCTGCAGGCAGTGGACATAAGGTGGTACTAAGCAACTCTTTTACTTTGATACCCTTCACTGTATTCCAGGCCCTTATCTGTATCTGATTTTTAGAGCCCCCTGGTCTGTGATGATCAGTAGGAATGGTCACTTTAAATTGAATTCATGCATGGTCAGTTCAAGTGTTCCCGAGTAGGTTAAATGTGGATGGTTGGAAAAAATCCCATCCAAAGTGTGTCCTGCCATGTGGGTGGGCTATTTCACTTGTTGAACAAGATCAGCACTACCCATCACGTCTAACAGGGCTCTAGTGTCTGGGTCCATGAGGGCTTAGTGATGGAAATGAAATTCCCCTATAATGCTAAATGAATCGGAACAGAGCTTGTGTTTCTGTAATGAACCCCAGTTTTATGTCTTGTACCACCAAGAGCCTAGAACACTCAAAACTGTGCTTTACCAAGGAACTGGCATTAACCAATAAGCATTTTAACATACGTTCCTTGGGCTTCACAGTAACAGTCCCTGTCGGTAACTATGTGGGTCTAACTCCCTGGTAGAGAACCAGGGTTAGGGGCTGTGGCAGTTGGGTCAGGTTTCTGGAGGGTGGAAGGTTTATATAGAATGTAACACCCTTACATTTGATGCCCCCTCTATCAGGATTCAAGGCAAGTAAGTGGGTTCTGGAGCCCCTTAAAAAAGGGTCATCATCTGCCTTAAAATGGGCAGGGGGGCTGGTATTGAGTGTGGTCCGAGCGCGGACAGGAGCAGACGGGCATGCCTTCGGCGCACCTTTGGCGCACCAGTGGCACGTCTGTTGTGAGTCTGCATGAGGCACACATTTGTAGCGTGACAAAAAGCAACTACCCCAACTACTAGTCAAAGGGATATGCTTACTGCTAACTGCTTACTCAAGATTGCAAGCATTATGTTCAACTGATGTAATGCGGTCAATTTGAATGAAGTCACCCGACAAATGTAGAGTCCATCCATGGTTACTAGCAAGCATACTACATTGGGATGACAAGTAAACACTGCAAATGTGAGTGGGTATGGGGCAGCCATCAGTGTATCAGTAAATGTGCAAATGTTCTTTACCCAACTTCCCTCCAATGCATGTAGTATTAGCAACCCATACATAGATCTTGTGTGTGAACACATGATGAGCACTGAGTAATAATTCAATCATGATTACCAGGTCCACAGCTCAACAATGTCTGATTGTAAGATTATGTAAAGTTGTGGCCAGCCTGACAGACCCCTGTCCATTGGTAAGACACCTACTCATGCATGTTTCCAGACACTGCTCGCAAAGACATATGCATGTACAAAATTTCCCCTGAGCACACATGCTAACTCCCACACAGTAAACCATGATGTACACCTGTATGTAACAAACAAACAAACACGTTATTTACCTTTGGTAATGATATATCTATAAGAAACATTAGTTTTTTATAGATTCCTTACCTTAGAATTACCCCCAAGGCATCAGACTGGATCCGGAAAAAATTTTCATCAGCATTACCTCTGTGCATCGGAAGTTGGCGTTGGCCGGCTCCGCATCTGTTGTTGGCATTGTATAGCCAGGATGACTTGTGGCAGCTACTTAGACGCCGCCCTTGCGCGCTGACATCAGTTCTGTACATGATTTTCTGTGCCAGAAACGCAGAACCATGCAAGACACTTACCACTGGTGCACAAAACTAGGGCCCGTAAAGGATATCCTTAAACCTAGAAATCAGTTCGCAGAACGGGGAGAATGGCCAAAGAAGCCCTCTCTCCAGACCTGACTGTCAAGGCAGTGGTGTTTTGTGAACGTGTGCAGCGAGGCCCACATAGCTGCCTGACAGATGTCATTGAAAGGAAGGCCACGTCCCAGAGCAGTAGTTGCTGCCGTTGCCCTGGTAGAATGGGCGCGCAGCCCCACTGGAGGCTCCTTCTTCACCAGAGAATAGAAGGCCTTGATACACACAATGACCCATTGGGAGATAGCTCGTTTGTGTACAGCCCAACCTTTCTTTGCACTGAGGTACCCAAAAAAGAGCTGGTCATCCACCCGGAACTGTTTGGTGCGATCCAGATAAAAGGAAAGCGCACGTTTTGGGTCCAGACGGTGGAGCCTTTCCTCCTCTTTCAAAGGATTCGGAGACGGAAAGAAGGTGGGTTAAGTGATGGTCTGCCCGATGTGAAAAGCAGTGGCAACCTCGAGCAAGAAGGATGGACGAGTCCTGAGGACCACTTTGTCCGGATGGACGGGTAAGATAGGAGGCTTAGATGAAAGAGCCTGGAGTTCACTCACCCTCCTGGCAGAGGTGATGGCAACCAGGAAAGCAGTCTTAAGAGTGAGAAGCCTTAAAGAACAGTTGTGAAGCGGCTCAAAGGGAGCGCACATTAAATAGGATAAAACTAGATTCAAGTCCGATTGAGGCATACAAAAGGAATAGGAGGAAAGATGTTAATTATGCCTTTCAGAAACCGATTTACAATCGTGGACTTGAAAAGAGAAGGCTGATCTGGAAGCCGAAGGAAAGCAGAGATGGCTGAAAGATAGCCCTTGATAGTGCCCAGAGAAGAGCCCTGCTGGACCAAAGAAAGGAGGAACAAGAAAACCTCAGAAAGTGGGGCAGAGAGGTGATCCACAGCCTTCGCTATGCACCATCCCATAAATTTGTTCCATCGACAGGCGAAATCCGTCATAGTGGAGGGACGCCTGGCTGCCAAGATGACATTGCAGACTTCAGGAGGCAAGTCAAACGATGTCAACTGCCACCCCTTAGTCTCTACGCAAGGAGGTGGAGGCTAGACAGGTCCGGGTTGAGGACTATCCGCCGCTGCTGCGACAGAAGATCCTCCCGAAGTGGCAGTTAAATTAGAGGAGTGATGACCATGTTGAGCAGCTCCAGATACCAGACTCTTCCTGCCCAACCTGGAGCCACAAGAATGACTTGGGCCTGGTTGCGCCTGATCTTCTTCAGCACTCTGGGCAGAATTGGTATAGGCGGAAAGGCGTTCAACAGACCGCAACTCCACTCGCGACAAAAAGCATCGCCTAGCGAGTCCAGCCTTGGGAAATTCCAATGCGCAGACTTGCTGACATTGCGCATTCTTTTCGGTGGTGAAGAGATCTAACCAAGGTTCTCCCCACTGATGAAAGTGACCTTGCAGCACCTCCGAGTGAAGACCCCATTTGTGATCCATCATGCAACTGTGGCTGAGTTCATCTGCCCTGGCGTTCAGGAAAACTGCCAGGTGTTGAACCACCAAGGATATGCCCTGATGTTCCAGCCATGTCCAGAGGCAGAGTGCCTCCTGAGATAGGGTTCACGACCCCACCCCGTCCTGTTTGTTGCAGTCCCACATGGTGGTGGTGTTGTCCATGAACCCCTGCACTACTCTTCCCTGGACAGAGGAAAGGAATACTTTTAGTGCAAGACAAATCGCCCGAAGCTCCAGAAGGCACCGAAGACAAGGGGCCCGATTCACAGATTGAATTTAAGAATCAATCCTAAACTTACTACTATTTTGGTATTCACAGAATACACTTACTACTTTTAGCATTCACAGAATGAATTTACTACTTTTGGTATTCACAGAAGTTAGGATTTTGTCTTAAGTTTGTCTTAAGACAAACTTAAGACAGACTTAAGACAGACTTAAGACAGACTTAAGACAAAATCCTAACTTCTGTGAATACCAAAAGTAGTAAGTTAATTCTGTGAATGCCAAAAGTAGTAAGTGCAGTCTGTGAATACCAAAATAGTAGTAAGTTTAGGATTGAGTCTTAAGTTCATTCTGTGAATCGGGCCCAAGTTGCCTCCGATCTCCTCCTCACCCATGCAGCTGCACCATCCCAAAAGGGATGCGTCTGTCACCACTGTGTTTTCTGGTTGGGGAAGGGAGAGGGATCTACCGTTGACCCAATCCTGGTTTGTGAGCCACCACCGCAATTGTCGTGCCATGCCCTCCGAGATCTGGAAGCAATCGGACAGATTCCCCTGGTGCCATAGTCTGGAGGTGGGAGACGACTGCCCGGGCAAGCCTGCCTTCAACAACAAGTCGTCAAGATAGGGAAAGACTTAAACCCCTGATCTGTGCAGACGAGCTGCAACCACCGCCCTCACTTTCGTCAACATCGAGGGGAGCTGGTATGGCCAAAGGGGAGCACAGTGAACTGAAAATGTTTGTGGCCTATTATGAACGGCAGGTATCGCAGGTGGGCTGGCAGGATGGGGATGTGAAAATAAGAGTACTGCAAGTCCAACGCTACCAACCAGCCTTGCGGGTCGAGGGTAGACAAGATCTGAGAAAGCGTCAACTAAGCATGGGCGAATTTTGCGAATCTGGCGTTCGCAAATTTGCGGACTCGCAATCCGCAAAATCCGCGAATTCTCGCGAATTTGCGGATTTTTTTTTTTGTGTTCGCAAGGATTTCTGCCAGTTCTCGAGGGTTTTGTACCAGTTCGCAATTGCGAACTTACATGTCGGCTCGCAACGGTCGCGATTATGTTGTTTCTACGTCTGGTTCATCATCACAGGTTCCCAGCACCCTCTGTTTCACCACTGCCACCCTCTGTTTCACCCATGCCACCCTCTGGTACATCAATGCCACCCTCTGGTTCATCATCACTGTAGATTATGAGGGGAAAAAGCAAGCACACCTGCCCTGCTTCAACTGACATGAACTAATTTGGGGGTGATTTATTAATGTGTCACTGTTTTAAAATTCCAGTCTGCACCTGCTTCCTTATCTGTAATTTGCTTTCTGTTGCAGTGCAATTTTTTTTTCCAGGAGCATTGTGGCCTACTTGTAGCTATTCTATGATCCGTGAGGGTCAGAGCAGGGTCATACAATTGTTGCAACTAGCAACTGAACTCTGGAGGGGCCCCAGTCAGGAAGCACTACAGGGAATGGTTACTAATGATGAATTTGAACTTTTGCACCTGCTGCTGAGTGCTTTCAGTTTAGCAAAACTCGTTTTTCTGCAGAACAGCAAATGTAATGCCAACAAACTTACTTGTGAAAGTTTATTTCTAATCCAAAAATGATCCAAAGAAAGTCAAAAGGCCTCAAATCCAAAAAAAGGCAGGCAAATGTCAACCTGAGGAGTTATTCTGATAAAAATCATCATTTTCAGAAGGTCTATGCAGCTTGCTAGTGGATTTCTTGTGCAGAATTACAAATTTTGTAATTTCGCGAGTGCAAGATTGTTGCTGCCCGCCGCACCTACATGTTCGCAATTGCGAACTTACACCGCAAGCCGCAAAATTGTATCACCAAGAAAAAAAAATCCGCTGCGTGCGAATTTGCGGATTTTTGGTAAATTTGCGAGCGTTCGCGGATTGCGAATTTACCGAAAATCCGCAAAATCCGCGAGCGGAACGGATTTGCCGTCCATACTTAGCGTCAACTTCTTGAACTTCTCCTTCCACACTAGCAGCAGGAAATAAAACAAATTAGTCCCTAAAGGAACACAATAACCATCCTACAGTGTAAGTAAACAGTAGTTGGCCGGTGGTCCTCAGAATACATCTGAAACAATATATGGGGAGAATCAGCCAATAAGAAGCCAGGAAAAAAAGCAAGCTGGAGTGAACCAACAGCAAGCAGGAGGGGGGTCACACTTGGTAGAGTGATACCACATGTCTTTTAGACAGGGTATATGCATTGGTTGTTGACCTAAAATTCCATAGGTGGCACATCCTTCTCTGTTGAAGCAGCAGAACTATGGAACGCTTTACCCCCAAACAAAAGATCCACGGATAGCCGCCTTATCTTCAGAAGACCACTCAAGAGTTGGCTCTTCCCCACACTGACTTAGTGTCTTCCTCACATAACTACCATACGCACACCGATAAATACAGCATATCGCTCTGTATGTAGGCATATATTTAGGCTACAGAATTCTACTTACATATGTATATTCCTTTGTATAAATGTGCATAATATATAGATTTTTCATTAGTTCTGCTTAACAAAGGTACATATGACTTATGGTTACATTTTGCTGTGCTAAACCTGTATATGGGCCACTGCATAAATAAGTAAATCTGTATCATAACTATTTATTTACAGTTGCTTTACTATAGAATTACAAAAAATATAGGAAAACAAGTACATTACAGCACGTCTTAATGGCCTGAGTTTATTCAAAACAACTTAAATCTACATACATTACCTTCCTTACACGCACATGCTTTCCATGTACTTAAATATCTTTGCATTTATTACTTTATTTCTAAATCAGCATCTTCAATGAACTACCCTATTTCTCACCCTATACCTCTCTCAATATATCCACTACCTTCACTCTCCTATTCATTCCAAACTCCAAACCGCTATCATCCCCAAAATACCCATTTCTAGACTCTTCCCTCCTCTAGCGCTTCTTGCATCATCTCATACCTCTTTTACGATTCAGATTTTCCAAACAAGCCTTTGTAAACCCTTCCCTCTGACTGTTCCCCCTTTAACTACCCCATTACTCATCCCACACCACCTCCTGCTGCTGCTATGATCTCCATATAAACCCTTTCTGGACCCTTCACTCTTCTATCCCTCCACCATCCTTTTCAACCCAAATATCTGATTTACATGTCCCCCTTGTGAGAAGTTGGCCTGATATTCAGTGTTCACTATTCTAGTGATCACTATGTATCAGTCCAAACAACCCTTATGGTGATTGGTTGTAAGTCAACCGATAGACCAGCTATCCTAGTAGCATGGACAAGAGCAGTCTTTGGGCTAAACACTAGAGGGCGTGTTAAGCCAGCTGTTATACCATCACACATACCCCTTGAACACCAAGTGAAAGGACACCACACAAGTGTTATGAAAATAAACAGTGTATTTATTTAGATCACAACAGCCCTGTACTCTTTATGAGGACAGGGTACTAAGCACACAACCAAACTCTTACGAAAATACTTTAAGTTGCACAATTTACACAAATGCCCGAGGGGCACGAAAAACCATATACTATGGAAGTGGAATGCAAAATTACTAGCAGGTAAGTACTGGACTAATAGGCTTTGGAATCGCTAGGACTACGTTACTGAACCTTCAGATTACTAGTAGGAGGCCTAGGGGACTCGGGTGCAGAGTGTGCACTCTCACGCGGGATGCGGGACAAACTCTATGGAGGCTAGTAAAAGCAAAGTTAGTGTTCTCGGGCGAACCCGATAAGGTAGGCTGAAAACGAAAGTGGATCTGGACCCTTGGATAGTGAGGCTATGCTGGGGCACCGAAATGCCGAAGTTACCTAGCCCAGGGGCTGCGGCTGCATAGGTCTGAAAAGACGTCGGAAACCTTCGTTGACGAACCAGGAGCCGGAAAGAAGGAGTTGCTGGCAGGCGACCAGTGAAGATTGTTCGATGGATCCAAGCCTGGATCGAAGATGGAAGACACCTGTAAGCAGAGGGGACCAAGTCCTGAATCACTAGCCAGTGATCAGATGGGCACCAGGATGGCACCGGATGGAGTCACCTCGACCAGGTGAGTGGGCGACGCTGGGCTCTGCAGTCTCACGGACCAGGAGGCGTTGTTGGCGACCAGGATGGAGGTGCGAGCTGTCCCACGGTGGTTGATGCTGTCGACCTTGCTGGACCCAGGATTGGGGCAACAAGTCTTGGCAAATTCAAGCCCACGCGGTGGACCTAAAATGGCGTCTGGAGTGGACCAGGAGGGTCCGGGGTGCTCCTCTTTTGGAAGGGAGCTGGAGCCAGTCTGGAGCAAGCAGACTAGCAGTGGTGATGTCGTCGGTCGTCGTCGGGAAGGCCACAAGCCAGCGGGCTAGTAGCCAGACAACGCGGTGAGCAGCCAAAAAGCAGAAGGGCACCACGCAGATCTTGTGGATGCTGAGGGGCTGGTCTTCGGTCCTGGAGCTGCTCAGGGTCGGGGCTTCACGGACCCCAAAGCACTCACCAGAGGATCCCTCGGCGGTCGTGCTGGATAGAAGTCGTGCAGTTCTGATGATGGCCGGTCCCTCAAGGTCTCGTCGCACCTACGGTTCTCAGCTTAGCTGTAGAGGTAGGTAGAGGTCCGAGGTGCCAGGGAAGCCGGGTCTCGTCGAGCTGGTCAGTCGGATTCCGGAGGAAGGACGTGCAGCAAACTGCAGAGTTCTTAGATGGTGCCTGCGGGTGCAGGGTGACTACTCCTTAGTCACAAGGGAGAAATCTTGAGAAGAGTCGAGAGTTCCTTTCGTGGAAAGTAGTTTCTTGATTCAAAGATGATCTAATTTGGAAGGGTCCCCGCTCCTGCCTTTATCCTAAAGAAAGGGGTGGGTACGCGACTAGGTCCTGCCCTAGGGGTGGGACCAGGAAGGTGGGTGGGTACACACCTCTCCCATGCCAGACTTTACCCAGCTCAGGGGCTGGTGTGCCCCTGGAACTGGTTCTAGTCGGCAGATGCGTAGTGAGCACCGGGGTGCCACTTGCAGTCACCTTCCTGTAAAGCCCTGCCTACCCAGGATACACAAAACCCTGTCTGGGATGGTGCTAGCACCGCCCCTGACAGGAAACCCTTTGTCCAAGCTCCCCTCGCTGGAAGGACTCCCAGCTGCAGGGGGTCAGACTTGTGTCTGTGGTGGCAGCATCCATTTTGTGATGCTGAGGCTTGAGTTAACTTTAACCAAGGTTCACAGTTACATACATGTCGTGTCCCTCTAGAAGGGTGGAATGCTAACCTCGTCGCCAGAATTGGCGAGGGGTTAGTATTCCAATTCGTATGACACCTTACTCGACATGTTTTGATAAAGCGATACCAAAGATAGCATTTAACCGCGAGGATTATAATGCACTTAAGAGTATATGGTATGCGTTATCATGGAACAGCTATTAGGACTTGGTTCCGCAAGCTGAAAACGGGCTCAGCTCATGCCAGAGCACCATCTCACACGATTCCAAGCACTCTGCCTTAAGGATTGTTAGGGTTAGATATAGGTATACTATATCTAAAGCAAAGGGTGATTACACCACCTTGCCCCAGCTGTCGTGCAGCCAGTTGTGTCAGATTTAGATGGCCAGCCAGGGGTGGCATAATACATGCTGCAGCCCCTGGTAGGCCCTGGGTACACCTACGCCCTGAGTTACAGGGTCTGATAAGGTGGCCCAGTACCAATTGGTTATGTACCTAAGGTACAGGGAATCCATTTTACAGAGAGAGCAGCAGGCCTGGGGCCCTGAATAGCAGGGTCCCAGGTCAACTAAGTCGGAAAACCAGCAAAACACCAGGCAAAACGTTGGGGGCAACCATAGTCAGGTATCCACCTTCCTAAACAACCCCCCCCAAACGAAAGGAGATAAGGCTATCCTTGACCAGGTAAGCCTATATTGCCTGAGTGGCCATATGAGGTGGTACATGCACTGGCATGGTTACCCCCTGTATCGTGGTCCACTAAGCAACCCCTCACCCTAAGGGTATCTGAGGGTCTCCACCATAGGGAATCACTACCTGTGGTGTGCTTTGGCAAAGTAAAAGGCTGGTGTGGGAATGGAGTACTGAAGTGAGACTCCACTACTGTTGGGCTCAACTTCCTCCAATCACTATCCACCATATATGCCTTTCTTTCCAGTACTGAGTTGCTATGAGCTCTCAGGGTCAACCTCTGGCTACCTAAAGCTGGAGGCTGAGTCCCTCTGTTTGGCTTACTGGAGGGACAGGTCAGGTTTGGGGTTTTTAGGCCCCAGGTTTGGCTGTGCCCAGCAGTGTCCAGCTGTGGGAGTTCCCTAACTAAGTTTAAGGGGGATCCCTCAGGAGTGTGTTTTATTTTCACTGGGCTAGGACTACTAGCTTCAGTGATCCTAATCTGCTGATTGGGAAGTTCTTTCGGAGAGGGGGCCCTTTGGGGTCCACCACTGGCCTTCCTGACCTTTACAGCCCTGGGCTGATTGAGGCAGGGTTGAGAGGTGCAGGCTACCTGCTCCAGACTGGGTCCCACCTGGGAAGGGTCCACTGCCATCAGGGGCTCTGCCAGGCTAGGCCTGACTACCTCTGGGGCAGCTCCTTCACCAGGGGTAGAGTCAGTTCCCTGAGGAGGCTGGTTCTCACCTAGTGTCTGGGAGGGGGAAGACTTTTCTTCCCCCTCAATGCTCTCAGTTTGGGTGGAGTGATCCATTGTTTCAGGCTTCACAACCCCACTATCTGTCTGAGTAGAGGCTGAGACCATTTCAACCGTACCAACCTTTTCAGGAAGGCACTCAGTCTGTGTTTGGGCTGTGACTGTCACAGCCCTCCTATTCTGTTCAGGAAAGTCTGTCTGAGCCTGGGCAGTGGCTACCACTGCTCTTCCAACCTTTTCAGGGAGGAATGGTGCTTGGACGGGGGCTGTAGCTATTACTGCCCCACTAACCTTTCTGGGTAGGCCTATCATCCTGGAGTGGGTTTCTTGCTCCACCTCAGCCCATGCTGAGAGTTCCAGGTCATTCCCCAGTAAGCAATCTACAGGTAGGGTGTCTGTCACTGCCACTCTCATGGGCCCTGTGACATTACCCCAGCTGAGCTCGACTACTGCCATAGGATGCCTTCTTTTCACTCCATGAACGCCTGTCACCTGATAAAGGAAACCAGGGGTCAGTTGAGCAGAGGGGACCAGATGGTCAATCACCATGGTGATGCTGGCCCCTGTGTCTCTGTATGCCTCAACTTTCTGACCATTGATAAAGGGCTCTTGTCTATACTTTCCCAAAATGTGGGAACCAGTAGTGAAGTTGGCAAACCCCATGCCAGTCTCACAGACAAGAGATGTGTGAGGGGATCTTGCTAGGCCATAATCCACCTGGTTTCCCAAAGTAATGCCCACCACATTCTTGGGGGCACTCCCACCACCTGGGGGATTACCACTAGTGGTAACAGGAGGTCTGGGAGTATTACCTGGGGGTATGTTCTCCTTATTGCTGTTGGCCTCGGGACAACTGCTGTCACTTTTGTAATGGCCTACCTGTTTGCAGGTATGACAATAAGGTTTCTTTTGGGTTTTGGGAGAAGTTTGGGACCCACCCTTTTCAGAGGAATTTTGGGGCCCTGTGGTTTGATCAGAAGATTTATTCCCACCCTTCTCTTGAGGCTTGGTTGATTCCTTCTTTTGGTCACCACCCTGGTTCTTAGGCCTGACCCTGGTTCTGACCCATTTGTCTGCCCTCTTACCCAATTCTTGTGGAGAGGTCAGATCAGAGTCTACCAGGTGCTGGTGTAATAACTGGTTCCGACAATTACTTAAGATTTGCTCTCTCATAATTAGATTGTACAATCCTTTGAAATCAGTAACCTTACTTCCCAGTAGCCAGCCTTCAAAAGCCTTAGTGGCACAATCAACAAAGTCAGCCCAATCCTGAGACTGAGTTTTCTGGGTGTCTCTGAACATCAACCTGTACTGTTCAGTGGTTAAACCAAACCCATCAACCAGTGTATTCTTCAGGACTTGGTAATTGTTAGCATCCTCAACTCTAGTAGTGAGGAGCTTATCTCTACCTTTGCCATCAAAGGAGAGCCACAAGATAGCTGCCCACTGACTCTGGGGGACACACTGTGCAGTACAGGCCCTCTCCAAAACAGTCATCCATTTGTGGATATAATCCCCTTGTTTAAAGGGGGGCACTATCTTATTCAGGTGTCTAGTGTCTAAACTCCTGTCTTTTTCTCTTGGGAGAATGCTGCCACTAGTGGGGTCTGCCCCACACAATTTCTGCTCTCTAGCAAAGGCAAGCCTCTCTTTGGCCAGGGCAAGTTCTTCCCTTTCAATCCTCAGATTGGCTTCCCTCATCTTAACTTCATGCTCTCTTCTCTGAGGGGATGTCATCCCTCTGTGAGAAGAGGTCTGAGAGCCATTGGTTCGAATGGATCTGTTAGAGCCTCTGGACAGAGACCTAACTCGTCCACTCCCAATGTTAAGTCTGCCTGAGAGTGGCCCTGGGGGTCCCCCAAATCCATTCTCATGCCTACTTAAGTTGGACCTGGTGAGTCTCCTGACTTCTACCTGTCCCTTGTCTGCCTCATCCTCTGATAACTCCTCTTCCTCCTCCTCCTCAGCATCATCTGCTGCCTGGAGGTGGTGGTCAGGGTTACCAAAGGGTCCCTCTAAGGGGGGCATATTCCCATCTGGATGAGAAGGATCTGTGTTAGCAGCCCTCCTAGCATCATAAGTCTCTAAGAGACCAATCAGAAAAGGAATGGTAGGGTTAGAACCCTGTTTTAGATTCCTGGATGTACATATTTGTCTCATCTCCAGGAAGCTAAGAGCAGCATATCTGGAAGGGACCTGTGGAGGGTCCACAACCACAAGAGGGGTCTCTGAAGACTCTCTGTGGTTAGACATGCTTCTAGTGTGGTGTAAGTGATGCACCTACCTACACTATTTGTTTGCCTACTGATCCCTTGCTAAGAGTTGTAGTCAAGGTGTGCTAAGCCTTGTTGAACTACAACAGCTGGTTCAGTAGAACTCAGAGTATTCTAAGCTAAGTTATATGTACCTTATACTTATGTGATCTTTCACAAAGATATTCTTAGGATACGTGTGGTAAAACAACAGCAAGCTCAAATCCCAACCGCTGCCACCAATGTGAGAAGTTGGCCTGATATTCAGTGTTCACTATTCTAGTGATCACTATGTATCAGTCCAAACAACCCTTATGGTGATTGGTTGTAAGTCAACCGATAGAACAGCTATCCTAGTAGCATGGACACGAGCAGTCTTCGGGCTAAACTCTAGAGGGCGTGTTAAGCCAGCTGTTATACCATCACACATACCCCTTGAACACCAAGTGAAAGAACACCACACAAGTGTTATGAAAATAAACAGTGTATTTATTTAGATCACAACAGCCCTGTACTCTTTATGAGAACAGGGTACTAATCACACAACAAAACTCTTACGAAAATACTTTAAGTTGCACAATTTACACAAATGCCCGAGGGGCACGAAAAACCATATACTATGGAAGTGGAATGCGAAATTACTAGCAGGTAAGTACTGGACTAATAGGCTTTGGAATCGCTAGGACTACGTTATTGAACCTTCAGATTACTAGTAGGAGGCCTAGGGGACTCGGGTGCAGAGTGTGCACTCTCACGCGGGATGCGGGACAAAGTCTATGGAGGCTAGTAAAAGCAAAGTTAGTGTTCTCGGGCGAACCCGATAAGGTAGGCTGAAAACGAAAGTGGATCTGGACCCTTGGATAGTGAGGCTATGCTGGGGCACCGAAATGCCGAAGTTACCTAGTCCAGGGGCTGCGGCTGCATAGGTCTGAAAAGACGTCGGAAACCTTCGTTGACGAACCAGGAGCCCGACAGAAGGAGTTGCTGGCAGGCGACCAGTGAAGATTGTTCGATGGATCCAAGCCTGGATCGAAGATGGAAGACACCTGTAAGCAGAGGGGACCAAGTCCTGAATCACTAGCCAGTGATCAGATGGGCACCAGGATGGCACCGGATGGAGTCACCTCGACCAGGTGAGTGGGCGACGCTGGGCTCTGCAGTCTCACGGACCAGGAGGCGTTGTCGGCGACCAGGATGGAGGTGCGAGCTGTCCCACAATGGTTGATGCTGTCGACGTCGCTGGACCCAGGATTGGGGCAACAAGTCTTCGCAAATTCAAGCCCACACGGTGGACCTAAAATGGCGTCTGGAGTGGGCCAGGAGGGTCCGGGGTGCTCCTCTTTTGGAAGGGAGCAGGAGCCAGTCTGGAGAAACCAGACTAGCAGTGGTGATGTCGTCGGTCGTCGTCGGGAAGGCCACAAGCCAGCGGGCTAGTAGCCAGACAACGCGGTGAGCAGCCAAAAAGCAGAAGGGCCCCACGCAGATCTCTTGGATGCTGGGGGGCTGGTCTTCGGTGCTGGAGCTGCTCAGGGTCGGGGCTTTTCGGACCCCAAAGCACTCACCAGAGGATCCCTCGGCGGTCGTGCTGGATAGAAGTCGTGCAGTTCTGATGATGGCCGGTCCCTCGAGGTCTCGTCGCACCTACGGTTCTCAGCTTAGCTGTAGAGGTAGGTAGAGGTCAGAGGTGCCAGGGAAGCCGGGTCTCGTCGAGCTGGTCAGTCGGATTCCGGAGGAAGGACGTGCAGCAAACCGCAGTGTTCTTAGATGGTGCCTGCGGGTGCAGGGTGACTACTCCTTAGTCACAAGGGAGAAATCTTGAGAAGAGTCGAGAGTTCCTTTCGTGGAAAGTAGTTTCTTGATTCAAAGATGATCTAATTTGGAAGGGACCCCGCTCCTGCCTTTATCCTAAAGAAAGGGGTGGGTACGCGACTAGGTCCTGCCCTAGGGGTGGGACCAGGAAGGGGGGTGGTTACACCCCTCTCCCATGCCGGACTTTCCCCAGCTCAGGGGCTGGTGTGCCCCTTGAACTGGTTCTGTCGTAATTTGACAATGGCCGGGTTAGCGCTTAGCTTTGCTACACGTTATTTCCCTTATACTTATGTGATCTTTCACAAAGATATTCTTAGGATACGTGTGGTAAAACAACAGCAAGCTCAAATCCCAACCGCTGCCACCAATGTGAGAAGTTGGCCTGATATTCAGTGTTCACTATTCTAGTGATCACTATGTATCAGTCCAAACAACCCTTATGGTGATTGGTTGTAAGTCAACCGATAGAACAGCTATCCTAGTAGCATGGACACGAGCAGTCTTCGGGCTAAACTCTAGAGGGCGTGTTAAGCCAGCTGTTATACCATCACACATACCCCTTGAACACCAAGTGAAAGAACACCACACAAGTGTTATGAAAATAAACAGTGTATTTATTTAGATCACAACAGCCCTGTACTCTTTATGAGAACAGGGTACTAATCACACAACAAAACTCTTACGAAAATACTTTAAGTTGCACAATTTACACAAATGCCCGAGGGGCACGAAAAACCATATACTATGGAAGTGGAATGCGAAATTACTAGCAGGTAAGTACTGGACTAATAGGCTTTGGAATCGCTAGGACTACGTTATTGAACCTTCAGATTACTAGTAGGAGGCCTAGGGGACTCGGGTGCAGAGTGTGCACTCTCACGCGGGATGCGGGACAAAGTCTATGGAGGCTAGTAAAAGCAAAGTTAGTGTTCTCGGGCGAACCCGATAAGGTAGGCTGAAAACGAAAGTGGATCTGGACCCTTGGATAGTGAGGCTATGCTGGGGCACCGAAATGCCGAAGTTACCTAGTCCAGGGGCTGCGGCTGCATAGGTCTGAAAAGACGTCGGAAACCTTCGTTGACGAACCAGGAGCCCGACAGAAGGAGTTGCTGGCAGGCGACCAGTGAAGATTGTTCGATGGATCCAAGCCTGGATCGAAGATGGAAGACACCTGTAAGCAGAGGGGACCAAGTCCTGAATCACTAGCCAGTGATCAGATGGGCACCAGGATGGCACCGGATGGAGTCACCTCGACCAGGTGAGTGGGCGACGCTGGGCTCTGCAGTCTCACGGACCAGGAGGCGTTGTCGGCGACCAGGATGGAGGTGCGAGCTGTCCCACAATGGTTGATGCTGTCGACGTCGCTGGACCCAGGATTGGGGCAACAAGTCTTCGCAAATTCAAGCCCACACGGTGGACCTAAAATGGCGTCTGGAGTGGGCCAGGAGGGTCCGGGGTGCTCCTCTTTTGGAAGGGAGCAGGAGCCAGTCTGGAGAAACCAGACTAGCAGTGGTGATGTCGTCGGTCGTCGTCGGGAAGGCCACAAGCCAGCGGGCTAGTAGCCAGACAACGCGGTGAGCAGCCAAAAAGCAGAAGGGCCCCACGCAGATCTCTTGGATGCTGGGGGGCTGGTCTTCGGTGCTGGAGCTGCTCAGGGTCGGGGCTTTTCGGACCCCAAAGCACTCACCAGAGGATCCCTCGGCGGTCGTGCTGGATAGAAGTCGTGCAGTTCTGATGATGGCCGGTCCCTCGAGGTCTCGTCGCACGTACGGTTCTCAGCTTAGCTGTAGAGGTAGGTAGAGGTCAGAGGTGCCAGGGAAGCCGGGTCTCGTCGAGCTGGTCAGTCGGATTCCAGAGGAAGGACGTGCAGCAAACCGCAGTGTTCTTAGATGGTGCCTGCAGGTGCAGGGTGACTACTCCTTAGTCACAAGGGAGAAATCTTGAGAAGAGTCGAGAGTTCCTTTCGTGGAAAGTAGTTTCTTGATTCAAAGATGATCTAATTTGGAAGGGACCCCGCTCCTGCCTTTATCCTAAAGAAAGGGGTGGGTACGCGACTAGGTCCTGCCCTAGGGGTGGGACCAGGAAGGGGGGTGGTTACACCCCTCTCCCATGCCGGACTTTCCCCAGCTCAGGGGCTGGTGTGCCCCTTGAACTGGTTCTGTCGTAATTTGACAATGGCCGGGTTAGCGCTTAGCTTTGCTACACGTTATTTCCCTTAACTTGGCCTTATTTGGAAACGCCATTTTGTATGCTACGGTGGCCATTTTAGGGAATGAGCAGCCTGGTGGTCAGCATGCCCTTTAGTCCTTTGTCCGTGCCGCTGGCCACTCGAGTTTGCCCAGCAACAGGCTATTTTTAGTAACGGTCAAGCTTGTACATGCGCAGTTCCAACTGACCAGTCACCCCTCAGGAATGTTCCGCCAAAACTGACCAGTGGAGTTGTAACCCCTCCCATGAGTTGGCTGTGTTCCAAAAATGACCATATATGTACCTATACTCTGTAACCTTGTACCGCCTACCTTTTATTGCCTGTAAATTGTATAAAAGAAGGACTCATACCAATGTTCGGGGTGATACTTCTTGCATTACCGAAGGGTGCTGTAGGAATGTACCACCACCCCATGGGGTCTTAATAAACTTGTCTTTTGTACTTTTCAGTTTCCGTGCCAACAGTTCTTTTGGTGTAAGTGGGTATTTCTGCGGAGCATGTAGGCCTTGGGAACCCAATACCACAGTTCTAGCCGGCAGATGCGTAGTGAGCACCGGGGTGCCACTTGCAGTCACCTTCCTGTAAAGCCCTGCCTACCCAGGATACACAAAACCCTGTCTGGGATGGTGCTAGCACCGCCCCTGACAGGAAACCCTTTGTCCAAGCTCCCCTCGCTGGAAGGACTCCCAGCTGCAGGGGGTCAGACTTGTGTCTGTGGTGGCAGCATCCATTTTGTGATGCTGAGGCTTGAGTTAACTTTAACCGGGGTTCACAGTTACATACATGTCATGTCCCTCAAGAAGGGTGGAATGCTAACCCCGTCGCCAGAATTGGCGAGGGTTTAGTATTCCAATTCGTATGACACCTTACTCGACATGTTTTGATAAAGCGATACCAAAGATAGCATTTAACCGCGAGGATTATAATGCACTTAAGAGTATATGGTATGCGTTATCATGGAACAGCTATTAGGACTTGGTTCCGCAAGCTGCAAATGGGCTTAGCTCATGCCAGAGCACCATCTCACATGATTCCAAGCACTCTGCCTTCAGGATTGTCAAGGCCTACCATAGGAGTGACTGATAGGAATCTGTGTGTCCATTTTAGGGTTAGATATATGTATACTATATCTAAAGCAAAGGGTGATTACACCACCTTGCCCCAGCTGTCGTGCAGCCAGTTGTGTCAGATTTAGATGGCCAGCCAGGGGTGGCATAATACATGCTGCAGCCCCTGGTAGGCCCTGGGTACACCTATGCCCTGAGTTACAGGGTCTGATAAGGTGGCCCAGTACCAATTGGTTTGGTACCTAAGGTACAGGGAATCCATTTTACAGAGAGAGCAGTAGGCCTGGGGCCCTGAATAGCAGGGTCCCAGGTCAACTAAGTCGGAAAACCAGCAAAACACCAGGCAAAAAGTTGGGGGCAACCATAGTCAGGTATCCACCTTCCTACACCCCTCTCAAATATATTTCATATTTCCCTGTACTAACTCATCACTAATCCTTTCTGGGTTCTGGATTAGCATGGTACTCGCTGAAAAGCGCTTCGACGCCTCGTCAGGGGTAAGTGCTATTTAATTACAATCACACCCTTTGGGCGCGCGCTTCACCCAGACTGAAGACGCTTCGCCCTATAGTCCGCGCCCAGTAACCTATGGAAAGGCTCTGCCTCTGTAGGTGCAGTGAGCACCCTGGGGTCCCTGGAAGCTGCAGCCCCCTCCCTCCCCATGGGCTCGCCATGCTTTGGGGGACACTCTCTCCTCCTCGGGGTGTTTGATTGACAGCCGGGCTATAGTGAGTGTCCACTCAAGCTCCTTCCCCTCCCCCTCGGGCTTCTGTGTGTTCCCCGCAGTGAGAGGAAGAAGTCAGGTGAAGACAGGGCGCGCCTTCCTCGTACCTGAGACGGGTAGTGGGGGGGGGGGGGGGGGGGTGGGAGTCAAGTGTTGTTATGTGCACACCCCCGGTGCGCGGGAACAGAGGTGTTGACAGGTGCACTCCTGCCGCCCTCACCCCTGGGGCGGGGGTCTCCATGGACGCAGCTCCGGTGCCAGGAGAGCGGTGAGAGCAGTGTCAGGGCTCTGAGCTCTCATTCCTAAGGGGCGGAGACAGGGCTGAGTCTCTCCTCACTCCTCCTCCCCACAGCTCGTGTTTCAGGTGCGCTGCTCCTCCCTCACACCTGAGGGGGGTCTCTATGGACGCAGCTCCGGTGCCAGGAGAGCGATGAGAGCAGTGTCAGGGCTCTGAGCTCTCATTCCTGAGGGGTGGGGACAGGGCTGAGTCTCTCCTCACTCCTCCTCCCCACAGCTCGTGTTTCAGGTGCGCTGCTCCTCCCTCACACCTGAGGGGGGTCTCTATGGACGCAGCTCCGGTGCCAGGAGAGCGATGAGAGCAGTGTCAGGGCTCTGAGCTCTCATTCCTAAGGGGTGGAGACAGGGCTGAGTCTCTCATCACTCCTCCCCCCCCCCCACAGCTCGTGTTTCAGGTGCGCTGCTCCTGCCTCACACCTGAGGGGGGGTGGTCTCTTTGGAGGCAGCTCCGGTGCCAGGAGAGCGGTGAGAGCAGTGTCAGGGCTCTAAGCTCTCATTCCCAAGGGGCGGAGACAGGGCTGAGTCTCTCCTCACTCCTCCTCCCCACAGCTCGTGTTTCAGGTGCGCTGCTCCTTCCTCACACCTCAGGGGGGGTCTCTATGGACGCAGCTCCGGTGCCAGGAGAGCGGTGAGAGCAGTGTCAGGGCTCTGAGCTCTCATTCCTAAGGGGTGGAGACAGGGCTGAGTCTCTCCTCACTCCTCCTCCCCACAGCTCGTGTTTGAGGTGCTCTGCTCCTTCCTTCACACCTGAGGGGGGGGGGGTCTCTATGGACGCAGCTCCGGTGCCAGGACACGGGTGAGAGCAGTGTCAGGGCTCTGAGCTCTCATTCCTAAGGGGTGGAGACAGGGCTGAGTCTCTCCTCACTCCTCCCCCCCACAGCTCGTGTTTCAGGTGCGCTGCTCGTTCCTCACACCTGAGGGGGGGGGTCTCCATGGATGCAGCTCCGGTGCCAGGAGAGCGGTGAGAGCAGTGTCAGGGCTCTGAGCTCTCATTCCTAAGGGGGGGAACAGGTTGAGTCTCTCCTCACTCCTCCTCCCCACAGCTCGTGTTTGAGGTGCTCTGCTCCTTCCTTCACACCTGAGGGGGGGGGGGGTCTCTATGGACGCAGCTCCGGTGCCAGGAGAGCGGTGAGAGCAGTGTCAGGGCTCTGAGCTCTCATTCCTAAGGGGGGGAACAGGCTGAGTCTCTCCTCACTCCTCCTCCCCACAGCTCGTGTTTCTGGTGCGCTGCTCGTTCCTCACACCTGAGGGGGGGTCTCTATGGATGCAGCTCCGGGGCCAGGAGAGCGGTGAGAGCAGTGTCAGGGCTCTGAGCTCTCATTCCTAAGGGGTGGAGACAGGGCTGAGTCTCTCCTCACTCCTCCTCCCCACAGCTCGTGTTTCAGGTGCGCTGCTCCTGCCTCACACCTGAGGGGGGGGGGTCTCTATGGACGCAGCTCCGGTGCCAGGAGAGCGGTGAGAGCAGTGTCAGGGCTCTGAGCTCTCATTCCTAAGGGGGGGAAACAGGCTGAGTCTCTCCTCACTCCTCCTCCCCACAGCTCGTGTTTCTGGTGCGCTGCTCGTTCCTCACACCTGAGGGGGGGGGGGGTCTCCATGGACGCAGCTCCGGTGCCAGGAGAGCGGTGAGAGCAGTGTCAGGGCTCTGAGCTCTCATTCCTAAGGGGGGGGAACAGGCTGAGTCTCTCCTCACTCCTCCCCACAGCTCGTGTTTCAGGTGTCTGCTCCTTCCTCAAACCCGAGGGCGGGGGTCTCTATGGACGCAGCTCCGGTGCCAGGAGAGCGGTGAGAGCAGTGTCAGGGCTCTGAGCTCTCATTCCTAAGGGGGGGGAACAGGCTGAGTCTCTCCTCACTCCTCCTCCCCACAGCTCGTGTTTCAGGTGTCTGCTCCTTCCTCAAACCCGAGGGCGGGGGTCTCTATGGACGCAGCTCCGGTGCCAGGAGAGCGGTGAGAGCAGTGTCAGGGCTCTGAGCTCTCATTCCTAAGGGGGGGGAACAGGCTGAGTCTCTCCTCACTCCTCCTCCCCACAGCTCGTGGTTCAGGTGCGCTGCTCCTTCCTCACACCTGAGCGGGGTCTCTATGGACGCAGCTCCGGTGCCAGGAGAGCGGTGAGAGCAGTGTCAGGGCTCTGAGCTCTCATTCCTAAGGGGGGGAACAGGCTGAGTCTCTCCTCACTCCTCCTCCCCACAGCTCGTGTTTCTGGTGCGCTGCTCGTTCCTCACACCTGAGGGGGGGTCTCTATGGATGCAGCTCCGGTGCCAGGAGAGCGGTGAGAGCAGTGTCAGGGCTCTGAGCTCTCATTCCTAAGGGGTGGAGACAGGGCTGAGTCTCTCCTCACTCCTCCTCCCCACAGCTCGTGTTTCAGGTGCGCTCCTGCCTCACCCCTGAAGGGGGGGAGGGGGGGTCTCTATGGAAGCAGCTCCGGTGCCAGGACAGGGGTGAGAGCAGTGTCAGGGCTATGAGCTCTCATTCCTAAGGGGGGGAAACAGGCTGAGTCTCTCCTCACTCCTCCTCCCCACAGCTCGTGTTTCAGGTGCGCTGCTCCTGCCTCACACCTGAGGGGGGGTCTCTATGGACGCAGCTCCGGTGCCAGGAGAGCGGTGAGAGCAGTGTCAGGGCTCTGAGCTCTCATTCCTAAGGAGTGGAGACAGGGCTGAGTCTCTCCTCACTCCTCCTCCCCACAGCTCGTGTTTCAGGTGCGCTGCCCCTTCCTCACACCTGGGGGGGCGGGGGTCTCTATGGACGCAGCTCTGGTGCCAGGAGAGCGGTGAGAGCAGTGTCAGGGCTCTGAGCTCTCATTCCTAAGGGGTGGAGACAGGGCTGAGTCTCTCCTCACTCCTCCTCCCCACAGCTCGTGTTTGAGGTGCTCTGCTCCTTCCTCACACCTGAGGGGGGGGGGGGTCTCTATGGAAGCAGCTCCGGTGCCAGGACAGGGGTGAGAGCAGTGTCAGGGCTCTGAGCTCTCATTCCTAAGGGGTGAAGACGGGGCTGAGTCTTCCCTCACTCCTCCCCGCAGCTCGTGTTTCAGGTGCGCTGCTCCTTCCTCACACCTGAGGGGGGGGGGGTCTCTATGGAAGCAGCTCCGGTGCCAGGGGAGCGGTGAGAGCAGTGTCAGGGCTCTAAGCTCTCATTCCTAAGGGGGGGGAACAGGCTGAGTCTCTCCTCACTCCTCCTCCCCACAGCTCGTGTTTCAGGTGCACTGCTCCTGCCTCACACCTGAGGGGGGGGTCTCTATGGACGCAGCTCCGGTGCCTGGAGAGCGGTGAGAGCAGTGTCAGGGCGCTGAGCTCTCATTCCTAAGGGGCGGAGACAGGGCTGAGTCTTCCCTCACTCCTCCCCACAGCTCGTGTTTCAGGTGCGCTGCTCCTTCCTCACACCCGAGGGCAGGGGGGTGGTCTCTATGGACGCAGCTCAGGTGCCAGGAGAGCGGTGAGAGCAGTGTCAGGGCTCTGAGCTCTCATTCCTAAGGGGTGAAGACGGGGCTGAGTCTCTCCTCACTCCTCCTCCCACAGCTCGTGTTTGAGGTGCGCTGCTCCTCCCTCACACCTGAGGGGGGGCTGGTCTCTATGGACGCAGCTCCGGTGCCAGGAGAGCGGTGAGAGCAGTGTCAGGGCTCTGAGCTCTCATTCCTAAGGGGTGGAGACAGGGCTGAGTCTCTCCTCACTCCTCCTCCCACAGCTCGTCTTTCAGGTGCGCTGCTCCTTCCTCACACCTGAGGGGGGGGGTCTCTATGGAAGCAGCTCTGGTGCCAGGGGAGCGGTGAGAGCAGTGTCAGGGCTCTAAGCTCTCATTCCTAAGGGGGGGAACAGGCTGAGTCTCTCCTCACTCCTCCTCCCCACAGCTCGTGTTTCAGGTGCGCTGCTCCTTCCTCACACCTGAGGGGGGGGGGGGGGGGTCTCTATGGACGCAGCTCCGGTGCCAAGAGAGCGGTGAGAGCAGTGTCAGGGCTCTGAGCTCTCATTCCTAAGGGGTGGAGACAGGGCTGAGTCTCTCCTCACTCCTCCTCCCCACAGCTCGTGTTTCAGGTGCGCTGCTCCTTCCTCACACCTGAGGGGGGGTCTCTATGGACGGAGCTTCGGTGCCAGGAGAGCGGTCAGAGCAGTGTCAGGGCTCTGAGCTCTCATTCCTAAGGGGTGGAGACAGGGCTGAGTCTTCCCTCACTCCCCTCCCCACAGCTCGTGTTTCAGGTGCGCTCCTGCCTCACCCCTGAAGGGGGGGAGGGGGGGTCTCTATGGACGCAGCTCCGGTGCCAGGAGAGCGGTGAGAGCAGTGTCAGGGCTCTGAGCTCTCATTCCTAAGGGGTGGAGACAGGGCTGAGTCTCTCCTCACTCCTTCTCCCCACAGCTCATGTTTCTGGTGCACTCCTGCCTCACACCTGAGGGGGGGTCTCTATGGACGCAGCTCCGGTGCCAGGAGAGCGGTGAGAGCAGTGTCAGGGCTCTGAGCTCTCATTCCCAAGGGGTGGAGACAGGGCTGAGTCTCTCCTCACTCCTCCTCCCCACAGCTCGTGTTTCAGGTGCGCTCCTGCCTCACCCCTGAAGGGGGGAGGGGGGGTCTCTATGGACGCAGCTCCGGTGCCAGGAGAGCGGTGAGAGCAGTGTCAGGGCTCTGAGCTCTCATTCCTAAGGGGTGGAGACAGGGCTGAGTCTCTCCTCACTCCTCCTCCTCCCCACAGCTCGTGTTTCAGGTGCGCTGCTCCTTCCTCACACCTCAGGGGGGGTCTCTATGGACGCAGCTCCGGTGCCAGGAGAGCGGTGAGAGCAGTGTCAGGGCTCTGAGCTCTCATTCCTAAGGGGTGGAGACAGGGCTGAGTCTCTCCTCACTCCTTCTCCCCACAGCTCATGTTTCTGGTGCACTCCTGCCTCACACCTGAGGGGGGGTCTCTATGGACGCAGCTCCGGTGCCAGGAGAGCGGTGAGAGCAGTGTCAGGGCTCTGAGCTCTCATTCCTAAGGGGTGGAGACAGGGTTGAGTCTCTCCTCACTCCTCCTCCCCACAGCTCGTGTTTCAGGTGCGCTGCTCCTTCCTCACACCTGAGGGGGGTCTCTATGGACGCAGCTCCGGTGCCAGGAGAGCGGTGAGAGCAGTGTCAGGGCTCTGAGCTCTCATTCCTAAGGGGGGGAAACAGGCTGAGTCTCTCCTCACTCCTCCTCCCCACAGCTCGTGTTTGAGGTGCGCTGCTCCTTCCTCACACCTGAGGGGGGGTCTCTATGGACGCAGCTCCGGTGCCAGGAGAGGGGTGAGAGCAGTGTCAGGGCTCTGAGCTCTCATTCCTAAGGGGGGGAAACAGGCTGAGTCTCTCCTCACTCCTCCTCCCCACAGCTCGTGTTTGAGGTGCGCTGCTCCTCCCTCTCACCTGAGGGGGGTCTCTATGGACGCAGCTTCGGTGCCAGGAGAGCGGTCAGAGCAGTGTAAGGGCTCTGAGCTCTCATTCCTAAGGGGTGGAGACAGGTCTGAGTCTTCCCTCACTCCCCTCCCCACAGCTCGTGTTTCAGGTGCGCTGCTCCTTCCTTCACACCTGAGGGGGGGGGGGTCTCTATGGACGCAGCTCCGGTGCCAGGAGAGCGGTGAGAGCAGTGTCAGGGCTCTGAGCTCTCATTCCTAAGGGGCGGAGACAGGGCTGAGTCTCCCCTCACTCCTCCTCCCCACAGCTCGTGTTTGAGGTGCGCTGCTCCTCCCTCACACCTGAGGGGGGGTCTCTATGGACGCAGCTCCGGTGCCAGGAGAGGGGTGAGAGCAGTGTCAGGGCTCTGAGCTCTCATTCCTGAGGGGTGGAGACAGGGCTGAGTCTCTCCTCACTCCTCCTCCCCACAGCTCGTGTTTCTGGTGCGCTGCTCCTGCCTCACACCTGAGGGGGGGTCTCTATGGACGAAGCTCCGGTGCCAGGAGAGCGGTGAGAGCAGTGTCAGGGCTCTGAGCTCTCATTCCTAAGGAGTGGAGACAGGGCTGAGTCTCTCCTCACTCCTCCTCCCCACAGCTCGTGTTTCTGGTGCGCTGCTCGTTCCTCACACCTGAGGGGGGGTCTCTATGGATGCAGCTCCGGTGCCAGGAGAGCGGTGAGAGCAGTGTAAGGGCTCTGAGCTCTCATTCCTAAGGAGTGGAGACAGGGCTGAGTCTCTCCTCACTCCTCCTCCCCACAGCTCGTGTTTGAGGTGCGCTGCTCCTCCCTCACACCTGGGGGGGGGGGGGTCTCTATTGACGCAGCTCCGGTGCCAGGAGAGCGGTGAGAGCAGTGTCAGGGCTCTGAGCTCTCATTCCTAAGGGGTGGAGACAGGGCTGAGTCTCTCCTCACTCCTCCTCCCCACAGCTCGTGTTTCAGGTGCGCTCCTGCCTCACCCCTGAAGGGGGGGAGGGGGGGTCTCTATGGACGCAGCTCCGGTGCCAGGACAGGGGTGAGAGCAGTGTCAGGGCTATGAGCTCTCATTCCTAAGGGGGGGAAACAGGCTGAGTCTCTCCTCACTCCTCCTCCCCACAGCTCGTGTTTCAGGTGCGCTGCTCCTGCCTCACACCTGACGGGGGGTCTCTATGGACGCAGCTCCGGTGCCAGGAGAGCGGTGAGAGCAGTGTCAGGGCTCTGAGCTCTCATTCCTAAGGGCTGGAGACAGGGCTGAGTCTCTCCTCACTCCTCCTCCCCACAGCTCGTGTTTCTGGTGCGCTGCTCCTGCCTCACACCTGAGGGGGGGTCTCTATGGACGCAGCTCCGGTGCCAGGAGAGCGGTGAGAGCAGTGTCAGGGCTCTGAGCTCTCATTCCTAAGGAGTGGAGACAGGGCTGAGTCTCTCCTCACTCCTCCTCCCCACAGCTCGTGTTTCAGGTGCGCTGCTCCTGCCTCACACCTGAGGGGGGGTCTCTATGGACGCAGCTCCGGTGCCAGGAGAGCGGTGAGAGCAGTGTCAGGGCTCTGAGCTCTCATTCCTAAGGGGGGGGAACAGGCTGAGTCTCTCCTCACTCCTCCTCCCCACAGCTCGTGTTTCTGGTGCGCTGCTCCTGCCTCACACCTGAGGGGGGGTCTCTATGGACGCAGCCCCGGTGCCAGTACAGGGGTGAGAGCAGTGTCAGGGGTCTGAGCTCTCATTCCTAAGGGGGGGACACAGGCTGAGTCTCTCCTCACTCCTCCTCCCCACAGCTCGTGTTTCTGGTGCGCTGCTCCTGCCTCACACCTGAAGGGGGGTCTCTATGGACGCAGCTCTGGTGCCAGGAGAGCGGTGAGAGCAGTGTCAGGGCGCTGAGCTCTCATTCCTAAGGGGGGGACACAGGCTGAGTCTCTCCTCACTCCTCCTCCCCACAGCTCGTGTTTCTGGTGCGCTGCTCGTTCCTCACACCTGAGGGGGGGGGGGAGGGGGGGGTCTCCATGGACGCAGCTCCGGTGCCAGGAGAGCGGTGAGAGCAGTGTCAGGGCTCTGAGCTCTCATTCCTAAGGAGTGGAGACAGGGCTGAGTCTCTCCTCACTCCTCCTTCCCACAGCTCGTGTTTGAGGTGCGCTGCTCCTTCCTTCACACCTGAGGGGGGGGGGTCTCTATGGACGCAGCTCCGGTGCCAGGAGAGCGGTGAGAGCAGTGTCAGGGCGCTGAGCTCTCATTCCTAAGGGGGGGACACAGGCTGAGTCTCTCCTCACTCCTCCTCCCCACAGCTCGTGTTTCTGGTGCGCTGCTCGTTCCTCACACCTGAGGGGGGGGGGGGGGTCTCTATGGACGCAGCTCCGGTGCCAGGACAGGGGTGAGAGCAGTGTCAGGCAGGGCTCTGAGCTCTCATTCCTAAGGGGTGGAGACAGGGCTGAGTCTCTCCTCACTCCTCCTTCCCACAGCTCGTGTTTGAGGTGCGCTGCTCCTTCCTTCACACCTGAGGGGGGTCTCTATGGACGCAGCTCCGGTGCCAGGAGAGCGGTGAGAGCAGTGTCAGGGCGCTGAGCTCTCATTCCTAAGGGGGGGACACAGGCTGAGTCTCTCCTCACTCCTCCTCCCCACAGCTCGTGTTTCTGGTGCGCTGCTCGTTCCTCACACCTGAGGGGGGGGGGGGGGTCTCTATGGACGCAGCTCCGGTGCCAGGACAGGGGTGAGAGCAGTGTCAGGCAGGGCTCTGAGCTCTCATTCCTAAGGGGTGGAGACAGGGCTGAGTCTCTCCTCACTCCTCCTTCCCACAGCTCGTGTTTGAGGTGCGCTGCTCCTTCCTTCACACCTGAGGGGGGTCTCTATGGACGCAGCTCCGGTGCCAGGAGAGCGGTGAGAGCAGTGTCAGGGCGCTGAGCTCTCATTCCTAAGGGGGGGACACAGGCTGAGTCTCTCCTCACTCCTCCTCCCCACAGCTCGTGTTTCTGGTGCGCTGCTCGTTCCTCACACCTGAGGGGGGCGGGGTCACACACAGGAGTTGGCAGATGTAGTGAGCAGCAGTGCTCACTTCTAGCATAAAGGGGTGTCCGAGGTCTCAGGGGGAGCTGTGATGGGGCTTCTGATAGGGCCGGACCTGGAAAAGGGCCCACCGCAGCCCCGAGACCCCAGGACTGCCGGAGAGAAGCCGCAGCGTCAGGGGGGTGGGTTCATGCGGCCTGTGAGTGACACAGAGTGGGAGACGGGGACCCCCCCTTACAAAAACTTCAGGAGAGGGGGGCTCTTCCCAGAGCTCATTCGGAGCCGCCCTGCCAGCACCAGCTCGGGGTATTCCTCACCTCCGAACAGTGAGGGGCCTACAGAGGGCTGTGAGAGCAGGGAGTCGGTGAACTCTGAAGCTGGCAGCTGCCCCCCCTGGCCACATTCTTCAATCCCCGAGTGCCTGGCAGAGCCCGGGGGCCGGGACAGCGCAGTGCCGGGGCCGGGGGCCGTGGGAGGTCCTGGATCAGAGAATAATGGGGAGAGGGGGCCCCGGCCGGGTCAGGGAGTCAGAATAGAGAGGAGAGACTCGGGGCTGGGTCTTCACGAAGACACAGAGAGAGGAGAAGATGCGGAGTCAGGGGGTGAGAGGCTGCGCGGAAGGGAGAGCCCGGGCAGGAGAGAGGCTCTGAAGGAGGGGGCTGGGGCAGAGGGACATAAGGGAGGGGGGCTCCTACGCGGTGAGGGACACAGGATTGAGGGAAGGCACTCGGGGCAGGGGCTTCACCAAGACACAGAGAGAAGAAGAGAAGATGCGGAGTCAGGAGGTGAAATGCTGCCGGGGAGGGAGAGCGCTGACAGGAGAGAGGCCCTGAAGGAGGTGGCTGGGGCAGAGCTCCAGAGCCTGATACTGAGGACAGGACCCGAGGGGTCCACGCAGAAACCCCCCGGAGAGAAGAGCCGGAAGAGGACGCGCCTGCCACCTACAGGTAAGAAGATCAGGGCACAAGTTGGTGATACACGGGAGAGGACGCCGTCCACCCACTCTTTTCACAGGGTGGACGCCGTCCACCTGCCAAGATGTTGGGACCCACTGAAATCTACTTAACTTGTCCCGGTGTCATTTTTAGACACTGGGACACATTCAGTAGCGCCTGCACGTTGTCTGCTTCGTTCTAAACAGAAACATGAAGGCGGCAAAGGTCTTTCCCATTTTAAATTCCAGCTGAGCACAAAACAAAGGCCAAAACTAAGGGACCATCAGGCCTCCTTTTGTTTGAGTATCCTAGCTGGGAGTTGGTTGTATGATAGAGGCACACAAGGCTCAAACACGCAGCCCGAACCACACACTCCTTTACCACGCAATTTCGTGGTAAAGACATGAATGGTAAGGGTGTATGCATGGCTAACTGTGTCACTATTCTGGCACCCCCTACCTTCCCCCTTGCCCTCAATTACAAATCCCCTACCTGCCCCCCGCCTTGAGCTATAACAATGCCCTCCCTATTCCTAAAATACTCCTCCAAACCCCTCCTTCTGCCCCGAGTCCCCACGTGGTTTAGGCAAACGTGGTTACGCTTTCGAACTACCGGAACGCGTGGCTCTGGCCAAGTAGTTCCGAATGTTTTCCCGGGGGTCTATTTGGAGCCTCAAACCTACCTAGATGCACATGCAATGGAGGGAAACAAAGGCACACTGCTTGTTATTACATCACAAGTACCTGAGAGAGGCATGCTCTTGACTTTGTCCAGTCACTCTATGTAAGGGAGGTGCATTGTAAGAGTAACTTATGTGCTGGTCTGTGGCAGTATTTACACAAATAACAAATAAGTTAAATAACACTATTTCGTTTTGTGGAAAAAGGTACGGGCCGATGACCTTTTTCAGAGTTGCCCGGCGTTAACCGCCTCTATACCCACTCAAGTTACCAAACAAAGAGGCAGGCGCTGTAGAGTGGAAGGCAGGAAACAGAAGTTTATTCCGACGGAGCAGAACACATCAAATCAGACAACAGGGTATCTTCTCGAGGTGCTCTAATCGCATCTCTGTGGCCTGGCCTCTTATACACAAGTTTATTGTTTTATTGCATAAAACACATTTCTGTCAACACTTTAATGTACGGAAAGACATCCTCGGAATCCCCGCTTCAGGCCCGTTCCCACACACATTTACAGTTGAAGTCCCCACCCCGGTCACAACAGGTGATGATTATCGCACAGCTGGACATTCTGCCGATTCACGGAATGTATGGGATTGATCGGATGTCATAGGGTGGGGGCTTTGATCAACTCGTGGATCCTTTGATGGGGGAGGCTTCCTACTGTACAGGGGGGGCAATAAACAGCATCCGCAGGGCCAGGTGGCGGCCTGGGAACGAGTAAGACAAACGGGCACAGAGGAAAGGGGGTTTTATCAAAGGACCCGGGATCATGAAAGGAACGAAGGGAGGTGTCGCGCTGGGAACAGGATGGGGTTCCGAGGCAGAGCTGCGCTGAAGAGGGGTTTATGACCCAAGGCATGTGAGAGCGGGGGCTGTCAGCGTGCGGGGGATGCTCGCGAGGTCAAGAGAGAGAGGGAGAGAGAGAGAGAGAGATGCGCTGGCTATTTGTGATGGGCAGAGAGGCCATGGTACTAAAAATGGCTGCCGCTTACGCGCACGAATGGGCTCGAAAAGGGGGCAAGATGGCGCCGATAATGTTGACGGTGCAACCTAACTTTTAACAGTTTTTCGCCTTCTATAGCACTAGCCACCCGAACGCAGGGTGTTGGAGCGCTTTACATCACACGTACACAGTATACAACGAACAGGATGTGTTACAGTGAGGGTTACAACAAGGTCTGGGAGCCACATGTCATTCATAGCTATATTCAAAGGATCATAAATATAATTTTTGAACTGCAAGTATTAAAAGGATCTTTGTTAAAAGCAGTAACGCACTTACCCAGCTGCATAAAATAAAACATTGCAATCTGCCTTTTGCATAATGTGCCTTGCAGTAGAGGTGGGTGAGCCATGGAAAGCTCGGACCTGAAGCCTGGCTCTCTCAGCTCGAGGTCCGGTTGGAACCTCAATCCCATAACATGCTGAGCTTCCATGTAGCTACTGCCACTCTCCCTCCCTCTACCCAGGATGTGGCATCATCCCCAGAGCTGCTGACTTTGGTACTCGGGAACCAGGTTTGATTCAAGGCATTGGATAAACATTCTGAGGCTCTTGGAAAATAAATTAACCTTGACGCGCCTATAAACAATTCATGTGTCCAAATGCAATGTATCTGTGCTCATTTAAAGTGCTCCAATCAATCTGAGTCAAGTTCACAGTGTTGAAAACTGAAGAAATATGCACAAAGAGGTAAAAACAAAGTCTCAACAAAAGAAAAGACAAATCTTTACCCATTTACTGACTGATTTGTACAAAAGCGAAACAAGAAAAAAGGATAAACTGCAGCGTTCCTGCTTAAATTAGGCAAATATTTTATTTCTCCAAAACTGTGTTTTATTCATTATCGCACATGAAAGCCCTTTCAAATGTGTGACCTCAGAATACCAGTTGTAGAAGAGCTATTGTGTTGGATTTAATACACTATAATGTTGCACTCTAATAATCTGAGAAATGCAAAGGGTTTACATGATTGTTTTACACCTTACTGCACTAATGGATTATGGGAAAGACCTCCGTCCCTCGGTCTAGGTCACCTTTCTCCCAGCAGCTCCGCTGTGCCCTCTCTTGCCTCCAGACCCCAATCTCCACCTTGGGAGGTTCAAGGCTGCTGCCCGCTCCTGTGCCTGCTGCCCGCTCCAACTGGGAACAGACTGCCTGCATCCACAGGAACCTTTCTCAGCAGTTTTTAGGGCTCGCTTGCTGTGCACATGTGCACAGCTGGCGTAGCTCTATAGGGGCTTAAACAGCGTTTAACCAAGCACGATTCCACTGACGATTTCTTGCAGTGCATGTGCTTTTTAGGTCATTGCGCAAGCGCAAGCCCTAAAAAGCGCGTGCACAATGCCACCAGCCGCCTGCCTGCCTGCCTCGCATTACCACATCAAAGGCAGCTTCTCAGCGTGCGCTCATCCCCTAATTATTCACGGCCGCCGGCCGTGTCTCCTTTTATGCATCTACTTTCAGCAACAAGTAAGTCGCTTTTGAATTTAGGCGCTTTGTTAAAAGATTGCACAAAGGTTCCACACAGCGTCACTGATGTAATGTGCATAATTTTACAGATCCCTCGGTTCCTTGGTTAATTGACAAGCTGGGTTACTGCAAGCAGTATGTAACACTTACTGCGAGCCATAGAGGTAAAGACATGCATTTGTCTATCCTAATATGCATGGGGTATACGCTGAGAGTACGTGGTTTTCACTAGGATGTAAGGTTGCACTACACACACATAAGCACACGATGTCCTGCTGGGAGCACTAGTTGCACTTTGGTGGCATGTATAAGTTTAGGTCCTACATGCATGTTCAAACGATTTTAAAGCTGGTGAGGCCGAGATATAAACTAATATTCAAAGCACAGATCCCCTAATTATTCACGGCCAGCGGCCTTACTTTCAGTTTCACGGCCGTCGGCCGTGTCTCCTTTTATGCATCTACTTTGGTTTGCATTTCTCTTCTCGTGTTTCCCTTTGCTCCCCCTTTTCCTCTGTAGATAACCTGCACACCTTTTTTTACCTTATTTTGCGATTAATTATATGTTAATCCAAACTTTTTTACAATCGGTGCAACCCTTTCTATGGCCACGGCGTCTACACGCCAGTACTGGCGTTTCATTTTTGATGGCGGCAGCGGAAATACTGAAGGGAAAAGATAATGGGATTACCAGCTGTTCCTTAAGGTATGAGAAAGCAACAAGAGGAGGGCACCGGGGCATTGACATTATCACGGTTGGACGCCTTTACTGAGAAGGCTTTTATTTATTTACTTGCAGCTTGGGTCAATATCGGCGAGTTTTAATTTTCGCTACACTGAAACACCACCTTGTAACATTCAGCAACAAGTAAGTCGCTTTTGAATTTAGGCGCTTTGTTAAAAGATTGCACAAAGGTTCCACACAGCGTCATTGATGTAATGTGCATATTTTTACAGATCCCTCGGTTCCTTGGTTAATTGACAAGCTGGGTTAGTGCAAGCAGCATGTAACACTTACTGCGAGCCATAGAGGTAAAGACATGCATTTGTCTATCCTAATATGCATGGGGTCTACGCTGAGAGTACGTGGTTTTAACCAGGATGTAAGGTCGCACTACACACACATAAGCACACGATGTCCTGCTGGGAGCACTAGTTGCCCTTTGGTGGCATGTATAAGTTTAGGTCCTACATGCATGTTCAAACGATTTTAAAGCTGGTGAGGCCGAGATATAAACTAATATTCAAAGCACAGAATGCAATATATGAAACAGCACTGTATGCACAGGTGGAGAAATGAAAAGGTGCTTCAATAGTTTTAAGGATACAAAGAAATTAGAAACATATCAGCATTATGTTCATGTTTTGCTTTTTAACAGAATTCCCCTGATGAAGGTGCGAGGCACCGAAATGTATTGAGAAGATATGAGAATATGAGAAGACCTTTTCAATGTTGTTTTCGGATCGTATTTGAAACTGAAGCACGTGACTTGTGCAATTTATATGATTTGTAAATTGAAGCACGTATTTTGTATTCTATAAATTGAACAAATTTCTGTTTTTTGAATGAAGCATTGAATTAAGCAACTGGTTTTTGCAAATTGTTTTATTTCATGATACATGGTCAATTGGCATGACCTTTAAGTAAGAGTATGGAATGACTAATTTATGACACCATTTGATGATGAAGAATTGAATGAACAGTGTAATTAATGTGATAGAAGGATAAAAAATTGAGCATTTGGTTTAAAGTTTATTGCACCTGACAGGGCAAGGTGAACAATGCATCCCAGCACTAAACACATCTGTGTTTAGAAACCTTTGCAACCCCTCCCACGGAGCCTTGTCCCTCTCCTCATTCTCCACCTCGTCTCTCCTTTCCTCCCCCTGGTCTGGGTGAACTTTCAACGTTACTATCATTAACTCCCTCTGTACCTCTCCTTGCATCCTCCTCTTTACTTCGATTCCTGCCGTCTCTTCTCCAGCTGTTTTACTTTGCTTCCTTGAGTGAAGGCTTATCGTGAGCTAATTGTCTTTACTACCCCTCTTTGCTTCCATTCCCGTCATGTTCTAGCCCAGTTTTGCAAAGTTTATGACTCTTTAAATGGCCGATGTAGACGCAGTACAAATGGCTGAATATGCGCAAATAACGAGAACGAGTGTACTCGCAGAGGGAGAAAGCAAGGTTCAGACAATATGCGAATGACTGAAAATTGCAGAATATTAATTGTGCAAGACTTGCAGAAGAACTATACATCTAAAACTATGTAATTTACATATGTAGGCTATAACATTTGGCTGAAAAGTTGTTTTCTAAGATTTGTAATGTCATAGGTTGACATTTTTTGTATTCAATGTCCCGTCGCCTCTGCTATGAAATCCCACCATGATGCATACCATCTTTGCGTCATCGCTGATAAGACAAAATATTAAAAAAAAAAATTTGGTGACCATGTACAGCCATGTCACTAGGCCACAACACATATGACAAAGCTATTAATTTAGCTATTTTACACAATAACGCATAAATAAAAAAAAATCATTTATAATACCAATAGCTCAAACTTTCCTAATGCGAGCCCTATTGCATTTCCAATGCATGTTTCTTTATTCTTCCTTTTTGTGCCACTGTTATTGTGCCCATCTGTGTCTTGCTCTTATTCCACCACTGTTTAGGTCTCGCCTGAGCCAATGCGCTTGCGCATTGCTGGCAAGATTATAGGAAGGGGAACAAAAAAGTCTACCAAAGACCTCTGAAATGCGGTTTATGGCCAGTGCATGTGAGGCATTCAAGCGCGAAGCACTGCTTTCACCAGCGCACGATCAGCCTCACTTCCTGCAACAGCTTCCATTTGCTACCAGACACTTCGTGCAGGCGCGCCAGGCTCCTCTTTTGCAGCCACACGCATTCAGCTCACCACGCAGCACACCCCCTCACTCTCCATATGGTCGCTCGCGTTTTCTTTGATCTACACCGCACGTTCTCACAGACTCCTTTCCGCCCACGCGTCTCTCCTCTTCCACGTAGTTCCGCCCCGACTGTTCTTTCTCTCAGCTTTGTGATTTTGGCTTTGGGTGACTGACTGCTTGACCTCGTGCCTATGAGTTGTGCATGCGTCTATTATATTTATTTATTTACACGTCACTTAGGAACACCACCACATCACTCTGGGACACCACCACATCACTCTGGGGCACCACCACATCACTCTGGGGCACCACCACATCACTCAGGAGCACCACCACATCACTCGGGGGCACCATCACATCACTCGGGGACAGCACCACATCTCTTGGGGGACACTACCACATCACTAAGGGGCAGCACACGTCCATTCTTTTCTTTTTACATTTTGTATGCCATAAAAAATATCTCTACACAAACAGCACTTCCGTCCCACATTTTCTTTCTCTCATCACTCAGGGGCACCACCACATCACTCGGGGACACCACCACAACACTCGGGGACACCACCACAACACTCCGGGACACCACCACAACACTCGGGGACACCACCACAACACACGGGGACACCACCACAACACTCAGGGGACACTACCACATCACTAAGGGGCAGCAAACGTCCATTCTTTTCTTTTTAAATTTTGTATGCAAAAAAAATACCACATCACTCAGGGGCTTTACCACATCACTCAGGGGCTTTACCACATCACTCAGGGGCTTTACCATATCACTCGGGGGCACCACCACATCACTCGGGGGCACCACCACATCACTCGGGGGCACCACCACATCACTCGGGGCACCACCACTTTACCTGGGGGACACCACCACATTACTCGGGGACACCACCACATTACTCGGGGACACCACCACATTACTCGAGGGCACCACCACATTACTCGGGGGCACCACCACATCACTCAGCACCACAACAGCACTGCCTTGCTTGCTACCACATCACTCTGGGACACCATCACATCACTCGGGGGCACCGCCACATCGCTCGGGGGCACCGCCACATCACTCGGGGGCACCACCACATCATTCGGGGACAGCACCACATCACTTGAGGGACACTACCACATCACTAAGGGGCAGCACACGTCCATTCTTTTCTTTTTACATTTTGTATGCCATAAAAAATATCTCTACACAAACAGCACTTCCGTCCCACATTTTCTTTCTCTCATCACTCGGGGGCACCACCACATCACTCGGGGGCACCACCACATCACTCGGGGGCACCACCACATCACTCGGGGACACCACCACATCACTCAGGAAGCGAGGACGAACAAGGGCAATCACAAATATGACAAATCCACTAATTTAGGGGGGGAACTAAAACAACAAAATTCAAGCGGATAAGATTACGAATTCCACACAATGTTCCACAGTTACAGAAACAAGCCAGACGCTTATAGGGTTCTAATTAATTAACTTAAAAAAACAATATAAAAAAACATATTACGCACCTAGAAACTTATGATGGCAAAACATAAGATTACTAATAGCAAGTAGGATAAAAGCAAACAACAATACTAAAAAAAAAAAAAAATCTAACCGTCAAAACACTACGCTGAGAATTTGCATTGATATACCACCATACAATACTATCGCAATACACAGCAAAATATTGAAATACAACCGAAATATAAAAAACTATACACACACACATTTAATATTATAACAAATATTATCACGGAGCGTTGCAACAATATAACAAAATCACGCACATATACAACTATTACCACATTTACACCCAAAAAAAATATATTTTCAATAATATAACTCAACTAGTAAACGCAAGAAATTAAAAAATTCATATATCGGAAAATATTCCTAGTTAACAGCCAACACACATTGGAAAATTTTAAAACAAGTACATTTAAAAAAAAGAATTTGTTTAGTAAAACAGACACAACTATAAAAATTATACTTTTCAAATAAACAAGTCAACAAACACATGACAGGACACAAACACTACCAAAAACATAAAAGTACTTGTTGGACAATGCAGGAAACTGACGGCAAAGCAGCCACACTTTCCATGAAGTACCCGATCTACAATATGGGGATTTCCAATTTGACGCACGTCAATTGTTACGCTACGTATGAAGACTTAACAGTATGATTGGCTAAGAGACACGTCAATCAAACATGTACACAAAACCAAAAAAAAACTAGACCGCAACACTAACATACGTAACTTTTGTTATGGAACATTTACACATCTAGCATTTTATTTTAGATTAAAAGGGTGCACACACACACAATTATACACACACACATACAAAAAGCCACCACACACAACACACCACACACACAAGACCCCCCCACACACACACCACAACACACACTACACACACACACACACCCACAAACCCACACACACACACTCACACACAAAACACCACACACGTGCACAACCCCACACACAACACCCCACAAACACAAGCCCACACTCACAACCACCCACACACAACACCACACAGACAGAACACACCACACACACAAACCCACACACACACACAATGCCCCACACACAACCCCCCAACAGACACAAACCCACACACAACACCACAGATATACAACCTAACACTCCTAAAACCCCACACACATACAACACCACCCAACACACAACCATACACATACACAACCACACAAACACCCATAACCGCAACAAGAACACACACAACACTCAACCACACACAATCCCACACGCAACCCCCCACACACACAACCCACCACACACAACCCATAATACCACACACACAAATCCACACACATCCACACACAACCCCAACACACATACAACCCCACACACACAACTACAACACACAACCACACAACAACCACACAGCCACACACACACACACAACACACACACACAACCACACTCAATCACACACACAACCCAAAACACACACCCAAACACTCCACACACACAAACACACAACACACCACACACAATCTGATTAACAACCAAACCCACACACAACCTCACAAACAACTAAGGATGGGCGAATGTTGTGGATTCACGGTCTGCGAATTCACACGAAATGGCAAATCCGCGAGTTTGCGGATTTTCCGGCGAACATGTGGATTTTTTTTGCCATTTGTGACATGTGTGTCTGGACCTTTGCCACCGCGCCAAAAGGCGCTGAGGTCCCTCGAGTGAGCTGTCCATCATAGTGAGGAAAGGGCGGGAAGACGTTACATACCCTAGTGTGTGTGTGGCGGGGCTTCTATGCGAGTTCACATGCCTCTTGTTTATGAAGGGTCAGAGACCGATCACCAGATGAGGAGAAAGCAGCCTCCTGTTCACAGGAAGTACTAAGGGATTACACTAGAAAAACTTGTGGATGCAGACCTCCAGCAAGGATTACAACTAATTGTAGGCAGTAGACATATGGGGAGGTAGCAAACCTGCCTAGCCTTGACCGTGCTCACTAGTTGTTTGGGCTGATTATAATGCGTGACTAAATTTGCGCTTCAACTCGGGCACCTGCTTAATTTATATCATTCTGGAAGTCCTTTCTGTTGAGGTCTAATTTTTGTGACAGGAGCATCGTGCCAGAATGAATCCTGCCTGCATTATCCACGAAGATGCTGCAAAACAAAACAAAGATCTGCCCGCGAGCGAATTTGCAAATTTTCGGCAATTTCGGTAGATTCGCAGATCGCAAAATTTGCACATTTCGCAAGCGGAACAGATTTTGCGCCCATACTTACAAACAACACCACACACAACCACACAAACAACCCCACAAAAAACACACACAACACACAACAAAATGCCCGCACACAACCACCCCACACACAAACACACCACCCAAAACACACCCAACCACCAAGACACACAACACCCCCAAAAACAATCCCCCACACACACTACCCACAACACACACAACCCCTCCACACCCACACAATTCACACACAACCCCACACACACACAAAACACCAAACACATACAAGCCCACACACATAAAACCACATATTCATACAACCCCCACACACAACACCCACACACAAACCCCCACACACAAATCACACATGACACACACACACACCACTCAAACACACACACCGTCCCCCACACGCACACACCTGACACACACACCCCACACACAAACCCCCCAAACACAAACCCTCAAACACAACCTCACACACACAAAAACCGTCCGCACAAACCACCAACACACAAACACACACACAACACACCCCACAAACACACAAACAGACACACACACTAAACCCAGACACACACATACACCACCCACACAAACACAACAGAACACACACACGCCCACACCCCCCACAACACACACACACACACACACAAAACCACACGGACACACAACCCATACACGTACAACAAAACACACACAACCAAACACACAAAACTACAGACACAATACCACGTACACACAAACACACACACACACACAATCATCAATCTATCAACAAGATACAATAACACACACAGAAACACTTTGCTAATGCTATCCATATTAAAATGGCACAATACAAAAGTAATAACACAATGAACCAGGATGGGGGAACAGTTACTTATGGAAATTCAAAATTGCGATGTTTTTTAATTCAAACAATGCCAATAGCACAATACATTTTTTGCAAACAAAAATAACCATGAACATATAAATGCACAAGATCATTTCACAAATTGCAAACGTGAGATAATATTTCAACAAAAATAATTGACCATGTCGCTCATTTATAAAACCAGTTATGCCACATTCACAGTCAGCAACAACATTTTACTCAAAAACTGATTACGGAGAATGGAGTATTCCTTAAGATACGTAACAATAAAACTGTACTTCTCGACAATAAGCTTCAACATGCCAAAATGTTTATAACACTTCATGTCATTGAGGAAAAAAACAACCCATTGTGAGACACACAGAACTAACAAAATATGAGGCAGGAAGCGAGGACGAACAATGCCAATCACAAATATGAAACATTCCGCAAATTTGGGGGCGACTAAAACAACAAAATTCAACCAGATATAACGAATTCTACACAATGTTCCACAGTTACAGAAACAAACCAGATGCCTATAAGATTCTCATTTATTAACTAAAAAAAAATATAAAAAACATAGTACGCACCTCGAAACTTATGATGACAAAATATAAGATTACTAATAGCAATTTGGATAAAAGCAGACCTTACAATACTAAAAAACAAAAAAAATAAAAATAAAATAAAAATCTAACCGACAAAGCACTACGCTGAGACGTTGCATTGATATACAACCATACATTACTATCGCAATATACAGCGAAATATTAAAATACAATGGAAATATACAAATATTATTTAATACACACACACATTTAATATTACATCAAATAATATCACGAAGTGCTGCAACAATATAACAAAATCACGCACATATATAACTATTACCACATTTTTAATATTATAACTCGACTAGTAAATACAAGAAATGAAACAAATCATATATCTGGACATTCGTAGCCTATACATAACATACATTAACAGCCAACACACATTGGGAAATGTAAAAACAAGTACATTAAAAAAAAACATAACTTGTTTAATAAAACAGACACTACTATAAAAATTATTAATTTCAATCGATCAGCCTCACTATATCTGTCAGCCTCACTATATCTGTCTATCTATCTATCGCCCTCACTTTATCTACCGCCCTCACTCTATCGACCTCTCTCTAGCTATCTATCGTCCTCACTCTATCTATCTATCTATCTATCTATCTATCTATCTATCTATCTATCTATCTATCTATCTATCTATCTATCTATCTATCTATCTATCTATCTATAGATCTATCTATCTATCTATCTATCTATCTATCTATCAACCGCTCTCTACCACCCTGCACATTCTCTAAATCCCTGTTCTCTTCTGCTGATCTGCTGCTCTCTTCCACCTCGCCTCCTTCTCTAACTCCCTGTTCTATTCTCTTCTCCTGTGCCGATCTGCTGCTCTCTTCCAGCACACCTCCTTCTTTAACTCCCTGTTCTCTTCTGCTGTGATCTGCCCCTCTATTACACCCACCTCCTTCTCTAACTCGCTGTTCTCTTCTTTTCTCCCTCTGCTGATCTGCTGTTCTCTTCCACCCCACTCCTTCTTTAACTCCCTGTTCTCTTCTGCTGATCTCTTCCACTTTGCATCCTTCTCTAACTCCATTTTCTCTTCTAATGTACTAATCTGCTGCTCTCTTCAACACCGCCTCCTTCTTTAATTCCCTGTTTTCTTCAGATGTGCTGACCTGCTCCTCTCTCCCACCCACATCCTTCTCTAACTCACAGTTGTCTTCTCTTCTCCCAGGCTGATCTGCTACTCTCTTCCACCATGCCTCATTCCCTAACTACATTTTCTCTTCTCTTATCCGGTGCACATCTGCTGCTCTCTTCCACCAAGCATACTTCTTTAACTCCCTGTTTTCTGATCATGTGCTACTCTGCTGTTCTCTTCAACCCACCTCTTTCTCTAAGTCCCTGTTCTCTTCTCCTGTGCCGATCTGCTGTTTTTTTCCACACCGCCTCCTTCTTTACCTCCATGTTCTCTTATGCTGTGATGTTATGCTGCTCTCTTCGACACACCTCCTTCTATAACTCCATGTTCTCTTCACTTCTACAAAGCTGATCTGCTGCTCTCTTCCACACGCCTCCTTCTCTACCTCAATGTTCTTATCCCGTGCTGTTCTGCTGCTCTCTTCCAAACTACCTCCTTCTTTAATTCCCTGTTCTCTTCTGCTGTGCTAATCTGCTGATCTCTTCCATCCCACATCCTATTTAACTCCCTGTTATCTTCAGCTGTGCTGATCTGCTGCTCTTTCACCCACCTCCTTCTCTAACTCCCTGTTCTCTTATTTTCTCCCTCTGCTGATCTGCTGCTCACTTCCACCCAGCATCCTTCTTTAACTCCCTATTCACTTCTGCTGCTCTCTTCCAACTCGCATCCTACTCTAACTCCATGCTCTCTTATCCTGTGCTAATCTGGTGCTCTCTTCCACACCACCTCCTTCATTAACTCCCAGATCTCTTTTGCTGTGCTGCCCTCCTCCTTTCTTCCACCCACCTCACTCCCTTACTCTCTGTTCTCTTCTCTTCTCCCATGCTGATCTGCTGCTATCTTCCACTCTGCCTCCTTTTTAAAATCCATGCTCTCTTCTCTTCTCCTGTGCTGGTCTGCTGCTCTCTTCAACCCACCTCTTTCTCTAAGTCCCTGTTCTCTTCTCCTGTGCCGATCTGCCTTTCTCTTCCACACCGCCCCTTTCTTTAACTCCATGTTCTCTTATGCTGTGATGTTATGCTGCTCTCTTCGACACACCTCCTTCTATAACTCCATTCACTTCTACAAAGCAGATCTACTACTCTCTTCCACACGCCTCCTTTTCTAACTCCCTGTTCTCTTCTTTTCTCCCTCTGCTGATCTGCTGCTCACTTCCACCCAGCATCCTTATTAACTCCCTATTCACTTCTGCTGATCCGCTGCTCTCTTCCAACTCGCATCCTACTCTAACTCCATGCTCTCTTATCATCCTGTGCTAATCTTCTGCTCTCTTCCACACCACCTCCTTCATTAACTCCCTGTTCTCTTCTGCTGTGCTGTCCTCCTCCTCTCTTCCACCAACCTCACTCTCTAACTCCGTGTTCCCTTCTCTTCTCCCGTGCTGATCTGCTGCTATCTTCCACTCTGCCTCCTTTTCAAACTCCATGCTCTCTTCTCTTCTCCTGTGCTGGTCTGCTGCTCTCTTCCACTCAGCCTCCTTCTTTAAATCTGTTTTCTTCTCCTGTGCTAATCTGCTGTTCTCTTCCACCCTCATCTTTCTGTAACTCCCCGTTCTCTTCTCCTGTGCTGATCTGCTATTATCTTCCACCGGCCTCCTTTTTAAATCCCTGTTCTCTTCTCCGGTGCTTATCTGCTGCTCTCTTCCACACCGCATCCTTCTTTAACTCACTGTTTTCTTCTCCTGTGTTAATATGGTGTTCTCTTCCATCCGCCTCTTTCTCTAACTCCCTGTTATCTTCTCCTGTACCAATATGCTGTTCTCTTCCACCCCGCATCCTACTGTAACTACGTCTTCTTTTATGCTGTACTGTTATGCTGCTCTCTTCCACACACCTCCTTCTCTAACTCCCTGTTCTCTTCTCTGCTCCCGAGCTGATCTGCTGCTCTATTCAACCCACCTCCTTCTCTACCTCCATTTCCTATACGCACGTGGTGTTCTGCTGCAACACCTCCTTCTTTAAGTCCCTGTTCTCTTTTCCTGTGATAATCTGCTGCTCTCATCTACCCTGCCTCCATCTTTATCTCCCTGTTCTCTTATGCTGTGCTGATCTGCTGCTCTCTTCCACACACCACCTGCTCAAACTCCCTGTTCTCTTCTTTTCTCCCTCTGCTGATAGGCTGCTCTCTTCCACCCCGCCTCCTTCTTCTTTAACTACCTGTTCTCTTCTGCTGATCTGCTACTCTCTTCCACCTTGCCTCCTTCTTTAACTACCTGTTCTCTTCTGCTGATCTGCTACTTTCTCCCACCTCGCCTCCTTCTCTAACTCACTGTTCTCTTCACCTGTGCTTACCTGCTCCTCTCTTCCACCCACATCCTTCTCTAACTCACTGTTCTCTTCTCTTCTCCTGTGCTCATCTACTGCACTCTTCCACCATTCCTCATTCTCTAACTCCATGTTCTCTTCTCCACTATATCTATCTATCTATCTATCTATCTATCTATCTATCTATCTATCTATCTATCTATCTATCTATCTATCGCCCTCACTCTCTATCTACATATAAATCTATCTATCGGCCTAACCTATCTGTCGCACTCACTCTATCTTATCTATCTAGCTCACTCCCTCTATCTATCGCCCGCACTCTATCTATCGCCCGCACTCTATCTATCTATCGCACTCACTATCTATCGCCCGCACTCTATCTATCTATCGCACTCACTATCTATCGCCCGCACTCTATCTATCTATCGCACTCACTATCTATCGCACTCACTATCTATCTATCAACATCTATCTATCAACATCTATCTATCAACATCTATCTATCAACATCTATCTATCAACATCTATCTATCAACATCTATCTATCAATCTATCTATCTATCTATCTATCTATCTATCTATCTATCTATCTATCTATCTATCTATCTATCTATCTATCTATCTATCTATCTATCTATCCTATCTATCTATCTATCAATCGCCCTCACTCTATCAATCGCCCTCACTCTATATATCTATCTAGCGATCGCCCTCACTCTATCTATCGCTATCTATGTATCTATCTTTCTATTTATCGCCCTCAGCACTATCTATGTGTCTATCGCACTCACTCTGTGTCTATCTATCGCACTCTCTATCTATCGATTGCACTCACTCTATCTATCTATCGCCCTCACTCTATCTATCGCACTCACTCTATCTATCGCACCACCACAGCATCACTCGGGGGCATCACAACATCACTATGCGCTAACACAACAACACTGACCACCACAGCATCCCTCGTCACCACCACAGCATCACTCAGCGCGACCACAGCATTAATCTGTGCAACCATTCAATGACTAGCTTGTTTCCTTTCCAGTAAAAGAATTGGCTTGGTAATTTGGTCTGCCCTGTTCCCCTGATGCACTGGGCCAGGGACAGACTATTTTGCATGTAGCCAGGTTCTGAGCTGGGATGGTGCAGTGAGCTAAAAAACGGTGATGGATCAAGCCCTGATCTGTTGGCTGGGTAGGAGTGTTCTGCTTAATTCAGACACTCTGTCCATTACCACCCCCTTTTTCTGAATAGTTCAAATATATTATCACAAATTTAAGTATTAATTATTTAAAAATAATTATAGGCCATTGTTATTTGTAATATCAATACATCTAAGTCACATAAAAACAAGCCATGTTGCTTTACAAATGCTATAGGTGTCACATTTGCTAAAATTACAAGTATTGACATTGTAAATGACAAAGCTATTGTTTTAACTATTTTCTAAACCAACACATGAATAAAAAGAATGTTGTTTACAAGACCAAAAGCTCAAATTTTCCTAATGCGAGACCTATTGCATTGCAAATGTTTGTTTTATTTTCTCATGCCTGCCTGTTCCTTTCGCCTTTTACCTCTACTGCCCCTAATAGCCTCTCCCCTGGGAATCCCCCCTGGGAATTCCCGAGCTCCCGCCTCTCAGCCTCTCCTTACTCCAAACCTCCCCTACTTAATGTGCGGTCACGCACAGCTGGCGCATCTTTGGCGCGCTGAAGGCATACCAAAGCCAAACCCGTCTGCCCGCATTCTTGATTCGACCGCGGCCAGCGCAACAAGCCTGGACCTCCCACTAGCCATTGCTATGACACCACCACCCTCCTTGCCCTCAACCCTGGAAGACTTAGAGAATACCAACCGGCCTCACCGAAAATAACCCAATGGCAGTTCTCCTGCCTCAACTGCAGCCAGGCCCTCACTGCCACCCCGTCCTCCAACATCGCTGACGCCAGCACCGACAACACCCTAAAATGCATCCTCCGCAATGTATGCTCCATACACAAACACGCCATGGAAATCTGGAACCTACTTGACTCTCTCTCACTCAACATGACCTTCTTCACATAGACGTGGACCAACGCATCCTCCGCCCCCGACTTCAGCTCCACCATCCCAGATGGATACAACATCCAGAGGAAAGACCACTCCAACCACCCAGGAGATGGCCTCACCATTGCCCACAAGAGCACCCTCCGCCTCACTACCTCCAGCGAAACCTTCCCCTCTGCCGAACACCTGCACTTCCAGATCCAGACCACCCACAAAGCCACACTTCGAAGAACCCTCGTCTACAGACACCCCGGCCCCAAACACCCTTCACCACCAGCATCACCGACTTCATCGCACCCCACGCCATCGCCTTAACAAACTACATACTCATTGGGGACCTGAACTTCTACCTCGACAACCCCAGCGACCCCAACTCCTCTATCCTTTGTGACAACCTCACCAGCATCAGACTTAAACAACTCGTCAACACACTGAACCTCTTTGGTGTGGTTGCCTCTATCACCTGTATTTTTGATGCTGTGCTGGATTTCATTTTTGCTGGTATAGATGCTTTGGACACTTTGCCACTGCTGATCAGTGTCAAAGTGCAAGTGCTCTCTGTGTAAATTGTTAGTGTAGTTGGCTATCAATGATTGGCATAATTGGCTATCCATGATTGGCATAATTGTATCACCAAGAAATCCCTAGTAAAGTGTACTGAGTGTGCCAGGGCTGGTGATTCAAATGATACTAGTGGGCCTGCTTGTAACAAACAACAGGAGCGTGACCTGTCAACTGTGTTGAGATTGGGGTGAAATGTAGTACAAACAAAGGGTATCCCAACTGTTATGATTCATAGGCAATTATTAAGGATATGCATGCAACATTATCCACAAGGAAAACAAGGAGACTATATTTAGTTATAGTATGTGCTCTTGGCATCATTTATATAAGCAATTTGAGGTAAAATTGGGAAGGAAACAAATAAAGAATACAGTTGTAACATCAATGTAATACATAAATGAAAATAATTGGTTTAACCCAAGTGGCACATGATGCTCGTGGTTTGTGAGTGAAAACCAAGGTAGCAGCTCAAGTGAGAGTGTGAACAGCGTGGGCGGCGCAAGGTGACCAGTGTAGAAATATATACAGTGAATAGTTGTCACAATATGGTTCAGAGTAACTGAGAGAGTAAGTTTCCACATCAATTCAATTTCATTGTTCATGAACCACTTTGTGAAAAAGCGCCTACAGTTGCGCTGGTGTGTCGACGGCGTTTTGATCCACAAAAATCGGGATCATCTTCGGGACGAGGATGGGTTGAAGACAGTGTTGTGCATGGAGGTAAAAGAAATAAATGAGGCGGGGGCGCGTGGACCAAGGGTACGAACGTGTTGCTATATGAGGGCATGCGGTGGGAAAGAGGCACATTAACCTAGGGCCGATCGGCAAGGACAGGGGCGGGGGGTATTTGGGCTAGTTGACCAGTGTAAGGGTTTACCACAAGAATTTGGAGTATGTGGTCGATGCATAGGCCCAGAGGTGGTGGCGTGCCTAGCGTGGTGAAGAGCTGTGGTAATGTGGCTGGCTGGTGGCGGGAACGGGTACTGCCAATTACTGTATGACCCGCGTTGTCTGAAAAGCACGGAATGGTGATGTGGAGCGGCATCTGACAAGAAAAGCAGGCTCCTAACTTTTAGGAATGGGACAACGTGGGATCAAAGGAAATTCACGAACTGTAAAATAAACACGTGGTATATTTGATCACATGCCCATGTGGCCTCAAATACATTGGGATGACTACTAGACCAGTCAAAACCAGGATCAGTGAGCACAAAAGTAATGTGAGATGCAAAAAGAGTACAACCAAAATGGCAACACATTTTTTGAATGAAATGCATTGTGTAAATGACTTAAACTGGACTATGTTGGACCTGGCCCTTTTTGGCAGGTTCACCCCAAAACTTTTTGCTTTTTCCTAGCCTGTTTCTGGAACCTGGTGTTGGTGATTTTAGGCCTCTGCGCACTTTTTCACTGTGGTACAGTGTAAAGTGCGTGAAATCTCTGTGTATGTGTGGTGAGTGACCTGCCCTCCCATAGGAATGCATGGGGAATATGTGTGACCATGGTAGTTCCTGATATGTGGGGAGTGCAGGGTCGAGTTTGGTATGTGCGTACTCGTGAGGTTGAATGCTGCGTAATGATGTATGCGGCATGAATGTGTCTAGTGTGGAAGTGCCACTTCTAGACTTGGGTGCACGTGTGTAGTGAGTGTGCTGACACGTGATTTGCTGGAGCCTGGCTCCAGGATGTCTGGATGGGTCTGCCCAGTGGTGAGTGTTGAGATTAGCATGCTGATGTGAGGGGAGGAGTGCACCCGGGTCCTGAATGGGGCTGGGTTTTCCCCACACAATGCTGGCTCCGCCCCCTGTGGTGCGACTGATGACCCTAGCCTGACAAGTGAATGGGAGGGGTGGCTGAGCTCATCAAGGGGGCTCCCAAACCAGCTGCGCCTGGTTTTTTCCGTACCCTGCACCTTTAGACAAAGGAATTCACTGTATAAAAAGGAGCTGTGTCCCCTTCCAAAATGTTCTTGTTTCTGACTTGAATCCTGCCAGGGGCATGCTGCTGCTTGGGCCAGGGGAAGGCTTGCCTCCCTGGGCCCTGCACAGCCCCTGGATGCCCTAGAGGACTCTTTGGGACCCTGCTACCTTTCATAGGAGGATGGGGGACTTTGCTTTGCCCTGGAACCCCCCCCCCCTTTTTCTGGCTTTGCCCCCTGGAATCTCTGGGACCTTTGGCAGCATGGAGAAGCTGCATTTTACTTCAGAGATATTGGCCCCCAGCGCTTAATAGCGCTTTAGTCTGTCCAATGGCGCTTGGGAGGCGCTGTAATTGTCCCTAGCGTTTGGAAGCGCTTGTAGTTGTCTATAGCACTTGACAGCGCTTTACTTTCACTTTCGCGGCTGCCCACGCCGCATTTTTCCCGTATTTTAATTATTAATTTAAATTCGGGTGCCTACCCCGATAACTGCCGCAATTGCTGGTGCCTACCCTGAATCACTCCGGGGTTTTATCTAATTTGATGTTCGAGGGTGCCTACCGCTCTTGCCCCAGAGATAAAGAGAAGCCAGCGCTGCTGTCGCGGCGAAACCGGAAGTCAGGCAGGCTCGGCTGTGACAGGGGCGGGGCCTGCCATGAGTTGGAAGAGGCGGCGGGAAGTTGAAGAGCGGAGGCATTGCGGGGCTCCCGTGTCCTGGAGGGGGCCCCGGCAGAGAAGTCCCGCGCTGCCTGCATGAAGAGACCGGCAGTGGTTCCTGCCCCCCCCCGCAGCACCAGCGAGAACCCAGTGAGTGCGGGGCAAGGTCTTTTCTTTTAGAGCGGCCCCGGTTGCTAGCGGGCCGCTCCAACACAGGGGGCATTGTGTTTAGAGCCCAAGAGGGCTCAGCGGGCATTCTTTGTTGGAACCAAGAGAGGCTCAGGGGCTATTTGGTTCATGAGCCCCGAGAGGCTCACAGCGCCCCATTTGTCGAGGAGCCCACAAAGGGCTCAGGCGCCACCCTTGTTGAGGAGCCCATGAGGGGCTCAGGCGCTATATTTGTCGAGGGGCTCAGGCACTACATTTGTTAAGGAGCCCACGAGGGGCTCATGCATTACTTAGTTATAGAGCCAAGAGAGGCTCTTGGGGGACACATGTGCTTTGTGCAGAGCCTGGAAGGCTCCAATGTTGTCCCGACCATTGTTATACCAGCTGCCCAGCACTTAGTGGGCAGCTGCCACGTTTAGGCCCCTTACATTTGGACCCAGGGTGACCTAGCCCCAACAAGGCCAGTTGGCCTAGGGACTGCCACAGGTGGTGGCTTATGTAAGTTTTGCGCAATTGTGTGGTTACCTGCTTTGTTTATGATAGTAATTGCCTAATGTGAGTTTTTTGCACAATGTGATGTGGTGCTAAGAAATGTAATGCATTTAATATGATTACGCACCTTGTTCTTACACCGCTAAATGTATGTTTTATGCATCATGTGTTTTCCTTCCCTACACCTCTGAATGCTGTGATGCATCATGTTTAATGTGTTTTTGCTTATACCCCTAATTGTATTGTGATACTTAGGTGGTTGTTCTTTCTAGTACAGGTGGTCCTAGTAAGGTCCTGGTTCCCTCCGTGACATTCTCCTAAGGTGGTTAAGGTTGCTTAGGTGGTACTTACCTGTTACCAGTGGTTACTGGTTGTGTGCTATATTTGCTCATTTGTGCTACAGTGATTTTATATTCTATATTCTATGTTCTAGAAGTGCTATTTTCTACTAAGTGCTGATTCTGACAGTGGCCCACGTGGCCCTGTCCTGTGTAAATAATCCCTTGTGAATATTGCCCATTCCAGTTGGCACCATGTATATTGTGTGATTAATATCTGATGTGTTTTGCAATACAGAAGTTATTTTTATATATCCTTGTGGAAGTTCCTTTTGTGGTGTGCCTAGGATGTTGTTGCTGTTGTGGGCATGCGCAAATGCTTTACACATTGCCTCCGGGATAAGCCGGTCTGCTCGTGCCAAGCTACCAAGGGGGTGAGCAGGGGTTATCTTGGCGTGTGACTCCCTTGCCCTGACTAGAATGGTGGTTTCTGCCTGACTTTGGCGTCAGTCTTAGCCAACCAGAAATAGCCAGTTCTAACAGACTATAATTGAACAACTGCTCTCTGAAAAAGGCCTGTTTGAAAAAGATGTTCTTGCTGTGCACCCATGTCATGGGTCTCAATGACGATATTCCATGTGGGCAACTGAATTAACAATGCCCTTATGACCCAGTTGAAGCAACAAACCTTGTTTCCTAAATAATGTGCTCTCTTCACCAGGGTATATCTTCCTCAAGAGGTTAGGTCTTTCTAGATTAAAACGTCCCCTACTGACTCTGACCTAAACAGAGCGGTTGTGGGGCTTTCCCACCTACCCTATTAACTTAAATAATACAGTCCCTTCTGTTATGTTGCATCACCTTGTGGGACTGCAAGCACGTTATCAATTGAGGCACTAGCATCTTTAATTTCAAAAGGATCTAGTGTCCAACATCAATTGTTTTCTATTTCTATTTTGATGGCATTCAATAGCATATGCAGTCCGACCAGGATTTATTCATTTACACACGCACTAGGTTATAATCAGAATTACCGTACCCTACGAGTGTGCAGCGCTAGACGCTGACTGTCACACACTACCAACGTTGTTGTGGCCATGGGCAGTGTTGAGACGCTGCTCATTTGTCCCGGCGCATGTGCAACGCGAGATACACTTCGTCCCCTCCCAGGCATATGTGCAGTAACCTCGCTACACACACGCGCCGGTGCCAATCAATCAGGGCCCGTCCGGGAACAGCTTGCAACTCACGAACGGCCTGGAAAGACCATATTTGGGCTTCCTACGGTTCCCGGTTTTGTAGCAATTAACACTAATTAATTAGCGGGGGTGGAGATATTTAAAGAGCAAACTCAGGCCTCTCCTCATTTTCGACGGAGCTGCGTGTGGAGCAACAAGGCGAAGGAATTCCCTCGCAGCAGTGAGTAAAATACCTGGTAACAGTCTGTTAACCATCAACTCTGTAAGTAAGTGATCTAAGCATTATATCTTACTTTACAGGGTGCTTAATAGCACTACAGACCCCCAACGTTTGGAGGCTCATGCTGCCAACCAGACTGTGGTAACAAGTATGCACTAATATGATTTAAATCTAATTTCTTACAATAACAGGTCCCTAGAACTTAACAGGTTAAGCAACTAGAGCGTGTGTTTCATTTTCAGAGTTTTGTGTGTCCCGTCTTCGTCTTTCTTTTACAAGGCGCACCATCACTAATAGGATGACAAAGTTTGTCTAGTAGCTGCTGCCCTCACATTTTTCCTAGGTCACTAAACCTTGAGCAATGGATATTATATTTCACAATACCAGTATATATTTCCAGGTTCGCTAATTGCAGAAACCTTCATTACAAATAACTAGGCACATATTAGACTTTTTTTAAATTACCACTTTTCTGTAAATATCAGATTTTCTGTTAAAAACATGAGTACGGTGGGGATTTGTGCACCCCATCCTGAAGAAGGAACTACGCTCCGAAACATGTTGACGTACACACGAGGTAATGTACATCATATTACATAAAACCTCATAAATCACCCCTTTTAACAGTACCAGCATGGAGGACCATTAAAGTTTTTTGAGAAACCCCACGTGCCACGTGCCAGGTACTTTTTAAACTATCCCTTAAGTCACTTCGAACCCCACCACTCACTCATTCTCACAATACATCACATGCACCACACATAGTCAAATTAAAAAGTGCTCCCGCGTAGTCGTAGGTTAGCAGCATGCCACATCTCGTAGAGGGGTGCGAAGACCGCAATGATGAAGCATGACACCAAGGGTCCTTTTGGTGTGTGAGGGGTATTTAAAGAACACTGTGTGCTGTCCGCCTCTGTAGGGACCACCCATACACCCATCTGTGGATTCTCTGTGTTTATCTAATTCTGTTAAGGGAGAACAAATCCACCCCGTCTCTCTCTCTCTCTCTCCCCTTTTTGTTATTTATTTTACCAGCATATCTTCACATAGGAGCAAGATAAGTCTGGTATCCCCCGAACACAGAATTTAATAACCCATCTTTAAGGAAAGGTTGTTTTTAAATCCTGTGTTTGAGAACAGCACTTTTAGAAACTTGCTGTTTATTTGTCTGACCTTTCTGTGTGCCTTGGCCAGTTTGTGAATTGACTGTCTGGTTTGTGAGTGACAGGGGCTGGGTGGCTCCCAGAGGCTGAGTGGGCCATCCTTGGGCTGAATAGCTCCATCTGCATCTAGAGTGGTGGGAGGGCGTTGCACCTGGGCCTGAATAGGGCTGTGCCTGCCTTCCACAATGCTGGCTCCACCTCCTGCTGGGCGGCTGATGACCCTGCCCCTCTCTTTGAAAGGAAAGGAGAGGCCAGGAAAACAAAGTGCTCAAGGAACACCCAGAACTGTTTCAGACCGGGCTCAGACCCCTCCTGCACAAAGGGAACAAAGACATTTAGGGGTATAAGTGCAGGACCCCTGACTGCAGAAAATTAGATCACCCTGGAATCAAGAAGGAACCTCTGTCAAGGAGAAAGCTGGAAGACTGATGAAGGAAGACTGTCCTGCTGCTGCTTTGCTGGACTGACCTGCAGTTGCTTTGCTGTCAAGGAGAGGGGAAGGACTTTGCGTTGTGCTGTGTCCCCTTACTTGAAGGAATCTCCAAGGGCCTGAGAAGAGCTGGCTCCCTGTTAAGAATTCCCAAGACCAAAAGGACTTCAGCCCCAGCTTCCCTGAACTCAGCTGAGAGAGTTCTGCCCTTCCTAGAGTGTTTGGGCCAGGTGTGGTGCCTCTGGAAGTTGTACCTGTGCTGGGAAGCTGGAAACAAAGATTTTAAAGACTTACTGCAAGTCTTAACGCATTGCTCTCTTGCGGAGCTCATCCCCGTCAGTGCAAAGAAATTCCTGCCGCTACGAAGGCCGAGAGCGTCGCAGTGCCTGTTGCCGCGTTGGCTATGTCGAATGAACTTTCAAAAGAAGAATTTGTGCGAAATTAATAAAGAAGATTTGGATAAAGAAAATTACATCTTTGATTTGGATATCCTTCTTTAGTCTCTATGTACTGATTGTTTTGATTAGTAATAACAACGGAAATACTGACACTATTGTGAAGTGTGCTGGAACTAATTTTGAGTTTATGATTTGTTAGGCTGAGGGCCTACTTTGTGGGGAGTGGAGAGGAAAGCGCCCCCGGTTCTGTGCACCATCATTGACTTTAAGACACTATTCAAGTGTGGAGTGCGGTTTCTATCAGCCCCTGCACTCTATTTTGTTTTGTATACAACGCCCCTCAACACCACCTTCAAAACGGGCACCTTCCCAGTTGCAGAGAAAATAGTCAACAGGAAGCTGACATGATTCATGGACGAGAACACCATTCTCGACCCGTCCCAATCCGGATTCCGAAGCAACCACAGCACCGAGACCGCCCTACTCGCTGCCACAGATGACATCCGCACCCTCCTAGACCAAGGCCATTCCACAGCCCTCATCCTCCTCGACCTGTCTGCAGCCTTCAACATGGTCTCTCACACACACTAGTCGCCAGACTACATGATGCAGGAATACAAGGAACAGCCCTGGACTGGATCCGATTATTCCTCACTGGAAGAAGCCAAAGCAAAGGATCAGACTCCCACCCTTCCTCTCTGACCCCATGAAAATCACCTGCGGAGTTCTACAGGGTTCATCCCTGAGCCCCACCCTCTTCAAAATCTACATGGCCCCCCTCGCAGGCATCGTCCAACAACACGGCCTCAACATTGTATCCTATGCCGACAACATAAAGTTCATCCTCTCCCTCACCATAGACCCCACCACTGCCAAACTCAACTTCAAGAAAGGAATGCAAGTCCAACAGCTGCCTGATGCTCAATGTGGAGAAGACAGAAGTCCTCGTCCTTGGTACTATCCTTTCTACATGGGACAGAACCTGGTGGCCGACCGCCCTCGGAAGCTAACCTACCCCCTCAGACCATGCCAAGAACCTCAGCATCGTACTTGACTCATCACTCACCATGAATCTACAGGTCGACGCCGTCACCTCCAGCTGCTTCAACATCCTCTGCATCCTCCGGAAGACCTTCAAGTGGATCCCCACTTAGTCAAGGAAGACAGTCACCCATGCACTCATCACCAGCAGACTGTACTATGGAAACGCACTCTACGCCGCCATCAACAAGTCCCTTCTCCGTAAACTCCTTACAATACAGAGCACCACAGCTAGACTCGTCCTCAGCATCCCCCATTACAAACACATCAGCCAACACCTACAAAGTCTCCACTGGCTCCACGTGGAGAAAAGAGTCACTTTCCAAATCCTAAATCATGCCTACAAATGCCTACACAACAACAGACCCAAATACCTCAATGACACAATCCACTTCCATGTACCCAAAAGAAACCTTTGATATTCCATCCTCTCACTGGCCGAAACCCCGCGCATCCACAGAGCAGGCAGAAGCTCCTTCTCCCACATTGCCGCTAAGACCTGGATCGAGCTACCGGCAGACATCAGACTCGCCCCCTCGCTGAACACCTTCAGGAAGACCCTCAAGACCTGGCTGTTCGGCAAAACAGATCTGCGGACCCCCCCCCTCAGTACCTTGAAACCCTCATGGGTGAGTAGCACACTTACAATTCCCTGATTGATTTTTTTAGAGCTATAATTCTATGGCCTCTATGGCTACCTTTTGAGGGGAGGCTCTTGCGGTTGCCCATTTCTCATCTGTAAACTCTCCCAGATCCACCTCCCATGCTGAACAAGGTCCTGAAATTAGTCTGGCTGACTGAGGATTACTGATGGATATATTTTGGTTGCCCTGTGGTCGCATAGGTACCCCATGTCTTGATTCCACAAGAAGCTGCAGGGCATGAAGCTTATTTTACAAGATAGGAGCACATATCTCATATGAGTAGTTCTGTAGTTGGTGAAGGAGAAGGGACAGGGATACCATCTTGAAGATGGCTGACCTTCCGAGCAGGTAAAGAGGGAGGCTCAACCACATTTTGATGACTGTGCTAAGTTTCTCCATAAAGCCTTTGATATTGCGGTCCCATGCTGTTTTTGTGTTCAGCATGATATACACGCCTTGGTATTGAACGCTCTGTCGAACTACCTGCAGGTCAGAGGCCCACTTCATGCTGTGGGGTTAGGAGCTGGGATAGAATAAGGAATATTTAGCCCTGTTGATGTGGAGCCCGAGGTTTTCACAAAGACCTTCAGTATCATTATTGCCTGGGGACCTGTCTCGTTGGTGTTGGATAGGAAGATTAAGATGTCATCTGCATATAGCACCACTCTGTTAGAAGCTCCCCCTGCCCCTCCCGCCCAAATCGAGCCCCCCACAAATCCACGTACCTAAGCATCCAACTTCGGCCATACTGCTAGGTGCTCTATTGCAAGGTCAAAGATGATTGGGGACAATGGGTATCCTTGTTGCGGGCCCGCAATATCGATGTAGGGTCAGAGGAGTCATTCCCCACCCTCACTACTGGGGTGATGCAAGTGTATATGGGTTTCTGGTTGGCTAGGGTATGCATCTAAGCTAGACAGAACCCACCATTCTAATTAGGGCAAGTCAGTTACGGTCCAAAAATAAACCTATGCTCACCCTTTGGTAGCTTGGCTCAGGGCAGGCACGCTCATCATCAGAGGAAATGTGTGACGTGTTTGCGGAACACACTCACACTGAAACACAATAGGATTACTATATTGTATATATCACAGGTTGATCAAAACTATAAAAATCAAACAAGCACTTTTTAAGTGATCACGTTTGTATTGTGTCACAGAAAGTGCATAAACACAAAAACCTCAGTGTTAAAGGTATATGTTTGTAAAGTATTACAATAAATGGTTAAAAGCTATGACTACAGTGTGAACACTGCATTGGTTTCTCTCTAACTTGCTACTGTATGAGAAGAGATGACAAATATACTGTTATCGTGAGTATGAAGTACATATACGCTCAGATATGTCTGGGCACTGGTAGCACTTATTATCTTGAACAAACAAGATCCAAACAACAGGAATCCAATTATTATTTGTCAAGGTGTATATGTTTTACAGACATGTATGCAGTATACATGTATACATGTGTGCAGTGGCACATTGGAAACGCCTATGCGCTTCTACACCAGAGTTTATGGTCCCGCCAGGGACCTGGTTAGATCCCCGGATCTTTTACGTTCGTTGCAGCAAAACTGTGGAATTCTCTGCCCAGTAACTTCTGCGCCATAGACACTGAGACCCTTTTCAGGAAAATGGTTAAAACCTGGCTCTGTGGGGAAGATTAGGGACAGAAGGCTTGGTTTTTGGCTGTTCTCTACCGCACTACTGTCCACTTCAGCGCCGGTTAAAAAGTAGGAAGATACCCCTATACATATTGACAGGGAAGGGGGTAAATGGAGAATTTTAATAAAAGAGTTCTGAGCAGGCTTCATAGAATACCACGATGACGAGGGAACGGACCACCTAGCACTACCGGTATAACGGATCTTAAGAAATCAAAATATAAAGGTGACGACATTAATTATACAGAAGACTTGCTGCTAAAATTAATATGGAAATTAACAAAATATAGTATCTTTGAAATACGGGCAGAACAATAGTAATACACAACCACTTCCGGGCCGCGTCTAGCAGCGCCAGCATATAAGACAAGTGTTAAACCTTTGGTAAAGCACGAGGCTGAAATTAGCTTCTTATTCGGCCAGCTTCTTATTCGCAGGCTGAAGTTAGCTTCTTATTCGGCTAGCATCTTATTCGCTGATTGAAGCTAGCATCTCATTCAGTCAGCATCTTATTCAGCCAGCATTTTATTTGCAGGCAACATTTTATATAAAATGCAATCATAAATAATTCAATTAACTCCGTTTTATAGGACTCTGCATTGCCATACAGTGAATATGTTGTTTTTGAAATACATAACATAACACTATTACATCTATTAGTATTAAGTCTGACACTAGCAACCTTTCCACCAAAACATGGGACAACTTTGCCACCATCACAATTTAAGCAATGGAGCACTCCTTTACAGAACCTGTCTGTAAGTTGTCTGAGCTGATCATAATTTGTGGCACCATATGGGTTGCCTTGACCTCAAGCCATCCCGGGCAGTTATATTCTAATAAGTAATCCTACTTTCCCTATAAGAAATTCACATTCGATCACAATCATTTTAAAAACAATCCATCCTCCTACAAGCTCCATAAGGACTTACATTGAGCCAAGCAATGTTAACACCTGTGCCCACTGTGCCACCCTCAAGCCAATGCATTCATATGGAGTTATTGATGAATAATTAACCTACATTTCTCCCATCAAGATCAACTTGAAATTGTAATTTGCCTGAGCCAAGCTAAATTTGTCACCACAGGTGGCACCAAACAGGTTGCCCTCACCTCAATGCATTCCTATACAGTTGCATGCAAATAAGTAATTATGGTTGTCTTAAAGGAAAAACACATTGGCTCACAAATATGTATTTTGTTTTTCAAACATACCACATCCCCCTACAAGCTCCATATGTATTTAGCCTGAGCCACGCCACGGTTCCACTTGTGCCCACTGTGCCACTATCGAACCAATGCTTTCCTATGGAGTTATAAACGAATAAGTAACCATTCTTTCTCCCATGAAGATCAACTTTGCTCACTAATTTTCATATTGATCCTAATAAAGGAATGCCTCCTCCATACTTCTGATATGTAAATTGCCTGAGCCGAGCTAAATTTGTCACCACAGGTGGCACCAAACTGGTTGCCCTCACCTCAATGCATCCCTATATAGTTGCATGCAAATAAGTAATTATGGTTGTCTTAAAGGAAAAACACATTGGCTCACGAATATGTATTTTGTTTTTCAAACATACCACATCCCCCGTACAAGCTCCATATGTATTTATCCTCAGCCAAGCAATGGTTCCCCTTGTGCCCACTGTGCCAATTTCCAGCCAATGCGTTCCAATGGAGTTATAAACGAATAAGTAACCATCCTTTCTCCCATGATCATCAACTTGGCTCACCTATTTTCATACTAATCCTAATAAAGAGATCCCTTCTCTACACTACCTATATCTCAGTTCCCTGAGCCGAGCAAAATTTCCACAACAGGCGGCATCAAATGGGTCCCCTCACCTCAATGTATTATGTCTGAATAGGTAATTGCATTTGCCGGATAGGAAAATCATGTTGCTTACAAATACATATTTTGTTTTTCAAGCACACCACGCCCCCTATACGATCCATAAGGATTAAGCCTTAGCCAAGCAAAGTTTTTGCCTCTACCTACTGTACCTCCCTCGAGCCAATACCTATGGAGTTGTAGACTAATAATTAACTATCCTTTCTTCCATCAAGATGAACTCCACTTAAACATATTTTTATTGATCATAATAAATGGAGCATCACATATGATTCATGCACACTTTAACACATTTTTATACAGTTATGTTCAAAATACTAAGTATCAGTTGCGCCGTGGCATTTAAGATGTCCTGTCAGCTGTCAATAAGGTACCTGCAAGGCTGCAATAATGGGAAGCCTTTATCCAGAAGTAGCAGGACATAGGCTCAAAACAGAAAAAAATGTTGAAAGATAGCTTGTGTGTTTGAAACCTGAGAAGAAACTTCACAATCAGTGCTAATGCTCAAGCTCCATGCCGAAGATGTTTGTATACCATGAGGCTCAAGTTCTTTGACTGGGTCGTGGCTACGAGCTGATGCCGCAAAATAGAGTAGCTCCAGAGCCCTCCCCCTAAAACCACAGATCAGTTTATTTAATCCGTACCCCGAGTAGGGGTACAGATTAAATAATCTGCCAACTCCCCTCCCCCTTTTTTCCTCGGAGAAAGGTTCATTGAGGTGTGGGGTTAGCAAGGGGGGTTCACGCACACTCATTGCTTGTTTTAGAGCTTTTATCTTTTTATTTGTAAAATGGTGACTTTATGTAGCACATGTAGGTAGAAGGCTGTACTAAACCCTGTGTCTAACTGATTAACATACAAAGAAGTAGGGGTCCTTGACCCCATAGTGTGTAAGGGCAGGCCACTATTTGTCTAAGATGTACTGAGTGGGGGGCGGCCTGTATAAACCCTCTTTCCCACTGAGGCTCCTTGTAGTTTAGTGTACACCGTGAGGCTCAAGTTCTTGGACTGGGTCGTGGCTACGCGCTGATGCGTGATGGCGCAAAATAGAGTAGCTCCAGAGCCCTCCCCCTGAAACCACTGATCAGTTTATTTAATCCGTGTCTAGTCGGTATCAGAGGGTTACGATGCACCCATTTGAATCAGAGGATAAACCTCTCCTATGCGGAGTGCCCCAGGGTTCGGCCTTAAGCCCTCTATTGTTTAATGCCTAAGTGGCTCCTCTTGCCAAGGTAGTTGAGTCTTGGGGTGTCAGGGTGGTCTCTTATGCTGATGATACTCAGCTTGTTTTTTCATTTAGAGACCACTCTGACTCCCTCTTTTCCAACTTCAGAAACTGCCTTGGTAATATCTGCTCCTGGATGGCAGCCAATCACCTTGCTCTTAATACCGACAAAACTGAGGTTCTTTTCTTCAGTCAGAGTTCTCCCCCCCCGCAGCTCTATGGTGGCCCACTGTATTGAACCCTCCTCCAACTCCAGTTCAAACTGCCCGCAACCTAGGTTTCACTTTTGACAACACCTTGTCTGGTAGCTCCCAAGTCAATAAAGTTGCAGGGGCTTGTTTTACCAAACTGCGGATGATTCGGAAGATCTTCCCCTATCTCCCTCAATCTTCCCGTAAAACAGTCATCCAGGCTCTTTTCACGACACACCTAGACTATGCTAATAGTCTTTATGCAGGTGCCCCCCAATATTTGCTTGACCGTCTGCAAGTTGTGCAGAACGCCCCTGCTCGGCTCATTGGTAACATCCCCGTCCGTTCCTCGGTCAGAGCATACCGGTACGAGCTACACTGGCTCCCCATCGCCCGGCGCATTGAATTTAAGATCCTGATTTTGGCATTCCGTGCAATTCATGGAACTGGCCCGTCCTATCTGAGCAAACGACTCAAGATCTCGTCCTCAGTAAGACATTTGAGATCCAACAGCCTTCGTCTTTTGATCGTGCCAATATTCAGGCTCTCGCGAAGTGGCGGAAGAACTTTCACCGTCACAGCTGCCAAGCTCTGGAACAGTGTGATACGGCGTCCTCACATACCCGTCTTGCTCCACGTTACGGCAGTCCTTCGCGTACGACAGAGAACCCAGCCAGAGCGTCCATAGTAACAGCCCAACCCACCAAATGTCCAACCCTCTGTCCTCTGTTCCAGGACCCAATCCGGAACGGCGAAAACACGGAAGCACTACCTCCCGACCCCGGAAGTACCTCCCCCTCACGTGATCCGGACACTAGAAAGACCGGAACCAGGAAACAGTCCAGCGTCGGAGTGAACTTGTGGCAGGAGACCCCGACCGGAGCGGCGAAGGAGAAGACGACCGAAGAGGAAGAAGACTGGTCCGAAGATTGGTGGAGTCCACCGGAGGTTGCTGGGGAGCGGCCGCAACTCAACTTGGAGAGTTGCGGCGGAGCGGGTGAGTGAAACGGAACCCCTCCGATAGCACGTTAGGTGCAGTGTAAATAACTCCTTCTGTATAGTGTAAAACCCTTTAGGCTCACGTCGTCACCCGTAGCACTGTGTAAATACTGTGAAGCACTCCTCCACTTTGTAAATAAACCCTCCAACCCTCACGTCCCACCACCCAACACCCCTACTGCTTCTCGATACCCAGCTTGTGTCTGTACCTACCCCGACCCTACCGTCCCCTCCTCACTGTCGACTTCATATCCCCCACACTCCCCGGTGCTGGTATCAGGGATCCGACGAGAGAAGTCCGGCAGGCTAACGGCTCCTTTCTTTTCTTTGTTTTCCTCCCGGTACCTCCGAGGACATCCTCAAGATCAGAAGACCCGGAGAGCCCGCTGACAACGTTACCGAACCCGGACCCTTCTTCCACCCGAGGAACTGTGCCTTTATTTCTGGAACATTGACTCTCGATAAACACCCTGTGGTGAACAGACTTACCGAAATAAATCAGTCATTGCCCACTATATACGGCCTCCGCGCTTGGTATTCCGGTCCGCCACACCCCCACGCACACAGTTGGTGTCAGAAGTGGGATCCGGAGGCATGGAGGCCGTCGTACAGAAAATGGCCGAGTCCCAGGAGATGTTGGGAAAGCTAATGGAGCGGTTTTTGAAAACCGCTGAGGAAGACAGGGGGCAACTGCATGATGTCCTCAAGGGCCAAGGGGATGCCCACGACCAGGCCATGGGTAAATTAACGGACGTCCTCGGCCAGCAGCAACAACGACCCATAACCTCCCTACCATCAGTGGTCCTACAAAAGTATGTTCCTGGCGACGATCCGGACTACTTTTTTACGAACTTTGAAAGACTAGCGCAGGCCGCCTCATGGCCAGCAGATCGATGGGGGCAATATTTGGGACCGCTACTGACCGGAGACCTCCAAGCGGCGTATCAGCAAGCCAACATACAGGGCAACACACCCTATGATGACATCAAGAAGTGTATCCTCGAGCGACTGGGCATAGATGATGAGACCTATAGAGTGAAGCTGCGCCAAGCCAAGGAAGGGCCACAAGAAACCCCTAGGGCCCTGTCCTTCCGCATTAAAGATCTCGCCAATCGCTGGTTACGCCCGGACACCTCCACCAAAGACGACATCCTGGCAAAAGTATATTTGGAGCAGTTCCTGGCATCCCTACATCCGGCCACTCAAAAATGGGTACGACAACACGCACGTCTCACCCTTGACAGCGCGGTGGAGATCGCAAGTGCATACAGTCGAGCCCAAGAAATACCCAGGGGTAGAGATGAACACCCCAACAGAGCGCATATAAATACAGTCCGACCACACCGACCCCCCCCCCTCCACGGAAAGCGGAGCCGCCTCCCCTGCTGCCACCGCCGCTCATATACAGACCACCCAATCCGGGTCCACAGTGCTACAACTGCGGCGGCTATGGGCACATAGCGCGTGTATGTCCACAGAAGGACGAGCCCATGGAGGTAGGCCTGGTACAGAACTATGTGTGTGCAACACCCGGGAAGACGCCCCCACCATTCCGCTGTCCCGTATATGTAGACGGACATCCCCTCATGGCTTTGGCGGACACGGGCTGTCGCCAGAGTGTTCTACGTCCCCAGGACCTACCGACCCCACTGAGATCACCCACGGGTATGGTCGCCATCCAGTGTGTACACGGAGACACTAAAAAGTACCCAACCACCCAGGTGCGTGTACGGCACCCAGCTGATCCCGGAACTGAACTCACTGTGGGTCTGATACCGAACCTTCCTGAACAAGTGATCTTAGGGAGTGACTATGCTGGCCTTCCTAAACTAGTGCAGGACACTACAGACTCCCTGAACCAATGGTGGGAAGAAGCACCCTTTTCCAGGGAACAACCGCTTGCTGAAGACCCGACCAGATCCCGGAAATCCCGTAACCAGAAGAGAAAAGAGAAGCGAAACCACACCACCGCCTACCCGGTGGTTCCTGACGTCCATCCCTGGCACACGGATAGGGAATTCCGGGCGTCACAACAAGAAGATCCTATCCTACAAGAGGCCTGGGGAAGGGCCTTAGACCAGGAAGACCCCCTTCACGTATGTCCCTATTTTTTTAAAAAGAACGGACTACTGTATAGAAAAGGGAACCCAAACCAACCACCCCAGCTGTTGATTCCCGGACCCTTTAGAGAGAAGGTACTCTTCCTTGCCCACAGCCATCTCCTAGGGGGTCACTTCAGCGACGAAAAAACCAGTCTGTCCATCCTGGAGAAGTTTTATTGGCCGGGAGTACATCAACAAGTCAGACAGTATTGTAGAGAGTGCCCGGTATGTCAGAGGAACAGTAGATACCGTCCTCCCAGGGCTCCCTTACTCCCTCTACCCCTCATTGACATTCCCTTCACCCGGGTGGGAATGGACATTATAGGCCCCCTACTCCCCTCCCGCAGTGGCTGCCAATATGCCCTGGTTTTGGTGGACTACGCCACCCGCTTCCCTGAGGCAGTGCCCTTACGCCAACCTACGACACAGGCCATAGCTAAAGCCCTCATCTCCATATTCTCGAGAGTAGGGTTTCCCAGGGAGATCCTTACGGATCAAGGCACCCCATTCGTTTCATCCCTAATGAAACAAGTGTGTTCAAACCTAGGCATAAAACAGATTCGTACTTCCGCCTACCACCCCCAGACAGACGGGCTGGTAGAGCGATACAACGCTACCCTTAAGTTGACTCTGAAGAAAATGTTGGCCTTGGAGGCAAAGAGGTGGGAGGAGATGTTGCCGTTGGCCTTGTTTGCCATTCGCTGTAAAACCCAGAGTAGCACAGGATATTCTCCATATGAATTGCTGTACGGTCGACCACCCCGCACCCTACTTGACATGGCCCAAGAAGCATGGGAGGCCGAACCTGACAGAACCCGACCCCTGCCAGAATATGTCGAAAACCTAAAAACCCATCTCTCCCAGCTGCGCGACATTGTCCGCCAGAATATGGAGAACGCACAAGCCAGCCAGAAACGGCAATATGATAAGGGTACCAAGCCCCGCTCCTTCAACATTGGGGATCTAGTTCAACTGATGAGGCCGTCATCTGACCACAAACTATTAGGGCAATGGCAAGGACCCTATGTGATTCTTCGCCAAGTGACTCCTGTCACCTACGAAGTAGAACTCGACCCTACTAGAGGCACCACACAGGTGTATCATATCAACCTTCTAAAAAAATGGGAGGGACCCTGACCCGTTCTAACCACCACTGATATACCACCCCCTCTCTTATTTGAATCATGTTTCGACCCCGAGATGACCAGAGAACAGCGGCAGAGTCTTCGGGAGGCATTACAACCCTTACAGAGAGTGTTTTCCTCCTCACCAGGTCACACAACTATCACAGAACACAGCATACACACAGAACCCGGAAAGATTGTAAGGCTGCGACCCTACCGGGTCCCCGAAGCCCGTAGGAACGTGATAAGACAAGAAACCGAATTGATGCTGGGTATGGGGATCATTGAGCCTTCCATCAGTGAATGGAATTCCCCCATAGTTCTAGTGCCTAAACCTGACGGGTCCGTCAGGTTTTGCATAGATTTCCGAGAGGTAAATAAAATATCTACCTTTGATACTTATCCCCTTCCGCGGGTAGATGAGATGGTCGAAAGCATAGGGAAAGCCCGATATATATCCACATTAGACCTCTGCAAAGGCTACTGGCAGATCCCCCTAAGAGCACAGGACCGAAAGAAAACTGCCTTTTCCACCCCAGACGGCTTATTCCAATTCACGGTGTTACCATTTGGGTTACACGGGGCACCCGCCACTTTCCAAAGGGCGATGAACCATGTTTTAAGACCTCATTCAGGGTATGCCGGGGCCTACCTCGACGATATTGTTATCTATAGCAATAGCTGGGCAGAACACCTCGATCATCTCAGTAAAGTTGTTGGGTCATTGGGCTCTTTTGGGTTCACCATCAATCCTGCAAAGACCACTCTAGCGGCAACATCTGTGAAGTACTTGGGTTACCTCTTAGGTGAGGGAGTGATACGTCCGTAGGCCAAGAAGGTTGAGGCCATTCAGTCCATTCCATTTCCCCAGTCACGAAAGGACCTCCGGGCTTTCTTAGGCCTACTAGGGTATTACCGTAGGTTTATACCCAACTTTTCCCAGACTGCAGCCCCCTCACTGACCTCTTAAAGAAGTCCACAACAACAGAAACCCTCCTAAAGGATCCCTCTCCTGTTCTACTGTTAGCCTTCTCTCGACTCAAAGCAGCCTTAACCTCCAAACCTGTATTGGTCAGTCCGGATTATTTACGGACCTTCCTCCTCCAGACAGACGCCTCAGACCAGGGTCTAGGGGCAGTCCTTTCACAGAAAGACGAACATGGGAACGAGAACCCCATATTGTACCTGAGCCGTAAACTGTATCCCCGTGAAACCGGTTATGCTGTTGTTGAGAAAGAAGCATTGGCCATTAAATGGGCGGTGGAAAGCCTAAGGTATTATCTGGAAGGGAGAGAGTTTATCATCTATACTGACCACGCCCCTTTGGAGTGGATGGCCCGTAATAAAGGACATAATGATCGGGTCCTCCGTTGGTTCTTAGCCCTACAACCATACAGATTTCGGACATTGCACCGTAAAGGGACTGAACAAGGCAATGCCGATTACCTCTCCCGTTATCCCATGGCCCAAACCCGTACTAGAAAGACAGCTAGGGGAAGGGGATGTGATACGGCGTCCTCACATACCCGTCTTGCTCCACGTTACGGCAGTCCTTCGCGTACGACAGAGAACCCAGCCAGAGCGTCCATAGTAACAGCCCAACCCACCAAATGTCCAACCCTCTGTCCTCTGTTCCAGGACCCAATCCGGAACGGCGAAAACACGGAAGCACTACCTCCCGACCCCGGAAGTACCTCCCCCTCACGTGATCCGGACACTAGAAAGACCGGAACCAGGAAACAGTCCAGCGTCGGAGTGAACTTGTGGCAGGAGACCCCGACCGGAGCGGCGAAGGAGAAGACGACCGAAGAGGAAGAAGACTGGTCCGAAGATTGGTGGAGTCCACCGGAGGTTGCTGGGGAGCGGCCGCAACTCAACTTGGAGAGTTGCGGCGGAGCGGGTGAGTGAAACGGAACCCCTCCGATAGCACGTTAGGTGCAGTGTAAATAACTCCTTCTGTATAGTGTAAAACCCTTTAGGCTCACGTCGTCACCCGTAGCACTGTGTAAATACTGTGAAGCACTCCTCCACTTTGTAAATAAACCCTCCAACCCTCACGTCCCACCACCCAACACCCCTACTGCTTCTCGATACCCAGCTTGTGTCTGTACCTACCCCGACCCTACCGTCCCCTCCTCACTGTCGACTTCATATCCCCCACACTCCCCGGTGCTGGTATCAGGGATCCGACGAGAGAAGTCCGGCAGGACTAACGGCTCCTTTCTTTTCTTTGTTTTCCTCCCGGTACCTCCGAGGACATCCTCAAGATCAGAAGACCCGGAGAGCCCGCTGACAACGTTACCGAACCCGGACCCTTCTTCCACCCGAGGAACTGTGCCTTTAATTTCTGGAACATTGACTCTCGATAAACACCCTGTTGTGAACAGACTTACCGAAATAAATCAGTCATTGCCCACTATATACGGCCTCCGCGCTTGGTATTCCGGTCCGCCACACCCCCACGCACACAAACAGCCTTCCTCTTGACCTCAGGTTCATGGAGTCTGAGCCTATCTTTCGTCGTAAACTTAAAACCTGGCTGTTTACTAAACGTTAATTTACTCTCAGCATCTTGGTGGATTTGAACCTGGTAACCTTTCTCTGGGGATACTCTGGCTATCATAGCGCCGGGACACCTCCGTCCGAGGTAGCCGCGCGCTTTACAAGCTTCTAAAATAAAATAAATAAATAAATAAATACCCCGAGCAGTGGTAAAGCTGCCAGAAGTGTCCCAGACTCTGCCGACCCTAAAATCGGGTCTGCTGAGCCAATGCTGGAGGAGTGGTTCGCTCCGCAAATTGCGGCTCCCCGGAGCAGAAAGCCAGGACCTGAAATTATGGATGGAGCCGACGAGGGTGCATGAGTGTGAGGTAGGCGCACCACGAAACATCGCAGCCTGGGGCCTGGTCCCGAGAGGAAAATAAGATATCGGCGTGGGATCTCCCCCCCCGGACATGATATTCCAAGAGGAGTGTTGGGGCCCCGGAGCCAACATCGTGGTGAATCCGCCAGCCCTAGAAGGGGGTGCCGGGGACGTTTTGCACCTCCCCACAGAACCATGGTGGCGGGCGGTTGCCAGAGGATCTTGAGTGCCCCCGGAATTGTGAACTCCAGTGCAGCGGTGTTCCAGCCATCCCGGAGAGGCACAATATCCCTACTTCTCCTGAGATTGGTGCAGCCTGCCTGGTGAGGGTATGGCCAGAGCTCAGAGAGCCCTAAGGATATAGGTGTATCCTATTGACCGGAGTGCAGGCGTGAGAACCCACAAACGTGTACTCTGGGGTGGAAGTGGGGGGCCCACCTCCGGGACACCTGCGCTGGACACACACCCATCGGACAATAAATAGAGGTGGCGCGGGTGCGTGGTCCCTGCTGTGATTTGGCATGAAGTGCTGTGGCGGGGAGATGCCTACTCTACCCTACAGCACCTAACGTCCAGGAGTCAGCGCCCTCGCCCCTGCCTGCACTCAATAGTAAAGGGGGTCACGGTCTATGCCAGCAGGATCCAGAAAGCAGCAGACGGAGAAGAAATCTCACCCCGGTGGGGCACAATGTCATTCGGGAGAGGCTCAAAGACTACGCAGCAGAACAAGCTGGACCTATATACTTGCCCAAAGGCAGTCATTCCCGAGCACCTCTCCCGGGATAGGCCTGCGGGGGGGGGTCAGAGGGGGACATCCCCCAACCTACCCTAAAAGAAGTCATGGCAGTAATTGCCTGGGTAGAAACATCTATGGAGCAGACGCAATCATTGTGGAGATGACGCTCATTTGAGCTGACCTCACCAGAATGAGCGATAAGCTCAAAAAACTGGAGGTGACCTCAACTAGTCTTGTCGACGACGTCTCACAACTCCAATCCGAAATCCAAGACCTGACAGCCTTTAGAAAATTTGCCAAGGACAAGTTGGACGACTATGAGGGGCACTCCAGATGAAATAATGTACGAATAATTGGGGTGCCGGAAAAGGTGGAGGGACAGGCACCAGATCTGTTCGTTGAGGATCTCATACTCAACCATCTACGCCCTAAGGACCTGTTGCAATTCTTAGTGGTTGAGCGGACCCACAGAGTCCGCGGGGGGCATCCCAAACCAGTCGCCCCTCCACGTCCTATATTGGCTAGACTGCTTAACGTTCGTGACTGGGACATGATCTTACAGAGTGCTAGGGTGGCGCCACCACTCAAATATGAAAATACAGTCATCTCTGTCTTCCAGGACTTTACTCAAGCCGTACAAAAACAAAGGCGATCCTTTCTTGATGTTAGAGATAAAGGCCTGAAGTATGCAATGCTCTTTCCAGCTTGAGGCGGATGGAAAAGCCTGGTTTTTCGATCTCCCGAAGGCAGTGGCAGATTGGCTGGAGGGATGGAGAGATGCAACGGAATACAATGCCCACTGATCCTTGATCAATATGGAACTCTGACTACGAGACATACCCTGGCTTGGTGAGCTCTGACGCCCGTTTTGCCCTTTGCCCAGTGCTGAGATGAGAAGGAAAAGTTGGTCGCGGTGGACATCCTGTAGAACTCTGACTGGTTGAGTCGTATCACGTTTCCTGTTTTGAAAGACACTGGTGACTGCCCCACTCGGGGAATAAACCTGGTTTGTTTGGAAGAATGGTGGTGGGGCGAGGGATGGAGCGCCTTTCCTCACATTTAGCTACTTGTAGTTCTTAAGTTGGGCGACAGGCACTCCGCAAAGTTGATTTCATGGGTAGTTTTAGGCCCAGAGTGCAGGGGAGCAAGGAGGGGGTGGACAGGTTCGGGGGGGGGTGTTCACTTGTTATTGTTCAATCGGCGGCTACGGTTATAATGGCGATTGAAGGTAGGCTTACAACTGAAAAATCGTCATGGGCACACACTGGGATAAGAGTTTTACTCTACTGAGCTGGAACGTAAATGGGTTTGGAGACAAGGTGAAACACATTTCAGTCCTACAATACCCCAACCCCCACTCCACTGATGTGGTTTTCCTCCAGGAGTTGCACCTGGTCGATGACACTTGTAAAGCACTAAACAGATGGGGGTATAGGATAGTAGCCCATTCCAGTTTTACTTCTGGGTCCAGGGGAGTGGGCATTATGATCAATAACTCCTTCCCCTTTTCCATGCAGTCTACGTGCTCCAATGAGTACATCACTATCACTGGGCAGTGGGAGTGCAACACACTAACCTTAATGTCGGTGTATGTCCCACCCGGGTTAGAGAGCCAAACGTTCACTGATCTGAGTACCCAACTGCTCTCGCTTTCTGAAGTTCTTTTACGGGTGGGAGGAGATTTCCATGCCGTGTCCTCTGGCTCCCTGGATCGTCACCCCCCCCCCCCCGCAACATAGGCCCCTTGTGTCGCTGGCTTCCTGGAGGCCCTCTGCCTCTTGGATGTATGGAGGCCGTTTTATCCTAAAAGCATTCAGCATACCTTTTTCTCAGGGGCGCATCATAGCTTTCCCCTAATTTACTACCTCTTTACTCGAGCTTCTTAACACACCCACATGCAGGAGATAGGGCACTTGGCATGAGGGTATCTCTGATAACTCCCCGGTATGGGCCCGGTTGGTCCTGGGAGACATGTGGGTAGGAACGGTCGCGCTCATCAGCCCTTGGTTCCTGCGCAACCCTGTGGTTTGCAAAGAGCTCTTGCTAGCCATTGACCACTACTTTAAGGAAAATCAGGGGCCGGTCGAATCCCCCCAAATATTGTGGGAAGCGTTCAAATTTGTAATCAAGGGGAGGCTCTCTAACTTACTGTAGGAGTCAAGAAAGAAAACCAAGAAGATCTTGAAACTTTGGAGGATGAGATCCTCTGGCTGGAGGGGAGTCTCGTTGAGGAAGTGAGTCTGGAAAAACAACACCTTTGGAAATTAAAGAGATGAATATAAAGGTATAGCCAATAGGGTAGGGTGCGGCGACCTCTCGCTCCAAGTCAAATACACAGCAAATAGAAGCCTTCGTGGCTGTTCAATAGTTAGTCCATCATATGATTCTCTGTAACCTTTTCTCCAATATTATATTCTATTTTTTAACTTTTTTGTTCTTTCCAGTTTATTCAGTACTCCACACACGGGATCGGTTGCCAATTTTCCAAGCTTCTCATGCATAAACTGTGCCCATCCGAGCCTCTCGCTTAAACACGACAATAGCAAAGGCTCGTTCCACGCAGTGTTTATTTAAAACCCAATGCATTTCGGGGCTGAAAGCCCCTTCGTCAGGGGACACTATAAAATAACAATAAACACATGTCACTATTACAGAACTCGACACTATTATAACATTGATGAATACAATTTTTTTTTAACAGTATATCATGTGTATCAACGTTAACATCTAATAAAATCCATCATCTGTGGGTTACTGATTGACATCAAGTAAATGGTTTGAATAAACATGGCTACCTGTTCACTAGACACTCCCTTCATTATGCTACTAAAAAATATTTTACTGAATGTAACATTCGATCTAAACAGAGCATACGAATTAATTCACCCCCTATGATACCCCACACAATTTGTTACTTGATTAAAGTGTAAACCTATACTCTCCACCATAATTCGCCTAGTGTATACATTGCCCCTGGTTATTACTTTGCCTTCACGTTTCACCCAAAGCGTTGTGCTCTAATTACGTGTTCCAGAGTATGTAAATTGCACTTTCTAATCATTATATTCCTCCCTCCCTATCTCGTGAACAAGGTAAAGGTCCCTTAAAGTACCCCGTTATTCTATGGAGGAGCAAGTATTTAACTAAACGGACATTCAGGTACCTGCTACAGAAGATAAAACTTCACATTCCTCCCATTTCACATGGTGTGACTATTCAGTGTTACTCGTGTTTTTTAAACCTTCCCCTACCAACAAGCTATTCCCTGATTGGTGCTACTCTCGTTATGTTCCCTTTTCATGCATAAACTATGCCCATCCGAGCCTCTCGCATAAACACGACAATAGCAAAGGTTCGTTCCACGCAGTGTTTATTTAAAACCCAATGCATTTCGGGGCTGAAAGCCCCTTCGTCAGGGGACACTATATAATGTATAGCCACTGACAGGGCTAGAACTTGGGGGAGGGAGAGAGACGGTAGAGTGTATGAATGGGGAAACTGGCCTGGCTGGACAGAAAAGAAAGGGCCAACAGGCTTGTCCCAGAGTTGACGGACGATGCAGGCGGAACAATCACAGACCCCCTAAAAATTGTTAGTGAGTTTGCCGCGCATTACAGGGCAATATATTAATCAAATTTATCTTTCCTCGAGGAGGACTCCATGGATCTCCTTCGAGATATCTGCATATCTGCCCTCTCTGAAGAGGATAAGAGTTTTCTAGAAAGCTTTTCTAGAAAGCGACATCACCAATGATGAAATAGCCCGGGCAATCAGGAACCTCCGGTCGGGGAAGGGGCTAGGCCCCAATGGACTGCCGATCAAACTTTATAAACAACGTCTAGATAAAATAGGCCTGTATCTACAAGCCGTGTTTGAAGAGACTAGGAGGGTGAGGTCACTCCGGCAGGACCAGCGTCTTGCTTCACTGGTCATGATACATAAAGAGGGTAAACCTAGAAATAAATTTGCCTCCAACAGACCCATCTCCTGTGTTTAATGCAGAACCTTAAATCCTTGCTAAACTCTGGCCACTCGTTTGACTTGGGTGATAAGTACTCTGGTGCACCCTGAATAATCTGGCTTTATGCCCACCGAAACAAGTACCTAAATCTGCAGAGGGTGCATGGAGTGTTGGGTAGGGTTGACACCATTAAAGAGGCAGCCGTGATTGTGTCCTTAGATGCCTCTATGGCTGTTCTCACCAAAATTGGGTTTGGGCCCGTCTTCACAGTATGGGTTAGACTCCTCGACTCGGAGCCATTGGCGCAGGTAGTGGTCAACAATAAATGATTGGACTCATTCAAACTGAGTTGTGGTACCAGTCTGGGGTGTCTGCTGTCGCCACTGCTGTTTGCCCACTCCCTGGAGCCACTGGCGTCCTGGATCCGTAGGGAACCAGTGCTATTGGGCTATGGTGGTCGGCAGATTGGGAGGACCGCATCTCGCTCTATGCAGATGAAATACTCCTCTACATAGCCTCCCCCAAAATGTCTCTAAGTTGTGTACTAGACATTTTCACGACCTTTGGTAAATACTCTGGCGATTTGATTGATTGGAGCAAGTCTCTCCTACATATCCTAGGAGGCGATTCTCCTGCTCTACCCAGGGACTGCCCAATGCAAACAGTGAGGTATGGCTTTCGCTACCTTGGGAGCTTTGTCATCGCAGACTCTAAGCTCCGTTATGAGAGAAACCTGCTCCCACCCTTGCTGAGGCGAGATATCTCTGGTTGGAAGGCACTCCCACTCTCATTGCTGGGCAGAGCAGCTCTATTCAAAATGATGTCCCTGCCCCGTTTTTTATATGCCCTGCAAAATTACCCCGATATCGTCCCTGTAAGATACTTTAGGGAAATTGGAGGCTTGCAGAGGGAATTGCTCTGGGATGGTAATTTCGTTAACTTATAAAAAATGGATTAATAATACCCTGAACACCCTTGAACGACTACATGAGTGTTGGGAAAGAAATGACCTTGAGCTTGATGACGAGGAATGGCGAGAGGCGGTGGCCTCTCCCCGAGAGGTGGCGATTTCCACTCGGCTACAACTGGTCCAACTTAAAACATTGCATAGAATGTAGCTGGTTCATATGAGGAGGGGGGAGGGGGAGATTGCAAAAGACACTGTGGTCAGGTGGGCACTTTCCTAGCCATACTTTGGGAGTGTGAACAGATCCAGGAGTACTGGCGGGGGTTACACGAGGTCATGCGGGAAGTACTGCACAAAGACATAGTCCCGGAGGTTAAAAGGTGTCTCCTTAATGTTTGGAAACCCACTGATTTAACTGGTATGGAGAGGCTCCGTGCTACTCTGGTGCAATGGTAGCCAAACATTGATATAGCACAAATGCGGGGGCGGGAACATCACCGACTCTGGACACCTGGAAAAAGAACTCAGATTGGTGTATGTTCAGGGAGAAAACGGTCTACGTGGCAGGGGATGTCCTAAGAAGTGGACCTCTGTATGGTGTAAGCGGAATGCCTACCGGGGAGATATATGTGTGGCCCCTATGGTCCCCTTGGAAGATAAACCTCTGTCTCCTTGAAGCCCATTTGGGCGCTCAATATGTGTCCCAGCTATCTGAATGTACTCGCCATATGAATCAATACCATGTCAGTGCAAGCTGCTTTGCCGAATGTCAATGTTTTTGTTTAATAAAAAGATATCTAAACAAAACAAGCCTTGGATTTGTACTAGGCAATAGGATGTTGATTGGAAAATGTTTCTCTCTGGTTTGCTAGATCCCTGAAATAAATACCCTCCATGAGAGTTTGTGTAGAGTGCGTATGAAAAGTATACTTCTGTTGCAGACTCACACGCAATTAAGATGCAGCAACTGCTTCTCGACTAACACCTTCCCTGTCTTAGAGACAACACCAATAAAATACAGGGGCATATTAGCAAGAACCTCGTTAGAATTAACACAGTTTTAGCTGCAGGAAACTGCCGCTAAAACTGCAATAATGGGCTTGCTAATATGCGTTATAGAATTCCAATAAAAGCCCAGGTTAGATGTGCAGTACATCCAACCCGGGCTTCTATTGGAATTCTATAACGCATATTAGCAAGCCCATTATCGCTGTTTTAGCTGCAGTTTCCTGCTGCTAATACGGTGCTAATTTTACCAAGGGTTTTGCGAATATGCCCCACAGTCCAATACGTATTCAGACAGATACTGCCAGGTATTTGTATACAAATAGTCTCAGCCCCTTTATCACACTTGCCTTCTACATTGCCTCAAAGTAAAAGATGGACCACAGCAACTTCATTAAAATGTATTTCAAATCCAAGGATTTACTTTCCCAGGTTGTATAGATATTGATTATAAGTACGTTCTTGTTGATGTTAGTTATGCTTATTGATGTTGCATTCGGAGGAATTATTAGAAATTTGTAGACACTGTCCAAATGACCAATGGACAAAATAATACTTTTAATTTGTAATTTGATGTGTCTGCTGTCTGTGGAACGGATATGACTGGTTAATATACATGTAAACTGAATAATTTTACAATTTACAAACAGAAATGCCAGAAAACAAATCACTTTTGTATTCAAGTGCTTTATGTGGGGTTTTAGGGTACCGAATGAAGATATGAAAAATAGTTACTTTACAATCAGTTTGCTAATCCAGAAGTGTTGTTTCTATATACAAAGTGATGATATTTTAAACCTTTAAACATAAAAAAATCCATATCCGAAATATTATAAGAATTAAAAACAAATAGCTCTAAATGATTGCTGCTACCAACATAATTGTCATCAGAGTTTATATTGTCTTCATACTTTGCAAGTGTTTTCTCCACTTCTATTTTTTCCATGCAGAGTATCTTTGGTGTACATATACCTCCATTCATTTTGTGCATGTTCACTTCAAGCAACTCATTTGCTGATTTAGTATCATGAAACATTCTCATCCCCTGTAAAATGAAGAATTATATGTCAAAGTTTAAATACCAGGTGACCACGTTTAATATTTTACTTCAGTGTCTTTTCATTGCGGATGCATTTTTAGGAACTATTTAATGCCAGTCCCTGCCTAGTAAATCCAATCATCAAATTTAAGACCAAATGTAAACAGACCTTATCTCCACTATTGTTAGAAATGGTGGTCTCTAGTTGGCAATAGCAGGTGCCACTGTCCAAATATGGACCCTTCTTCCTAAGTCAGGGCAAGTGGGCTACCCCCTTTGACAACCCCTGCACAACACTGTGGTAGGGTAGCACGAGCAGTTAGGCCTATCTCCGAGGCAGTGTGTGAAGCATTTATGACCACGTACAATAAGGCATCAATGACACCACAAAAGGACACAACTCAGGTAGGTATAGAAAAATAATATCTTTATCTATCTTTCACTCAAAACTCTCAAAGCATTTCAACAACTACAATTCAAATCAACCTGTAGGGACTCAAAAATACAATAACGTATTCACAAAAGCGTGACACTGGCTGAGTTCAGGGCCGGGGCCTACTCGACCCGTTGCGTACCAGATACCTGTCGTTGAATGGGGACACAGCACGCCACTTCTAGAAGAAGCGGAGGTGGTGACAGGCGGACTGAACTCCCAGTGACCCCAAGTCTTGGAGGCCGAGGCCCGCAGCATGCACCCACAATGATTCGGGCACTCAGGAACAGGCGGGCGCTCAGCGGCAGCACCACCCGGGCTGGTGGTGGCACTGATTTTCGTTGTCCAGCTCCGTGGTGGGCTCACAGCGGTAGCAGCTCTCTCGTAGTTGCAGTGGCCCACAGGACGATCGCGACAATCCTCAACAAGGGAGGACAAGGTGCGGGCGCACAGCGGCAGCGGCTCTCTCTAAGCTGCGGCAGCCCACAGGACAAAGCTCAAGGATGCAAAGTTGCCAAAGGTGCAGTCGCTCAACGGCCACAGCTCTCTCCCAGCTGCGGTGGCCCACGGTACAAATCACGAAGATGCAAAGTAGCAAAGGATGCGGGCACTCAGCTGCTACAGATCTCTCTTGGCTGCAGCGGCCCAGGGAACAAACCACGATGATGCAAAGTAGCAAAGTGTGTGGGCACTCAGCAGCTACAGCTCTCTTCTTGGCTCCAGCGGCCCACAGAACAAATCACGATGATGCCATGTAGCAAAGGGTGCGGGCACTCAGCGGCTACAGCTCTCTCTTGGCTGCAGTGGCCCACGGGACAAAGGATGGTGTCGGCCCGGCTGGAACAGCGGTGGAAGCTCAGCGGCTACAACTCTCTCTCAGTTGCAGTGGTCCACACAGGTTCAGTGAAGGGCTCGAAGGTGCATATTTTGGTGGGCTCTCAGTGGCGGCAGCTCTCTATCCACGGCGGCGGCCCACACGGATCCAACAGAAGAGTTGAAGGTGCAAACTTAGGAGGGCTCTCACAGCGGCAGCTCTCTCTTAGCTGCAGCGGCCCACTCGGGTTTAGCAAAAAATTCGAAGGTGCCCAGTTCCCAGTCCTCACAGTAGAGGACTGGGAATCTAGAGGCTCCGGATTACTCGACTGAGGCCTCACCTGCAAGTAGGATTCCTCGCACAGGAATTCCGATGGCTGACGGGGTGAAGTATAATGTCCCTGAGACTTCTGCAGGAGGCACTCTCGATTTAGGCCCTCTGGTAGTTTCTTCGGTAAGTTTGGTGAAAGTTTCAAAGTCCTTTTCTCTGTCCGCTTGGACAGAGTTTCGTCTTGACATCCAAGAGGAACACACTTGGACAAAGTTCCAGCACAGCATTTTATAACTAAAAAGTCTTTGTTCTCTAAAGTCGCAAATCACTGACTCCAGTCAGAACCAGTTTGGTGTGGTCGGGGAGCACTTGCTTTGCGAGGTGACATCCTGCCCTTTCAGAATGAGGGGGTCCAAAGAGTCACCCCTCCCCATGCTCTGAATACCGATCTCTCTCTGACCCAGCTGGCCCTGCTGCTCAAAAATCAGATGGCCAATACACATACACGCAACAGCCTACAGCAAAGCTTAGCCAAGAAACTACTTATTTTCAGGAAAGGTATTTCAAAACATGTAATATATAAACAGTCCTTACTAGAAGGTGCCCCTCAATGTCCCGAGCATAAACATATCAAACTCGAGGTTCCTATGGCCAGATAGGATGATAGTAAGTAATCCTTATTCGGCCCATCCTGGCCTATGAGAATGGATCGTTTTGCAGTAGCGGCAGTTAAATGGAGGGTAACTCACTATTGGCACAGGCTACACAGATGTAGGCATTATGGTTATGCTTATTCATACAGTCATTTATATACAGGGAGCATTCGTGCTGTGGCACTGAGTAGCAGTGGCACGGCGCCCAGAACATCTAAACCCAGCCAATATAAAAGACAGGGAGAGTAGAGAGGAAGGGAGACCCACCCCAATGATGCCAGGTCGAACTGGAAAATAGATTACCGGTTCAAAGTGTGTATGTATATGGGCCCAGGTGAGTATGGTGTTTTAGAAATATCCTGAACTGGTAATCTTGCGCCATCAGACCCACGCCGATGCTGCCAGGTCTAACCACTATTAAGGAAGGAAATCACAAGATTTGTTGGATGATTTCCTATATTTGGGACTTCTACAATGGAAAAATAGTTTTGCCATTTTTTTTAATTTGAGTTTGCTAACAGCTTCAGAACCTGTCTGTACTCCCCCTGTCAAACTTATTTACAGATATTTGCAGTCATAGGGACAACCTGGCAATATACATTTTAACATTGATGGTGATCTGCACTAAGATACTGGGTACTTAGTTTGTGATGTAAGTTCGAGACTGCCAAGCATCCTTGACTCTCCATATAGCTTGGTTCAGCAGTCAATGCATAGCTTAAAAAAGGTGGTATGAAGGTTGACATGAGGTAGAGGATAACACAGTGATTGTATCTGCAAAAATAACGGAATATCAAGACAAATAGAGGTAAAATGGTGTTTCCTGGATGAAAAGGATATCAATATAATTAAACAACATAATACAATACAATTCAGTTGCAACACTGTACAACTAATTACACACTGAGGGCCTGATTCACAAAGGTTAACTTACATGGGTGTGTAAGTTTACTCTTTTTTGGTATTCACAAGCAAGAAGTTGATAGGAACATTACAACTGCTGATGCTCCACAATCTGGGCAGGGAATTCCGCACATAAAAAGATATGACAGTCCTATCTTTTTAGGTGCTAAGTTCTCTGTCCAGAATGCGGAGTCTAGTAAATTACAATTTTGTTAATATCAAAGAAGAGTAAACTACACAAAGTTGTAAGTTTACCTTTATGAATCGGGACCACTGTGATCTGTTTGCAATATATGAATCTGAATACTGCCTTGTTTTATTATTTTTTTTTTTAAATCTGTTTTTTAATATTTTACAAACATCGCATGGCAAGCATACATCAGTGGTTAGCATCTGTACCGTACATCGTATGAGCATTCCCAACATCCCGACATTCTTCCTCAATGGACCCTTATTTCTTTACCGTTTTAATATATTATTGGTCACTGGACTGCAGGCATCTCGATGTACTCATGCATATGTTATTAGGAACAAATTGGCAGCCACTTATTGCCTACGTTTGACGGTGCAAGTAATATAAATAACAATAAGCCATCGGAATCAAAATCCCTCCCCCTCCCTCTGCAGCCGGTGTGTCCAGGTCCCTAATATCCTATTACAGTAGTATTATCAGTTCCTTTATGTCTTGTTTCTGGATGTTTGGGGGACAATACCCACTATTCCTGATGCATCTCAGAATACCCCATTCATTCACCAAATGGCTAGGCCTATTGCTCCATCCCTGCTCTGTGAGCAATCAAGGGGAACCCCTTGGGGCCTCCCCAGCTGGGTCCAGGGCCAGACTGGGAACTGAAAGCAGCCCTGGCAAATTTTTCCAGACCAGCCCCTGTCCGATGGGCAGCGAGCGAGCGCAGCGAGCGAGCCCGACCGCCACTAGGGGGGTTTGGGTGGGATCTCCCCCCAAGAAATTTTTGGAAAACGACAGACCAAAATGGTGAATTTTACAGCACATTTTTAATTACATATTCAAATTGTATCAACTTTCAAAGAACAGAAAATAGTAGATGATGACCTTAAAGAACATCAGGTTACCCACCCAGTCATATGTACCCATAGGCATTCTTTCAGAGAGCACCAACAATAGACACAAGTAGTGAATCAGGTTCCCTGCCCCTTCTACCCCAACCCCCAGGCGGATCTGCCAAGAGGTCTGAACACTCATGAAAAACAAATGAAGACGTCTGCATAATACATTCATTGACAAAACATATTGTATAGAAACGCTGGGAGGATGAACAAGCACTGACTGCGGGAATAGGTCTGGCTATGTTTTTATGTGGGGAGGAGAGAGAGGGGGGAATTTAGGGGGGGGGAGAGAAGGAGACTGAAGAAGAGAAAGGGAGAAGTAGAGGGAGAAAAAGAGGAAGAGAATGAGAGAGAGGAAGGAGAGGAATGAGAAAGATGGGGAAAGGAATGGAAAGAGAGGGGCGAGAGAAAGAAAGTGGGAGGGAGAGAGAGAGGAGAGAATAGAGATAGAGAGGGAAGAGAGGCAGAGGGAGATAGAGGGGGTGAGAAAGACAGGGATAGAAAAGAGAGGGAGGGATAGAGAGAGAGGCCAGGGAGAGAGAGAAAAGGATAGAGAGAAAGGGATAGGGAGTGAGAAAGGAACCAAGAGAGATATAGGGAGAGGGGGGATAGAGAGAGGGGGAGAGTGAGAGCGCGAGAGAGGGATAGGTTGGTATAGAGAGAGTGAGAGGGATAAATAGAGAGCGCGTGAGGGAGCGAGAGAGAAATAGAGAGAGGGAGGAAGCAAGAAAGGGAGAGAGAGAAAGGGAAGAGAGAGGGGGCAACAGAAAGAAAGAGTGGGAGGGAGAGAGATAGAGAAGAGAATAGAGAAAGAGAGGGGAGAGACAGGGAGAGGGAGAGAGGGGGGATAGAAATGCAGGGATAGAAAAGAGAGTGAGGGATATATAGAGAGAGAAAAGGATAGAGAGAAAGGGATAGAGAGTGAGAGAGGAACTGAGAGAGATGTGGGGATAGAGGGAGAGAGGGGGGATAGAGGGAGGGGTGAAAGAGAGAGAGGGATAGGTATAGAGAGATTGAGAGGGATAAAAAGAGCGCGTGAGGGAGAGAGAGAGAGGGATAGAGGAATAGAGAGGGAGAGAGAGGGAGGGATAGAGAGAGAGTGGGAGGTAGCATGAGTGGGAGAGAGAGAAAGGGAGAGAGAGGGGGCAAGAGAAAGAAAGAGTGGGAGGGAGGGAGAAGGCGGGTGAAAGAGATGGGGCGCGAAAGAGACAGAGAGAGAGGGAGAGGGATAGAGAAAGAGAGGCATACAAAGACAGAGGGGGAAACATGGTAGGAGAGAGAGAGAGAGAGAGATCACACTGTTCCCTTTTCTGTCCGCATTTGTCTTTTCTTCTACCTTTTATCTCTACACCTCCAACTGGCTCCGCTTCAGCCAACTAAGGGGCAACATGCATTCCAGACAGAGCACTACTACCCATTGGGACTACCCGTCCCAATATTGACAGCAGACAACACTTAAACCAAAAGGTTCATAGTCATACAGACGTTTTAAGGTTATGGACATGAGATAAATGCACATCCACCGAGTCTGAAAGTGAAATGGAACACATTACACAGTCTGTGCTTATCCCAACACCAGCCAAGGATCCAGCCTTCCTGGACCAAACTTGGACGCCTCTGAGTCAGCATTTCAAAACTTGTTGTAATGTGCAGCAGATCATAAGGAAGAGACAGCTTTTTTGACATTACGTATTTCAGCCTCACTTTCCTTTGCCCTTCAAAGTACAAACAAATGTGTGATCATATGATTACCTCCAAGATTTAAACACAACTGAATTTGTATCCACAACTAAGTTATCTCACAATTGCCACTTTCAATAATGCGCGGTTCCAGGTATCACGCGTCCTTGCCATTTTCACAGTGAGCACATCATCAGCCAGGATAGCATGACTCCAGTAGCTTGGAGAGCATGGGACCCACGTCTGGGCATACCCTTCCCACTCGGGGTGACAAATTCAAAAACAAGACTTGATGGACAGAATGCAGAACAATGTCAGACATCCACCCCAGTACAGAGGTCTGGGCCTAAATCCACAGTTTGTTTGCTCCCCATGCCTTTCCAGTTTGAACACAGCCATAAATGTAATCAGTCTTGACCCTGCGCCCAATGGGAACAGTCCAGCCTGAACTGCCAGGCCAGGTCCTCCCTGGCCTGGAAACAAGCATCCTAGGACCGGTTTTGGGGTTTCACCCCTCATTTGCCAGGATAGCATGACTCCAGTAGCATGGAGACCACAGGACTAACGTCTGGGCATACCCTTCACACTCGGGGAGACAAATGCAAAAACAATTGTTGGACAGAATGCAGAAATGACGGCATTTGAAACAGTGCATTCGCCCAATAACCGGCGTGATTGATGTGAGGCCTGGTTACAAACCTCCCGGCCCGCTCTTCTCCCATCTCGCTCTAGGCAGGACTCAGGGGCACAGGCCTTGGGGACACAGGCCTCGGGGGCACAGGCCTCAACGATGACGGTAGCAGAAGGGTGCTGGGCTCGCGGGTTTTGTGTGATGTGTTTTTTGTCCACACACATGACCTGGGGGCAGCGGGGGTATGAGGCGCCCCAGCCCTCAGGGCGGAACACGCTCAGCGTCGGATTGGTAACGCGGGCAGTCGGGCAATGCCCGAGGGGCCGATGTCTGAGCTGCAGCTGTGGGCTGCTTTTTTGAGCAGCCTGGGGGCCGATTTAGGCAGTTTCTGCACTGTCAGGATGCCGCCAGCGGGTGCTCCAGTGGCCTTTCTGGAGGCAGATGGGCCTCCATTACCTTCCTTGCATCAATTGGCAGAGGTGTCACTCCCTTTCTATCCCTGGGCCGGTCGATTAATAAATGCTGATTGGGCGGGGGCAGGGGGCCTGAGCAAAAGTGGCCTCACTTGTTTCAGGTGTGGTTCAACAGTGTAAACTAATCGGTGCATTTTTTGTTACCCCTCCCACCCCCCTATATAAAATTTCGCCGAAGCAGTGTTGTAGGGAAAGGCAATATGAAAATGTGGGCCACTTTTTTTTATGCATGCCCAGGCCGATTTTGAATCCCAATCCAACTCTGCTGGCCAGCCACTGCTTCAGTTATTCAGGCTGCCAATCATCAGCAGAGGACATGCCCTGCATGTCTCTGGCCTCTTGGTAGCCTGGCTGCTGCTGAAATCTTTTCATTGCCATTTTTTTTCCTGCACAGGTCGCAGCGGGCAAATGGGTGATGCACCCCCCGTACTCGTTGCTGCTGCTGTACGGTGTTTGGTAGTCAGACTGCCTTCAGGAGGGGAGGAGGGCACAGGACAACCAGAGACTGCTGGCCTCTTCCGTGGGGGCTGGGGGTGTTTGCGTGAGTCTGTTGTTCCAGAGCCCATCCTACCAAAGCTCTGCAAACTGGGCCAAGGACAGGAAGAAGACCAAATGTAGAATGCGACATAAAGATGTCTTTTGAAGTGTCTGTTTTGCAATGTTTGTTCAAACACCTACATTTTGCAGTAGACATGAGACTGTTTTGTGTTACAAACTGCAGCTACAGTTTTTGACTACAGAGATTTAGAAATGTTTGCCTCATGACAAAATGTGTGAATTTTGTATTTGTAAGGTGAACTGAAAGACACTCTGGCTGGGGTCGCACAACAGTGTGAAAGGTGAAAACAGGCCTTAAGTTTATTGAAACAAACAAATAAAAAACGTCTTCCTTTCTGATGTCTAAGTATTTTGAAAAGTCGGATCGAAACTAGAAGTGCAACAGTGGCATGTTACTTCTTAAAAACTGAAGAGTAATGGAAAGAAAGCTTTATAGAAGGATCAAACAAATCCATATTTATAAGAGTGTTTTATGTGCTGCACGCCGAGGACGCAGAGATCAGACAGTAGTTTGCTTGCTGCTCTCACTCACTTGGTGCAATTTGGTGCTGGTTTTACATTTTCTAGGAGCGCTTTCCTGTCCATTCCAGTACTTTATGAGTTAGACCTGAGAGATGCTACACAGGAGTCATCCTCGAGGGACAAACGACTCGGTTGCATCTGCACTTCCCTAGTCAGTAATACCAAAATTATTTTAAAAACATGAGGTCACACTACTGGCCAGCACTCCCCACCCCTACACATTGTTCCAGCTCTCCTCTTCAGCGCTTGTTCTCATCGCTGCGGTGGGGGCAGTCGCAGCTTCACAGGGAGGTTCATGTGTTGGGGTACAAAGGGCTCATCGCTCAACAGACACTTCACAGCAGAACAACTTGTCTGTACAGCCCAGTCCTTATCTTTATAAACGAGAACCTCTTTACTACACTTTAAAACATAATACTACACACAACAAAAATACAGTTCAGTCACAGGGGGGGGGGGGGGGGGGGGGCTGAAAAATGGACTCACCTCAGGCCTGCTGACTAGTGACACAGGGGGCTAGCCTACAATTATGTCATGTGGATTGTGGCCGCTTCTGTACCGTCCGTCCGTCCGTGGACCGTAGCAGCTGCTCCTCGCTCTCATAACTCTGCAGTCACGCGCGCAGTAAATTGCAATGCGCATGTGGGAATTACACCCCCCCCCCCCCCCACCCTGGAGAGGCGCGCAGACGCGGCAGGAGGAGTCAGGGCATCATTCTGCGCGCACAGGCACCTCCTCCTCCGTCGTTTGGGGTTAGGTTGCACACTTGCACATAACAACATTCAGCAATGTTGTGCGCCGGTCAATCACAGCTTGCTGGTGCGCTACTGCTATTCTGCCACTAACTTGGAAGTCTCTCAGACTGATGTCCCTAACTAAGTGAGTGATTAGAGTGACGCTGTTGTGGCCTGGGGGGCCGATTTTCAGTCCGACCGTCACAGGCTGTGACGGTCGGACTGAAAATCGGCCCCCAGCCACAAAACCGGCCTATTTTTTTCAAAAACCGCCCCCCCACCCCCTCCAGCCTATTGGGGGATTGCCCGGTGCCCGGACTCACCAGTCCGGCCCTGGCTGGGTCCCCCTCCGAGTCAGTCTCTGGCATCTGTAATGCTATTGCTAGCGCTTCCCACGCCCTTGCAACGTCCATCGCCTTTTCATTATTAGACCGTATAGCCTGTTGCAATCTAACTGTGCTCTTACTCCAAGCCCATTTAAGTAGTTCCGATATCCACTTCCCTATGTTAGGCCCTCACCGTGACTTCCATAGGGCCGTGATTTCTCTCTTAGCTAGCAGTAGGCCTACGTCCAGAAACTTGCTCGTGATTTTCGTTTTGGGATTATGAGGAAACCAATGCAATATACAGGTGCCCATGTAAATTTCTATGCAGCGCTCTGTAACTCCACAAAGCTGTTTGACTACCTCCTTCCAGTACGTTCCTAACTATCCGCAACTCCACAGCATATGATGTAGCTCCACCCTTCCTAAGCTCCAGCGTGGGCACTGGGCAGTATCTATCTGAAAATACCGATTAATCTTGGCCGGAGTCAAAGAATCCCTATGCAATATAAAGAATTGTTTTAATTGGAATCTGGCATTCCTAGTACCTTTCTAGGCCCTCCGAACCAATTGCGCCCACGTTTTTTCCGGTATTTCCTTCCCAAGGTCCACCTCCCGTTTTCTCTGTAATTCTTGCAGCAGCTGCAGGCCGTCTGTGACCAGTCGCCAGTAGAGCCAAGTAACCGCCTTAAACGTCCCCGCCGCCATGACAACATATTGGCATGCCATAGAGGTCCGTGGTTCTGAATGCCCCTCCTTCCAGTGGCATTGTATTGCCGAGTTCAGGGCTGCATGCAGCAAATAATCCCCTCGCGGCAGATCATACCTGTCCTGCAGTGCTTGGAAAGGTAGTAATACCCCGTCTTCTTACAAGTCACCTATTACCTGGACACCCATCGTCTCCCAATCTGCAAGTGCCCACCAATCCCCCCCATGAGGGAGGGCAGAACACATGCCCAAGGGAATATCAGGGGCATATGGGCGGCTAATGCCAGCTCTGCGCTGGAACCGGTACCAACACTGTATCAGCATCCGCGCCTCAGCGGTCAGTGACCCAAGGTGCAGGCGTTGCTGTAAGATTGTAAATTAGATCACGTGACGCGGAAGCCACTGACCCTCTGGACCGTCTGGGCCCCGAAACTCTCGAGCCACCACCTGAGTGAGCCACTGTAGCTGAGCCACCAAGTAATAAAGTTCGAAGTCTGGCACCCCTAGGCCCCCATCCGCTTGCGTCTCATCATTGTAGGCAAAGCCACCCGCCATCTGCCATATCCCCATAGGAAGCCGCTAACCATTGTTCTAAGCTGCCTGAAGATTGTCCCCGGTATCCACAGTGGCAATGTCCTAAAATAATATAACAGGCGGGGTAGTAGCACCATCTTCAGGAGTGCCACCCTGCCAGCCACTGAAAGTGGAGGTGCACTCCAAAAAGCCAGGCATAGTCAGGCATAGTCAGGCATAGCCAGTCCACGTATGCCCCTTTCCACATTCCCTTCCAGCAAATCAGCAGGTGCATGATATATATTGGCCCCAAGATAGGGTAAGCAGTTCGGTTCCCACCGAATTCCTGCTACCTGAGTAGGGCCTGACGCTGCTGGAGTCACCGGGAAGAGACACGTCTTACCCCAGTTAACCCCCATCCCCGAAATCCCTCTGAACTCCCGCAATAGGCTTGTTGCCCCTTCAAGCGCCTCTCCCGTATTGACCAGGAAGATAAGTAGATCATCGGCTTATAGGGATATATACTGCTCGTCGCCCCGCAAGGCCAGGCCCTGGTAGTGCCGCCCCATCCTAGCATGCACAGCCAGTGGCTCAATGGCTAACGCAAACAGCAGTGGTGACAGTGGAGAGCCCTGTCGCGTTCCCCGACCTATTGAACAGGGGGAGGATATCACCATCCCCGTCCGCACCCTTGCCGTCGCAGCCCTGTATAGTAACCCCGTCCATCCCACAAATACCTACCCAAGGCCGAATGCACGCATAACTCGGTACAGATAAGGCCACTCCAGGGTATCAAATGCCTTCTCTATGTCCACCGATAGTGCCGCAGCATGGGTGTATCCCCGTGATCGGCATTCAATATGCGTAGGAGGCGTTGTATATTAATGTCCGTGTTCCGGGTCGGGATAAAACCCACCCGGTCCCGATGAACCAGTTGTACCATGTGAGGTAGGAGCCAGGTCACCAAAATCCTGCTTAAAATCTTAGTCTGATGTCAGCATAGATAACGGGCGATAAGCCGACCTGTCTTATGGGTCCCTTCCCTGTTTCGGAAGCGGGATAACGATAGCCTCTCTCATGGAAGTTCGAGCATCACTTCTTCCTTCGCCTCTTTATAAAACGTCAGCAATTTTGGAGCGAGTCAATCAATATAGGTTGAGTAAAACTCAACGGTTAGGCCATCTGTGCCCGGTGTTTTGTTGCGCGCCATGTGTTTAATGGCACCTAGTATTTCCCCCAGCTTGATGTCCTGCCCCAATAAGTCTGCTTGCACATCCTCCAGTCGGGGCAGTATTATATCGGCCAAGAATTCTACCACGGCTACGACTTTGCCACTCGACCGACTCCTATATAAACCATCATAATACGCTAAAAACAAACCGTTAATCCCTCTCTGAGTGTAGACCGCAGTTCTCAACAAAGAGTTCAACACCAAGATAGGTGTGCCCCGGGGCGCCAGGTTGGCTAACCAAGCCAGCAGCTTGCTTGCTTTGTCCCGATCAACGTGCGCCCGTGCCAGGTAAGACCTGTGATCATAACAACGGAATCTCTTCATCTGGGTCGCCACTTCCTCCCTGCCCCAGACAGTTCTTCCTGCACCTCTGGGTGCTCAAGCCACTCCCTATCCGCCCCGCGCAGCTGGGTTTCTGCCGCCTCTACTTCGCGCATTAATGTCTTCCGTACACCCGCCAGTTTGGCAATGCACATCCCTCTCATCACCACCTTAAAGGTATCCCACTCCAACGCTATATTAGACGCCATCCCCTCATTGTCAGCAACGTATTGCTCAATGCATGTTTCTATATCCTTACGGAAGGCCACGTCCTCCTGCATTTCCGGTCGTAGGCGCCACATCGGTATGGCAGGTCTCTCCTGATCTCAACTTATTGTTAGCAATAACAGATTTTGATGCGATATTGTTCTTTCCAAATACTCACTATTAAGTACTTTTGCATGTATGTCTGGCGAGCACAATATGGCATCCAAGTGCACATGCACATGCAGAGGAGAAGGAGTAGTCACGATCTTCTAGATGTTGCATTCGCCATGTGTCTACAAGCCCCCACCTTTCCTGCCAGTCCCTTCTGGCTTTAGATATCCTCCGTCAATGGCGGATGTGACCTATCCATAGTAATGTCAGTTATTGAGTTAAAGGCCCCTCCCAATATCACTGGGCCTGTCAGGTAAGGTGCCAGTTTTCCTGACAGATGGTCAAAAAAGACCATCTGGTCAACATTAGGGGCGTAGATGCTGCATAACTTTACGTCCATACTGTTCACCGCCCCACCACCACCACAAACCTCCCTTCTGGGTCAGCAAATTGGCGGGTCATCTGGAAGGGTACACCCGCCCTAACCTATATTAGTGTTCCCCTAGCAAGAGACTGAATACATTGTGCAATAGACCTGCCGCCGCCATCTTCGCTGCAGTGCAGTGCCCTCTGCTCGATTAATGTGGGTTTTCTGCAGGAATGCAATATGCACCCCCCTCCACACCAAATACGCATGTACCCTGTAGCGCTTTCTCATTGTATGCATCCCTATTACATTCAACGTTAGACATTTAAAATCAAGTATTGTCCCCATGTTGATCCTTTATCCCCTGGAACCTCCGTACCTTCCCCAAGGACACACCGGCATCCCCTGCATCTCCAAACAATCTACTCAACAGTCCCCAACGACCCCACCCCAGAACAGATCCTAACAAATCAGCACCCATCCAAACTCTCAACTAAATTGCTTCCCCGGTAGCTACCAGGGAGCGCCAAATACAATAGAAGGAGGGGGGTGTCCAAGAGCCTGGTGACACCAAATCAGAGTAATCCAACCATCAATCGCCTTACCCCACACATGTCACAGCTCCCGCTGTAGTTCCCCAAGTTAAGGGAGCCCTACCCCAAATACTACCCCCCCAAGCCCCGCCTATACCCCCGTCACCATCTCACCATACCCCACAGTGTGATAAGAAAAAGAAGGGGGAGTGTCAAGAAACCAAAGCACCCTCCAGTCCTGGAAAAAGTCTTACTGTACTATGCATCGGCAATCTCATCAGCAGTCCCTGGTGTGACATGAGGCATAGTGATGCTCGCCGAGTCCAATTCTTCAGACGCCGTCCCAGCTGACCCCTTCTCAGAGTCAGTCGCTCCCCTCGATTCTGGTCCCTGCTCTTGCGATATATCCGTCACTGACATAAGCGCCGCGGATCGTTCTTTTTCCGTCTGAGATATCGTTAGCCTCTGGGATCTGAGCCTCCGTCTTCCAGAGCGCCATGGCCGGGGAGGACGTGGTGCCCCCTCAGCAGCCTCAGGGCCACGACCAGCTTCTTCCTGTCCCACCCAGTAGGATTCCAGCCAGTCCCATGCTTCCTCAGGAGTGTTAAAAAAGAAGGTTTTGCAGTCCATGGCCACTCTCCGCCGCGCCGGAAACATCAGTGAGTATTGTAATTCTTCTGTACGGAGCACTTTCTTTACTTCCAAGAAGGAGGCCCGCTGTTGTTGCACTTTGAAGGTGTAGTGAGGAAACAGCCTCAAACTACCATTATTCACCCTAAAGGGGCCCACAGTGCATGCCCTATTCAGAAGAATGTCTCTGTCTTGTAGTGGAGCAAGCGTATCACCACAGGCCTGGGTGGCCTCCCGGGAGTCAACGGGCATGCCGGCACCCTATGCGCCCTCTCTAGGGTAAAGAAAGGGGACAATCCCTCTGGGGCAACCTCCATCCTCAACCAGGCCTCCAAATAGTCCACCATACTGGCTCTTTCCCCTCCTTCAGGCAGCCCTACCACCCGCACATTGTTCCTTCTGTTCCGCCCCTCAGCATCCTCCGCTCTCTTCTCCAAATTTTGCAAACACTGATGCACTTCTCCCATCTGTGACTCAAGAGCCTTGTGTGCAGGATTTAGGACTCCCAAAGTGGTTTTGGTTTGTTTTACTCGGTCTGCCACTTTTGCGTGGTCTGCCCGGAAAAGGTCCAACCCCACAGACACCTATGCTATATCCTGCTGGAGGGCATCCCTAGTGTCCGTGATGGCGTTAAGTATTACCTCCACTTGCTGCTGCATCATCCCCTTAGGGTGCGACTACAACGCCTCAGTCTTCCGGTGATCCACCGCCTACTCCTCTTGTTCCAGGGGTGCACCCCCCTGCTTGCCCCGTGGCTTTCCCAAGACTGTCCTCTCCACAGGTCCATTAATTCTACCGGCTATCTACTGTTTCTCCTCCAATCCTCTGCTTTCGTAAGAGATTTTCACGATGTTCCTCATTACTAGACGTCCCCACTTTTCTCCTCAGTATAGGCTAGCCGCCACCCAGCTTCCAAGGCTCATGAGTCACTCCCTGGGCTTCTCTTCTCTGGCTGTGACACCACACAGTGACGTGCTCAGCCAGCCTCCTGGCCCTTCAGGCAGGCACTCCCCGAAAGTCACTCCTCAATAGGCTTTGCCATGTCGGTGCAGAAGCTCTCAAAAGACATATGGCCATCCTCATCAAAAAAGTGGCAATTGATCTACAACCCTCTTGGTCTCAACGGTGGAAGGTTAATGTGTCTAGACCTGGAGTGAAATCCGGGTTGTTAACAATCTGTGTCAGGGGCGATGGGAAAGAAGTAAGCCCACAACTAGTTTCAGTCGAGTCCCAGGCCTTCAATGTACCACTTATGACAGAGGAGCGGTATATCCTTTATGGTCGCTGGGTCTCTTGGAGGAAAGGAATATTCCCCAGTGTCTGGCCAGCTATGGCTCTATCCATGAAAAGCCAGTGCTTTTTCATTGCTGGACCATTGGAGGAGCTCTTGAATTTGGGTAGCTTGATAGTAGCAGTGAATATTTGGTATTCCCAGGCCCCTTAACTCAGGTATCTATAAGTCAGTTCTCTGTGAATCCTCGGCCTCCAGCGGCGTAAGTCCTGTCTGGTTTGAAGGAGTATGCATTTGTAATTGAGGGCGGCGGTGTCCTGGGTGGAAGTTGTCAGCTTGAGCCCTAAATGAGGAATTGAGTTTGCCGCTCACTGTATTGGGCATGACTGTTGCAGGGCTTCTACAGTAGAAAAGTGGAGGGAAACTCCAAAAACTTGTGATTTTTGTATATTGACTTTAAAGCCCACTGCTTGGGGAAGGCCTCAAGCTCTAAAAGAAATGCTGGTGTTGAATCCTGGGTCTTCCAGAGTTGCGATGACATCATCTGCATATAAGCTAATTGTGTGCCTTTTTCCACAAAGCACAAGTTACTTACCATCGGTCACAATATATCTGTAAGAAACATTAGTTAGTTATAGATTCCTTACCTTAGAATTACCTGCAGGCATCAGTTTCTTTGTCAGCAGTACCTCTGTGCGTCGGAAGGTGGCGTCGGTCGGCTCCGCGTTTGTCGTTGGCTTCGTGGTCGCCGGGATGACGTTGCAGCAGCTACTTAGACGCCGCCCTGAAGCGCTGACATCAGTTCTGTACATGACTCCCATGCCAGAAACACAAAGCCATGCAAGACACTGACCATTGGTGCACAAAACTAGGGCCCTGAAAGGATGTAATTAACCCTAGAAATCAGTTCACAGAACGTGGAGGATGGGTGGGGCGGTAAGAAATCTATAACTAACTAAAGTTCCTTACAGCTATATCGTTACCAAAGTAACTTGCGCATCTGATAGAAACACGTTAGTTATAGATTCCTTACCTTAGAATAGATACCCCAGCAATACCAGCCCTGGTGGTGAGTCTGGGAACCAAGATCACACCATAAAATTTTGGAGAACAGAACTGCCAAAGAAGCTGTCTCTCCGGACTTGGCTGTCGAGGTAGTAGTGTTTGGTGAACGTGTGCAGTGATGCCCACGTGGCCACCTGTCAGATGTCATTCAGAGGCACTCCCCTTCCCAAGGCAGTAGTGGCTGCCGTCGCCCTGGTGGAGTGAGCGCGTAGCCCCACTGGAGGGTCTTTTTTAGTTATAGAATAACAAGCCTTAATACACAACACAACCCATCTAGAAATGTTGCGCTTGTGTACAGCTCGACCCTTCTTTGCACCCACGCAGCCAACAAAACGTTGATAATCCACCCGGAACTGTTTTGTGCGATCCAGAAAGAAAGAAAGCTCACTTTTTGGGTCCAGACGGTGGAGCCGTTTTCCTTCCGTTGAAGGATGCGAAGGAGGAAAGAATGTGAGCAAAGTAATGGTCTGCCCAATGTGGAAGTCAATGACAACCTTAGGAAGAAATGATGGACAGGTCCGGAGAACCACCTTGTCCGGGTGAACAGACAGGAAAGGAGGCTTTGAGGAAAGAGCCTGGAGCTCACTCACCCTTCTAGCAGAAGTGGCTTTGAGGAAAGAGCCTGAAGCTCACTCACCCTTCTAGCAGAAGTGGTGGCTACCAGGAAAGCAGTCTTAAGAGTCAAGAGACGTAAAGGACAGTTATGAAGCGACTCAGAGGGAGTGCCCATTAAGTAAGTCAGAACAAGATTCAAGTCCCACTGAGGCATAACGAAAGGAATTGGAGGAAAGAGATGCGTTAAGCCTTTCAAGAAAGGGTTAACTACCAGGGACTTGATAAGAGAGTGCTGATTTGGCAGCCGGAGAAAAGCAGAGATGGCTGAAAGGTAGCCCTTGATAGTGCCCAGAGCAGAGCCCTGCTGGGCTAAAGAGAGAAGGAACAAGAGGACTTCAGAAAGACGGGCAGAAAGGGGATCCACAGCCTTTGCTGTGCACCATGCCACAAATTTATTCCACCTGCAGGCGTATACTGTCTTTGTGGAGGGACGCCTGGCTGCCAAAATTACTTCACAGACTTTGGGAGGCAGGTCAAAAGACGTCAACTGCCGGCGCTCAATCTCCACACAAGGAGGTGGAGACTGCTGCTGTGACAGAAGATCCTCCTAAAAAGGCAGTCGGCTCGGAGGATCGATGGCCATGTTGAGCAGCTCGGGATACCAGACTCTTCATGCCCAATCCGGAGCCACAAGAATGACTTGGGCCTGGTCACGCCTGATCTTCTTCAGCACTCTGGGCAGAAGTGGTATAGGCGGAAAGGCGTACAACAGACCCCAACTCTACTCGTGACGAAAAGCATCGCCGAGCGAGTGCCGCCTTGGAAATTCCAACGCGTAGAATTGCTGACATTCTGCATTCTCTTTGGTGGAGAATAAATCTAACCAAGGCTCTCCCCATGGTTGAAAGAGACCTTGCAACACCTCCGAGTGAAGACGCCATTCGTGATCCATCATGCACCTGCAGCTGAGTTTGTCTGCCCTGGCGTTCCGAGAACCTGCCTGGTGTTGAACCACCAAGGAAATGCGGTGATGTTCCAGCCATGTCCAGAGACGAAGAGCCTCCTGACATAGGGTCCACGGCCCCACCCGCACTGTTTGTTGCAATACCATATGGCGGTGATGTTTTCCGTGAACACCTGCACTATTCTTCCCCGGACAGAGGGAAGGAATGCCTTCAGTGCAACCCTTCAGGTTGAGGGCAGACAAAGTCTGAGCAGCCGTCAAAATTTTGAACTTCTCCTTCCAGAGAAAGCGATTGACATCCCTGAGGTCCAAGATAGGACGCAGGCCCTTGTCCTTATTGGGAACGAGAAAGTAGTGGGAATAGCAACCATGTCCTACTTCTGGGAAAGGAACGCGCCTCATGGCTCCCTTGGCCAAGAGAGCTGTAACTTCCTGCTGGAGAAGTGCCAGATGATCCTCTGACATGCGGTGGTAACGAGGTGGCTTGGCTGGAGGGTTAGTCTTGAAGGGGAGGGAGTACCCTCTTCAGATTATCTGCAAATCCCACCTGACCGAAGTGATGGTGCGCCAGTGGGGGAGATGATTGCGAATCCTGCCGCCCACTGGCATTTGATGGGCCTGAAAGGTCAAGCTAGGAGGGTATGGAGGCTGCTGCAGAGGGGGGATTGGTGGACTGGCCCGCCTGTTGGCCCCCTGAACCACGATGCTCGTTCCCATGTCCCTGGCCACACGAAGGTTGGGTGCCTTGCTGCGGCCTGTGGCCCTGGGTAGGACGTAGTGGGGCACCCCTTCCGTAGCCACAAAATGGGCTAAAAGCAGACTGCGCCGGATGGAAGGAGAAGCCCAAGGACTTGGCTGAAGCCCGTGAGTCCTTCGGTCTGCCCAAAGAGGGCGTGCATCGCCTCATAGATCGTACCAAGCTGGGTGGGGGTCGCTCCGGGTCCTGGAAAGGGAGGAAAGCTCGGAGTCAACCTGTAGTGTAGGTCCTATTTCCCTTATAGGCTCTGGGCATTGGAATAATATACACTATAGTTTTGGCATAGGACTGAGGTCAGTATGCCTCTATTGAGTACATTAAACCTAATTACTTGTGTGCCAGCTAACTCACTAGAAACTTCTCGAATGAACAAAAAGGGATTAATTTCTGACAACCGCATAAACATGACAACTTTGTTTCCCTTAGAATCGGAACAGTTCTCAGAATCCTTGAAACAATAGATAACAGTTTTTCTCAGTCAATCGTGCATGCTTCCTTTCTGAAGAGTTACACAGAAATAGATAGACGGGCGTTTCAATAAAAAGGATTTATTGAACAGTCTTATTTCTCTTGCAAGAGATATGAACTGCTACAATCGTAAGACAGAATGCGAAATAGAATACGTACAGCATTAGCAGTAAGATATAATAATACTGCAATAGCATGGATTTTAGCTATGACATATATTCATAAATACATACATAAATAACACAGGCGAAAATGTGAATACTCGTCTGGTGCTTCTAGCTATTTGTACCCCAGTGTACCTAACCTAAGTGTAGTTTGAGGTAAGAAGTAGGTGCTGTTTTTCTATAGTCTAGCTTAGCTATAGTTAGAATTGCCAAGAGTCCCTCTAGGTTCTAGTCTGCTCCATACCTTAGAATGAGAAAGATTGGAATCTCTTTCCGGGTCTCGATCTCTAACCCCGCGAAGGGAGTCAGAAACACTGGAGCTGGATTCTCTGCGAGGAGGATGACAGCATCTAGTCAGTGCGTCAGGCAGGGACTCAGATTCCTTCTGATCTTGCCATGACAAGCTGTATCCAGCTGTGTAGCCGAGCCATGGTTTGCCAGGGTAAGTGCAGCTATATTTATACCTTGAAGGTATTTAGGAATGCTAGCATTGACGTAAAAGTTGGGCAGAGGAACGTCATGAATGAACCCCTAAGTAATAGTTGTTCATGCATAATAAATGAGTTCTTGGAGAAATCAATAATCCAAGCAGGGGAAGTCCTAAAGGCTTAAGAGTCTGGTTTTCCAAGAACTCCTTGTGACGTGGGATGGACAGATGTAAGTGACCATGCCTGTATTTGGTTTGCATTGGCAATGCCTAGATAAGGACTGGAGTTCTATGCCTAAATAAGGGCAAATGAGACTTGTGCCTATAAAAGGGCATGATTCGGGAAACCTATGTACGGGTATCTAAATCAAAACACAACAAACCCTTCAGGCTCCGCGCGCGGAGCCGTGGGAGTGGCACCATCCACGTGCCTCTTCAGATCGGCTGACCAACGAGGAGAAGTCGAAGAGCGACGATGCTTCTTCGACTTCTTCTTATGCTTCGACTTATCCGACTCTGAGTGCAGAGTCTTGGATGATTTCGCGCCGGAATGACGATGGCTCTGCGATGGGTCCCTCGGCCTACCTCTGGAACGGGACCTTGATCGGCGCAGAACTGACTGCCAGTGTTCGAGCAGCTTTCAAGACCGCTCCCAAAAAGCCTTTGGCGTCAACAACTGGCAGTCGGAGCACAACTTGGGGTCATGGTCGCACTCAAGGCAGAAAAGACACACGTGGTGCGGATCCGTCACTGACATCATGCAAAGGCAGGATCCGCAGGCCTTAAAACCGGACATCTCTCATGCACCATACGAAGTCAAAGACTCGAAAAGACATCGACAAAAGTCAAGAAAAAGATAGTCAAAAAGTTACTGAGGTACTGCTCTTCCTGGATCTGCGCTGGCTGGCGCGGAAAAAGAAAGAAAAGACATCAGCGTGCGAGAGCGGCATCTACGTAGCTGCCGAGACGACCTCCCAGCGACCACGATGACGAACGCGGAGCTGACCGACGCCACCTTCCGACGCGCAGAGGTACTGCTGATGAAAAAACTTTCCGGATCCAGTCTGACGCATGGGGGTAATTCTAAGGTAAGGAATCTATAACTAACGTGTTTCTTTCAGATACTAAACCCCTCTAATCAGGGATTCTCCTGTACCCTTTGTGCCATGGGCTATATCCAAAGAGCGAATAGGAGGGGTGAGAGTGGACACCTCTGCCTCATCCCTCTGGTGATCGGAAAGGGGGCTGACATGTGTCCATTTCCCCACACTACTGCTGATGGGCGGGTTTAATTGCTGAATATCCATTTTCTAAATTGGTCACCCATTCCAAAGTGTTTGATGGTGGCTTCTAAGTATTGCCAGTGTACCCTATTGAACGCCTCCATGACATCGATAGATAGCAGTGTGCGTTCCAAATCCTGATTTTGGGCCTTATCTATAAGATGAATCAGTCTTTGCGTGTTATCGCAATTTTGTCGGGTTGCAACAAAGCCCGCCTTGTCTGGGTCCACCAGTCCTGACAGCATTGGGCCTAAACTTGCTGCCAAGTTCCCGGTGAAGAGCTTCAGATCCACGTTTATGAAGGATATTGGTCGGTAGGAGGCACATTGCTTTCTATCCCTGCCAGGTTTCAGGATTGCAACTATGGATGCCAGGAGCATCATGGGTGGGACATCAGCGGAGTCGGCAATTGCGTTATGTAGTTTAGTTAATATTGGCGCTATGATATTACAAAAGGTTTTGTAAAATGTGGCTAAAAACACGTCAAGACCTGGAATTTTAAGAAGTTTGAGACAGGCAATAGTAGAAATCACATCATCTATACGAATGGGGCTGTCCAGTCTGGGCGCCTGGTCTGAGGTCAATTTGCTTAGGGTTGCCCCTTGGAGGTATGCCAATGATCCCTCCCCAGGAAGTTGTGCTGTGTAGAGATCAGCTTAGGAATCACGGAACGTCTGTGTTATGTACAAGACATCAGTGTGTTCAGAGCCAGTCTCGTACCCCACCTTTTGAACAGTGGCCTCCTGGGTTTACGCCCATAGTTTGTTAGCTAGAAGCCATCCACATCTGTTCCCCCCCCCCCTCGTAAAAGGAATGTCTCTGTGGCTGGGCAGCGTACTCCGCTCTGTCCATGTCCAGGTTAGCTAGCTGTGATCGCGCAGCTTCCAGCTGACGCCAGACCCATGGAGGCCTGTCCTCTTGTGAATGCAAACCAGCTTGAGCACTTGTTTAGAAAGATTGTCTCTTTTGTCCCTGCATATTTTGTTATCCACAGAGGAAATTGCAATAAGGGCCCCTTCTGCCACTACCTTGAGGGTTCCTCTGAGGGTGGTGTTGGGATCGGTGTGCATCTCGAAGTGCAGGTGTTCGGCAGTGCTGAGGGTGTCATCGGTGTATGTCGAGACTTTGTGAGTGTTCCTCCTCCTACTATCTTGGTGCGGTGATCTTATAGCCTTCTGGGATCGTTATGGCGAGGTCGGGTGCCGAAGAGGGTATATATTTTTAATATGTAAATGTAGTAATGGACGATTTATTGTTTTAATTTAGGGGGTCTTTTACCAGCAATGAATTGTTTGGTCCTGATGATGGTCTTCTTGACGACAGCATTATAGACCGAAATGTCGACATTCCCATCATCTCCATCACCGTTTCTTTGGAACACACCTACAACCATTGTTAATTAATTATTTCGGTTGTTTGTTGTAATTTTCCGGAGTTTATGTTAAGTTCTGAACTGATGTGTTTAAGTTGTTCATACCTCTGTTCATAACTCTCTTGCTCAAATTCATTTTTTCTTATGTCTCCCCAGACATTTATGTATGAATTATATATTTTTTTTAAAACCCATAAAATTCTTCGTTAATATAGCTTTACTTTCTCTGTGTATCTGTGATTCTCCTCCTTCCAGAGATTTACTCCATTTGTTTACATTGTTTCTTGATTTTTTGTTGATACACTGGAGTGCGATTAGTTTAATACGACTCCAAACTTAATGCACTCTGTTTTTCTAGAATCAAGTCCCTTGTAGCATCTCTTTGACCTGAATGAAGAGGGGTTCAGCCAGGTCTCCGTCAGGAAGGCGACACCTGGGGTGTTGGAGTCGAGTAGGTCCCAGAGTTCAACTGCGTGTTTGCGGGCGGATCGGTTGTTGAGAAGGATGCATCTGAGGTAGTTGGGTTCTTTGGTAGGTGGGTTAGCGGGCCGGATGCTGGTGAAGCTGCAGTTCTGGCAGGAAAAGGGTCCTTGGTAGGAGTGGGCGGAATTTGCGGAATTGCATTACGCAAATCTCTGGAAAACGGTAAAAAATCTCTGCGAACACACAGAAATTCAGCGAACATGTGAAATTACTTGTTCGCAATGCTTTTTTTCTGTTCGCAATTGCTATTTGCTTGCTCGGAGGAAAATATCTTGCGAACACGCATTTTGAGAACGCAAACAAGCAAAAATTTTGCAATGTAGCGGAAGGTAGAATTTTGGGCAAATTCGCGTTCTCCACGGAACGCGAAATTATCCAAATTCCGCAAATTCCGGGAGCGGAACGGAATTTACCGCCTAGTCCTCGGGTGAGCTTTGGGGTAGCCAGGCAGCAGGTGTGTGGTAATCCGGCGTTGAGTGCGTGGTGGGTGCTGGAGTTGTAGGGGAGACGGTCGTCGTGGCGTTCAAGGGGGCCAGGGGTTCTGGTGCTGGGCATGGGCCAGACACGGGCAGGCGCAGATGGGCTTACCGTAGGCGCGCCTTTGGCGTGCCATCGGCGTGCCCTCTGCCCACGGCCATGCTGAGGCCGCCATATAAGGGGAGGTGGGCGGGAGGAGCAGCTGGGAGGCGGGAGCGGGGTGGCGATCGGGTGAGCGAGGGGGTGGGCCGCACGGCGGGAAGAGAAGGCAAAGGGGTAACGGGGAAGGGGAACCAAAAAACAATTAACATAGGGGCAACAGAATGTAATTTAAAGCGGCACAAAACAGTCAACAAGTCAAAACAAAGGATATAGCGCAATGCAGAAGAATACACGATGGGAAGAGGGGGCGGCACACTTATGGAGCGGCAGAAGTGGGCACAGAGGCAAGCACACACAGGCGCAGCTGTGCGGCGTGGGGAGCGGCCTAACCTGCAATCAGGGTCAGGGGTCGAAGTGGGGCCTCCAGAACCCGTGGCCTCTGATGCCCTTAGTTGCAGCCCAGAGGCAATTTCCTGGAACGTGGCACAGTCGGTGCAAGTGGAACCATGGCATGGCTCAGGCTAAATTCTTGAAAAACAAAATACATATTTGTGAGCATATGTGTTTTTCCTATAAGAGATCCACAATTACTTATTTGCATGCAACTATATAGGGATGCATTGATGTGAGGGCAACCAGTTTGGTTCCACCTGTTGGGAGAAATTTAGCTTGGCCCAGGCAATTTACATATCAGAAGTATGGAGGGGGCATTCCTTTATTAGGATCAATATGAAAATTAGTGAGCCAAGTTGATCTTCATGGGAGAAAGGATGGTTACTTATTCGAATAAACCTCCATAGGAACTCATTGGCTTGAAAGTGGAAAAGTGGGCACAAGTGGGACCGTTGCTTTGCTCAGGCTAAATCCTTATGGAGATTGTAGGGGGATGTGGTATGTTAGAAAAACAAAATACATATTTGTGAGCCAATGTGTATTTCCTTTAAGACAACCATAATTACTTATTTGCATGCAACTATATAGGAATGCATTGAGGTGAGGGCTACCAGTTTGGTGGCACCTGTGGTGACAAATTTAGCTTGGCTCAGGCAATTTACATATCAGAAGTATAGAGGGGATCATCCTCTATTAGGATCAATATGAAAATGAGTGAGCCAAGTTGATCTTCATGCGAGAAAGGATGGTTACTTATTCGTTTATAACTCCATATGAAAGCATTGGCTTGAAAGTGGCACAGTGGGCACAAGTGGAACCGTGGCGTAGCTCAGGCTAAATACATATGGAGCTTGTAGGGAGATGTGGTAGATTTGAAAAACAAAATACATATTTGTGAGCCAATGTCTTTTTCCTATAAGAGATCCACAATTACTTATTTACATGCAACTATATAGGAATGCATTGAGGTGAGGGCTACCAGTTTGGTGCTACCTGTGGTGACAAATTTAGCTTGGCTCAGGCAATTTACATATCAGAAGTATAGAGGGAACCTTCCTTTGTTAGGATCAATATGAAATTTAGTGAGCCAAGTTGATCTTGATGGGAGGAATGTAGGTTAATTATTCATCAATAACTCCATATGAATGCATTGGCTTGAGGGTGGCACAGTGGGCACAGGTGTTAACATTGCTTGGCTCAATGTAAGTCCTTATGGAGCTTCTAGGAGGATGGATTGTTTTTAAAATGATTGTGATCAAATGTGAATTTCTTATAGGGAAAGTAGGATTACTTATTAGAATATAACTGCCCGGGATGGCTTGAGGTCAAGGCAACCCATATGGTGCCACAAATGATGATCAGCTCAGACAACTTACAGACAGGTTCTGTAAAGGAGTGCTCCATTGCTTAAATTGTGATGGTGGCAAAGTTGTCCCATGTTTTGGTGGAAAGGTTGCTAGTGTCAGACTTAATACTAATAGACATAATAGTGTTATGTTTTGTATTTCAAAAACAACATATTCACTGTATGGCAATGCAGAGTCCTATAAAACGGAGTTAATTGAATTATTTATGATTGCATTTTATATAAAATGTTGCCTGCAAATAAAATGCTGGCTAAATAAGATGCTGACTGAATGAGATGCTAGCTTCAATCAGCGAATAAGATGCTAGCCGAATAAGAAGCTAACTTCAGCCTGCGAATAAGAAGCTGGCCGAATAAGAAGCTAACTTCAGCCTCGTTGTAAAAGCATGGAAATCGAACCGGGACGCTGGAACAGGGAAGCCGCAGTATTATTGACAGGTACGAGGGGACGTTGCGGCTCTGAGTGTCGTTACCTCCAGGGTCGTCGTTTTTATGTCCAGCGTATGTTTTATAGTAATACTTTATGGACCTAACAGTAGCGTGGACTTTACAATTGGTACCGGGGAACACGCAGCACAAAGAGTAATATTGAAGTCTCGTAATGCGCACGGTTGAACCCGCTGAATTCACGTGGGCCTAACCTAATAGTAATCAGAGTGAAACTAACTGCCGTGGATGTTTTTTAAGTATAGTAGAAAATCAAGCTTAGTGGAAATTCCACCTGCACACAGTGACTATTGACTAAAAGAGCACAAAGCGCTTCTCTCTAAACAATAGATGGCTCACTATAGCGAGACGTAATATTTCAAACTCGCTTAGTACAGAAGCAATTTAACGCATGTAATAATGAAGTAACAGGGCGGAACAGAATTTGGGACCGCGTTCCATGTAACAACGCCCACTTACAAACGGTCTTTTTTGTCGTGTATGCTCTTTAAGCATAGTGATAATTCCACAGGCACACATTGACTATTGACCAATAAAGCACAAAGCACTTCTATCTGAATAGAAGCAGGCACACTATAGCGAGACGTAATATGTCAAACGCACTAAGTACAGATTAATTAATTAATTGTGGGTTTATATAGCGCTAGGATAGACTCCCGGAGGAGTATCTCCGCGCTTCGACCGCTGCGAAACCCTTCCTGGCTTCCCTGAGAGATGGTCCCTTAATGGGTATCTCCAGGGTGAGACCAGGCATCCCCGGCGGTCTGGTGGGGCCGTTAGTGCAGATGAGGCAAGCTTATGCCCAGAGTTGCCGAGTGTGATCGCTGATCAGAGTGGGCACCGAGGCGAGAGAATTATCGAGTCCGCTGACCCTGGTCCAGAAACCTGCCGCGTCGGGAATCGAACCCTGGTCCCGGGCCGTCCTCTGCTCTCGGGTCTGCCGCCTCTAACCGGTGAGCCACACTACTGCAATAGTGCAATATGATGCAATATGATTGTACATAAGAATAGCCGTCAGCAGGGGACAAAATTGTTTGTAATACCCATGCATTATTCTGTTGTAGGATACGCAGTCACATTCCTCAGCTTAAATTCATCATAAGAATCAGATCAAACAAACAGAATAGGGGTGAGTAAAGCGTATGTTAGATGTATAATCACCCAATCATAGGAGAAATTAATACTATTAAAAAGTCAAATATGTTTTTATGTTTTGCCAGTGACTCTCATTGAAACAAGAGCACCATAGATTTCTGCAAACTTATCTGCAACAATATCGGTGGTTCCAACGAGCCAGGTTAATAGCATACACCAATCCCAAAGGTAACTTAGACAGATGAAAAAGTGGAAACTTATAGTCTTACCCGAAAGAAAAAATCTAATAGTCTTTTACATTTATTCCGAAAGGCTCAACATATAACAAGTCACAGAAATCATACAGCGGAATATTGAAATTGATGAATCAAATTCCAACAAGATTTTTATAAGGTATTTACTGCTTATGTGTAATGTCCTACAAATGTCCTAAAAAGTAAACTGGACCCTAGAGTTAAAATTTAGATTCATAGAATACAGCTCTGATCACAATAACTTATGCAATGACTTATAATTTCTAGAGAGCTGGATATCAGCACGAGCGGTAATTTTGTAGAAAATGCAAAATAGTACAGTTTTTTTCCTGAGGAGAGCAGGAGTAAATTTAAAGGGCATTTGAATAATGTTTAAATGAATTGTGTCGCAGTAAAACATATGAATAACAAAGGAGGGAGGGAGAGAAACAGTGGATTCAGTCTCCCTGAGCCTTATAAATAAACAAAGTGGAATCCACTAGGGATGAGAGTTGGGTGGCGGTCCCTACTGTGGTCCCATTTCCCATCCCTAGTGGATTCCACAGTAAAACATAGGCATCTAAAATATTGTTTTTATTTGTAGATCTTGCATCGATAATGTCTTTGTCCTGAAGAAGGTGATAAGATTAATAAACACCGAAACACCGTGTCAACTGTTTTTTAACTAATTTTAAGGCTTTTGTAAATTGTAATGATGATGATAAATTGTGTTTTTAACTATAAGCAATATTAAGTTTTATATTTAGAGTGTAACCCGATGGGAGGAATTAAATAAAAATTATTATTTTTTATGAAATTGATTATGATGCTTAGTAACTGGTGACACTTGTCCTAATGTTTTGAGTCTTTTATACTCAGTGAAGCACTGAAAATACTCATGTATTATAGGCACTACTAGACCGATTAGATCTTTCCAATACAACATACTAAGATACCACAGGGTTCACCTTTGTGTTTTCACTTCAGCGCCGGTACACCTCTGTTTAAGGTAGCTGTCACGCTTTATAAGTGTCCGTATTGTTGTTATTATTATTGATTATCACCAGTGGGAAGTGTCGGTGCACTCATAGGAAGGAGATTTCGGTCCCTCCGGGGACCTGGACAGATCCCCAGCACTTAAATATCACCAGTGGGAAGTGCCGGTGCACTCATATTAAGGAGTTTACTGTCCCTCCGGGGACCTGGCCAGATCCCCAGCGCTTGATTATCACCAGCAGGAAGTGCCGGTTCACTTATAGTAAGGAGATTTCAGGCCCTCCGGGGACCTGGTCAGATCCCCGGTGCTTGATTATCACCAGTGGGAAGAACCGGTACCCTCATAGTAAGGAATTTATGGTCCTGCTGGGACATGATCAGATCTCTGGTGCTTGATTATCACCAGTGGGAAGTGCCGGTGCACTCATAGTAAAGAGATTACAGTCCCTTTGGGGACTTGGCCCGATCCCCGGGGCATGATTATCATCAGTGGGAAGTGCTGGTGCACTCCTAATAAGGATCCACAGCACTTGATTTTTCACTAGTGGGATTTGTAGGGGCACTCATAGTAAGGAGTTAATGCTAGTGTGCTCCTAGTGAGGAGTTTACTGTACCGCTGGGGACCTGGTCAGACCCACAGTGCTTGTTTATCACCAGTGTGAAGTGCCAGTGCACTCCTAATAAGGAGTTTATGGTTCGTCCAGGGTCCGAGTCAGATCCCTGGAGCTTGATTATCAAAAGTGGGAAGTTCTGGTGCACTCATAGTGAGGAGTTTACGGTCCAGCCGCAGAACTGGTCAGATCCCCAGTGCTTGTTTATCACTAGTGGGAAGTGCTGGTTCACTCATAGAAAGAAGATTTTGGTCCTTCCGGGGACCTGGTCAGATTTCCGTTGTTTGATTATCACCAGTGGGAAGTACTGGTACGCTCATAGTAAGGAGTTTACGGTCCCGCCGGGACCTGGTCAGATCTCCGCTGCTTCATTATCACCAGCGGGAAGTGCAGGTGCACTCATAGTTAGAAGATTACTGTCACTTCAGGGACCTGGCCCGATCCCCTGGGCTTGATTATCACAAGTGGGAAGTGCTGGTGCACTCCTGATAAGGTACCCGGCGGAACCGTAAACTTCTTATCAGATCCCCAGCGCTTGATTTTCACCTTTGGGAAGTGCCAGTGCACTCCTAATAAGGAGTTTATGGTCACTCCAGGGTCCTGGTCAGATCCCCAGCACTTGATTATCACCAGTGGAAAGTACTGGTGCGCTCCTTGTAAGGAGTTTACGGTCCCGCCAGGGACCTGACCAGATCCCCAATGCTCAATTATCACTAGTGATAAGTGCTGGTTTGCTCCTTGTAAGAAGTTTATAGTCCAGCCGGGGAACTGGTTAGATCCCCGGTGCAACTGTATGATCTATGAAAGCAAATGAGCTGTTATCGTGAGTATGCAACATATAATATCCAGATATGTATGGCACTGCTAGCACTTATTATCCTGAACAAAACAAGAACCAAACGACAGGAATCCAATTATTATTTGTCCAGATGAATGTGTTTTAAAAACATGTATAAAGATCAGTGCACATTGTAAGCGTACGTCCGCTTTTATACCAGAATTTACAGTTCTGCCGGGACCTGGACAGATCCCCGGTGCTTGATTATCCCCAGATGGAAGTGCCGGTGCACTCCTAGTAAGGAGATTTGAGTCCCTCCCGGGACCTTGTCGGATCCCCAGTGCTTGATTATCACCAGTGGAAAGTGCTGGTGCACTCCTAATGAGGAGTTTACGGTCCCTCCATGGACCTGGCAAGATCCACAGCGCTTGATTATAACCAGCGGGAAGTGCAGGTGAGCTCCTAGTAAGGAGCTTACGGTCCCTCCAGGGTCCTGACCAGATCCCCGGCGCTTGATTATCACCAGCGGGAAGTGCCAGTGCTCTCATAGTAAGGAGATTTCGGTCCCTCCAGGGACCTGGTCTGATCCACATTATCACAGGTAAATGTGCCAGTGCACTCCTAATAAGGAGTTTATGGTGCTGCTGGGACCTGGTCAGATCCCCAGTGCTTGATTATCACCAGTGAGAAGTGCATGTGCGTACCAAGTAAAGAGTTTATGGTGCTGCTGGGACCTAGTCCGATCCCCAGTGCTTCTTTATCACCATTGGGAAGTGCAGCTGCACTCATAGTAAGGAGATTTCAGTCCCTCCGGGGACCTGTTCATATCCCCGATCCCCAGCACTTGATTATCACCAGTGTAAAGTGCTGGTGCACTCATAATAAGGAGTTTAGGGTCCCTCCGGGGACCTGGCCTGATCCCCAGTGATTGTTTATAACCAGCGGGAAGTGCCGGTGCACTCCTAATAAGGAGTTTACGTTTATGCTGGGACCTGGTCAGATCTCCAGTGCTTGATTATCACCAGTGGGAAGTGCCGGTGCGCTCCTTGTAAGGAGTTTATGGTCCCACCGGGACATGGTTAGATCCTCAGTGGTTGATTATCACCAGTGGGAAATGCTGGTGCTCTTCTTGTAAGGAGTTTATCGTCCTGCCGGGCACCAGATCCGATCCCCAGCGCTTGATTATCACCAGTGGGAAGTGCTAGTGCACTCCTAATAAGGAGTTTACGGTCCCACCGGGACATGGTTAGATCCCCAGTGCTTGGTTATCACGAGTGGGAAGTGCTGGTTCTCTCCTTGTAAGGAGTTTATGGTCCAGCCGCAGAACTGGTCAGATCCCCAGTGCTTGATTATCACCAGCGGGAAGTGCCGGTCCCCTCATAGTAAGGAGATTTCCTTCCCTTTGGGGACATGGCTCGATCCCCGGCGCTTGATTATCACCAGTGGAAAGTGCTGTTGCGCTCCTTGAAAGGAGCTTACGGTCCCGCCTGGGACCTGATCAGATCCCCAGTGCTTGATTATCATGAGTGGGAAGTGCCGGTTCTCTCCTTGTAAGGAGTTTACGGTTCGTTCAGGGTCCTAGTCAGATTCCTGGAGATTGATTATCAAAAGTGGGAAGTTCTGGTGCACTCATAGTGAGGAGTTTACGGGCCAGCCGCAGAACTGGTCAGATCCCCAGTGCTTATTTATCACCAGCGGTAAGTTCTGATTCACTCATAGTAAGGAGTTTACGGTCCTGCCAGGACCTGGTCCGAACCCCGGTGCTTGATTATCAACAGTGGGAAGTGCTGGTGCCCTCATAGTAAGGAGTTTATGGTCAAGCCAGGTACTGGTCAGATCCCCGTTGCTTGATTATCACCAGTGGGAAGTTCCGGTACCCTCATAGTAAGGGGTTTACTGTTCAGAACCCCAGCACTTGGTTATCACAAGTGGGAGGCGCTGGTGCACTCTTAATAAGGTCCCTCCAGGCTTCTGGTCAGATGCCTGGAGCTTGATTATCAAAAGTGGGAAGCGCTGGTTTACTCCTTGTAAGGAATGTACGGTCCCTCTGGAGAACTGGTCAGATCCCCAAAGCTCGATTATCACTAGTGGTAAGTGCTGGTGTGCTCCTTGTAAGGAGTTTATTGCCCAGCCGGGGAACTGGTTAGATCCCTGGTGCAACTGTATGATCCGTGAAAGCAAATGAGCTGTTATCGTGAGTATGCAGCATATATAAATCCAGATATGTCTGGGCACTTGTAGCACATATTATCCTGAACAAAACAAGAACCAATTGACAGGAATCTCATTATTATTTGTCCAGATGATTGAGTTTTAAAGACATGTATAAAGATCAGTGCACGATGAAAGCGCCTGTGCGCTTTTATGCCAGAGTTTACAGTCCTGCCGGGAGCTGGTCAGATCCCAAGTGCTTGATTATCACTAGCAGGAAGTGCCGGTGCACTCATAATAAGGAGATATCGGTCCCTCCGTGGACCTGGCCAGATCCCCAGCGCTTGATTATCACCTTTGGGAAGTGCTGGTGCACTCCTGATAAGGAGTTTATGGTCCCACAGGGACCTGATCAAATCCCCAGTTCCAGTTTATGACCAGTGGGAAGTGCTGGTGCACTCATAGTAAGGAGATTTCGTTCCCTCCGGGGACCTGGTCAGATCCCCAGCGCTTGATTATCACCAGTGGGAAGGTTACACACAATGCTCTGCAGCAGGTTACCCACCCAGCTCTGCAGCAGGTTACGCACACAGCTGTCTGGCAGGTTACGCACCCAGCTCTCCGGCCGGTTACGCACCCAGCTCGGCAGCAGGTTACGCACCCAGCTCTCCAGCAGGTTACGCATCCATCTCTCCAGCAGGTTACGCACCCAGCTCTCCAGCAGGTTACACACCCAGCTCTCCAGCAGGTTATGCACCCAGCTCTCCAGCAGGTTACCCATCCAGCTCTGCAGCAGGTTACGCACACAGCTGTCTGGCAGGTTACGCACCCAGCTCTCCGGCCGGTTACGCACCCAGCTCTGCAGCAGGTTACGCACCCAGCTCTCCAGCAGGTTACGCATCCAGCTCTCCAGCAGGTTACGCACCCAGCTCTGCAGCAGGTTACGCACCCTGCTCTGCAGCAGGTTACGCACCCAGCTCTGCAGCAGGTTACGCACCCAGCTCTGCAGCAGGTTACGCACCCAGCTCTGCAGCAGTTACGCACCCAGCTCTGCAGCAGTTACGCACCCAGCTCTGCAGCAGGTTACGCACCCATCTCTGCAGCAGGTTACGCACCCATCTCTGCAGCAGGTTACGCACCCATCTCTGCAGCAGGTTACGCACCCATCTCTGCAGCAGGTTACGCACCCATCTCTGCAGCAGGTTACGCACCCAGCTCTGCAGCAGGTTACGCACCCAGCTCTGCAGCAGGTTAAGCACCCAGCTCTGCAGCAGGTTAAGCACCCAGCTGTGCAGCAGGTTAAGCACCCAGCTGTGCAGCAGGTTAAGCACCCAGCTGTGCAGCAGGTTAAGCACCCAGCTCTCCAGCAGGTTACGCATCCAGCTCTGCAGCAGGTTACGCACCCATCTCTGCAGCAGGTTACGCACCCATCTCTGCAGCAGGTTACGCACCCAGCTCTCCAGCAGGTTACGCATCCAGCTCTGCAGCAGGTTACGCACCCATCTCTGCAGCAGGTTACGCACCCATCTCTGCAGCAGGTTACGCACCCATCTCTGCAGCAGGTTACGCACCCAGCTCTGCAGCAGGTTACGCACCCAGCTCTGCAGCAGGTTAAGCACCCAGCTGTGCAGCAGGTTAAGCACCCAGCTCTGCAGCAGGTTACGCACCCAGCTCTGCAGCAGGTTAAGCACCCAGCTTTGCAGCAGGTTAAGCACCCAGCTGTGCAGCAGGTTAAGCACCCAGCTGTGCAGCAGGTTAAGCACCCAGCTGTGCAGCAGGTTAAGCACCCAGCTCTGCAGCAGGTTAAGCACCCAGCTCTGCAGCAGGTTAAGCACCCAGCTCTGCAGCAGGTTAAGCACCCAGCTCTGCAGCAGGTTAAGCACCCAGCTCTGCAGCAGGTTAAGCACCCAGCTGTGCAGCAGGTTAAGCACCCAGCTCTGCAGCAGGTTAAGCACCCAGCTCTGCAGCAGGTTAAGCACCCAGCTCTGCAGCAGGTTATGCACTCAGCTCTGCAGCAGGTTAAGCACCCAGCTCTGCAGCAGGTTAAGCACCCAGCTCTGCAGCAGGTTAAGCACCCAGCTCTGCAGCAGGTTAAGCACCCAGCTCTGCAGCAGGTTAAGCACCCAGCTCTGCAGCAGGTTAAGCACCCAGCTGTGCAGCAGGTTAAGCACCCAGCTCTGCAGCAGGTTAAGCACCCAGCTCTGCAGCAGGTTAAGCACCCAGCTCTGCAGCAGGTTAAGCACCCAGCTCTGCAGCAGGTTAAGCACCCAGCTCTCCAGCAGGTTACGCACCCAGCTCTCCAGCAGGTTACGCACCCAGCTCTGCAGAAGGTTATGCACCCAGCTCTCCTGAAGTTTATACACCCAGCTCTGCAGCAGATTGCGCACGCAGCTGTCAAACAGGTTATGCACCCAGCTCTGCAGCAGGTTACGCATCCAGCTCTGCGGCAGGTTACGCACCCAGCTCTGCGGCAGGTTACGCACCCATCTCTGCAGCAGGTTACGCACCCAGCTCTGCGGCAGGTTACGCACCCAGCTCTGCAGCAGGTTACGCACCCAGCTCTGCAGCAGGTTACACACCCAGCTCTCCAGCAGGTTACGCACCCAGCTCTCCAGCAGGTTATGCACCCAGCTCTCGAGCAGGTTACCCATCCAGCTCTGCAGCAGGTTATGCACTCAGCTCTGCAGCAGGTTACGCACCCAGCTCTGCAGCAGGTTACGCACCCAGCTCTGCAGCAGGTTACGCACCCAGCTCTGCAGCAGGGTACGCACCCAGCTCTGCAGCAGGTTAAGCAGAGCTGTCTTGAATCCACCGTCTCTCTGAAATTTATATTTGAACTAACTTTGGGCTACTTAAGTTGATTTGTGGCTTTTTCCCTATGTCTTGTGCTATCTGTTGTCTAATTTATCCTTAGGAGAAGGAGGTCAGAATGTTGTTCCGTGGTCCCTATTGAACCTTGATCAAGCAGAGGCTTATGGTTTCCGATGTCAGGGCTTACTGCTTTCTCCGGATGGTGTATATGAGGCCTGGTGCATTGGCCAGTTTCTTTTCCTGACTACCATGGTTTTACAAATCACCTTATTCACATCCTGACGAAGCACACTGAGGATCTACTAGGGACCCATCATATGCGCGAAACATGTTGACCCTACTTCACATGCACATCACTTCCATGGACTGACAGCAGCGGGAGCATACTTATTCCCCCTCCTTATTTTTTGTTTCGGATCCACTCCCGTCCTTAATGTTTTAATTTATATTCTAGACCCCAGACTAAATTTGCTTTGAGGATCTGGTGAGCTAATTTTATCACACATACACACCCACTTTCACAAGCCCCCACACCCGCATGCACAACTGCAGCACCTGCTAACAAAAGATCTCCGACAAAGAGCCCTCTCGCTGGGCCCTTGGGGGACTGCAGCGCCAGCCCCACGAGGAGCACAGCCAGATGATGAAGCATGACACCCGCAAAGGTGTGTGAGGGCACCAATTCTAAAAGGAGGGAATCCCCTATCCTTTCTTAGATCCCACCTGTGTAACACTTGGACATATTATATCTCCAACCAGAACTGGTTGTAGAGAATCTTACTTTTCTTAGGAACAGCTACCATCAATTTTTTGTTGATACCAATCCTCTTTTATCTTGCTCACCACTAGTGAGTGAGCGTCCTTCATAAAAAAGAAAGATTTTTCCTTCCCTCCAGCGAAATACTTGGGATATTAGTTCCCTTGAGAGGTGTCCTCCTCAAAGGGGTTTTGGTTTCTTAAGGGGAGATAGAGATAAAGTACTTCATGCTTGTGCATGTGGGTGTGTGTATGACGTTTTGTGCACACATTTATACATACAGTATAGAGACACAAAAATAGACACCACAATATAAATTCTTTTGAGCACATTTTGTTTAATTAGCTTTTCACTTAGTCACTCTTTTATTGGTGTTTATGAATTGACTGGGGTACAGGAGAACCGACTCATGCCCTTTCTCTCTTGTTGGTATTAATGGTGCATTGAGCAGCGTGCAGCTGTGAGTGTACGACCTTTTTTGAAATATTGTAGAGATTTCGTCTGACAAACCATGGAGGGCCAGGGTCTTTCCTTTTCTAAGGAAGAAGTGGATGCTATATTAGGGGACAATTCCCTTTTTTCTGACCCACTATTAGCGCATGCCATCTCGCAAACTGGGGATTGGGATAAACTAGGAGACCTAAAGCGCAGTAGGATCAGGGCCATATTACATGGAACCATGATTAAAGAATACTTGAACAACAATGCAGCACTGAAGGGGTTGCTAGTAACAAATGCCCCCAGAATATTTCTTGACGACGCAGTATTCCGAAAGGAGTGGGCGTAGATTGCGTGGCACTGCACGCGGGACTGGGGCATATTAATTATTAAAACTGCACTACGCCTCTCGGAAGCTCTCATGGTAGAGATACAGACTACAGAGGCCTATTTCAAATCTACCATCATGGGTTATAAAAAAAGACTCAATGAGCTTAACAAAGAGCAAAACGAGTTCAAAGAGAACTTGGCTCAATCGAAGTCGCAGAAGTTACAGAAAGATCTTAAGAGGTGGTCCTACGCCAAAGTCTATCCCTATTCCTGTCCTGAGTTTACCCCTCCCACTAGTTCAGGGTATAAATCTGATACATCGGCAGACTCTAACACAAGTGGTTCAAGCACCGATAGTACAGGGAGAAGGGGCAGAGGAAGGGGCAGAGGTAGAGGAAGAGGGCGAGGCCAACAACAACATATCAATGAGTACCCCCTCCCAGGTTGGCAAACACCATTCCCCCAACAAGGGATGGGACCATATCATCCCAACTCTTTTCAGGCGCCATTCCCTCCTATGATGGGCTGAAACCCACACTTTGTTCCATACCCACAATTTAACCACTAGGGATACCCTCATCCTTTTCAGGACCGAGGCAGGCGGGGCAGGGGGAGGCAGAAGGGCAACACCCAAGTTCATTGGGAACAGCCGGAGGGAGTTGGGGATGTCACCAGCAAGACAGCTGAGGACCAAAGACCAGGCCCCAGCAGCGCGAAACCGTAGTTGTTAATTTATCTTCCCATAACCTCACTACAGCAGAAACAGAGGTCCTGGAAAAAGGGTTAGGTTTTATACCTACCCCTCGGTTAGACCGCTTTAAACTCCACTGTGAGTAGAGTCAATTTTTCAGAAAAATCCCATTGAGGGACTTTTTTGAATCTACAGAGAAAGATCAAGTAGAAAGGATTAAAAGTCATACTGATTTTATTTTTTTTTTCAGTTTAGTAAAGTTTTATTTTGTTTAAGAAAAAGTACAGCATAGTATAACAGTATATAAAAAATCAGAACCAATATGAAAGAACAATGAGAGAGAGATGAAGAGGAAAAATGGTTCAGATAATGTGTGAAAAAGAAGAAAATGGAAGAAAGAAAGTAAGAAAAGAAAAGAAAAGAAAAAAGAGGAGGGGAGAGAAAGAAGAAGGAAAGGTTAGGGAGGGGGAGGAGAAGATAAGAAGGTAGAGAAAGGCAGCCAGGTGAGATCGGATTTAATTTTTAAAGTGACAGAAGAAGAAGAAGCAATTGCAATTCTATGCTCATCACATATGAAATTCCGCCATGTATGCACAGACAGTTTAGTATTATCCTTCCAACATGACAAAATTACTTTGAAAGCAGTTGCAATGAAAAGATCAAATAATTTAGCATTGTATGAATGTAAGTCTAAAACATCAGATAGGGAACCTAAAAAAACGTGCAGCGATGAGAATGGTACAGAAAAATGAAAAATACGCATGCAAAAATCCCAAACTGAGCTCCAAAAAGCAAGAACAGAGGGGCAATCAAACAAGAGGTGTTTGAGTGTGCCGGGGTGAGAGGAACAGGACCAACAAAGGGGGGAGGAAGAGGAGGAGAATTTTGTTATGTTAACTGGGGTGATAAGAGCTCTATGGTATATAAAAAAAAGTGATTGAGTAAGTCGGGCTGAAATCGATGTCTTTACACCATAAGTGATCCCAAACATCAACAGATAACGAGAAAGAAAGATCAGTTTCCCAAACAGTTTCAGTAATGGTTTTAGGTCTAAGAACAATATTATCTAACAACAATTTATAAATTAGAGCAGCTTTGGGGATTTGTTGGGTAAACAGGGGATATAGAGGAGTGGAAGGAGTAAGGGAAGGAAGGAAATCAAAAGTAGGAAGGGTAGATAAATGAGATAAAATGGCGGAAGTAATAATGTCATATTCTTTGCGAAAATGGACAGGTAAATCAAACATGGTTTGCATTACAGAAAATGAAATAATGGAGGAATCAGAGAAAAATTGGTATACAGTTTGGAGATACTCCCGAAGCTTCAGAGGGTCATCAAATGTACGGGAACGACCGTTGTGAGTTATTTTGCAGAGACAGAGATGTAGGATTCCATATTGAATGTTCAAGTCCCTCATGTGTGGTCTTAGATTGAGGAACTCCTTGCGACGTGCATTCGTAGCGTTTGATAAGTCCTGGGCAATAAAGATGGTATGGCCCGACCAAATGAGGCGACGTTTTAGTCTTGCAGCTTTAAGAACAGTCATCAATTCGGTGAACTCAAGAAATAGTAGGATAATACCTCTAGGTTTGGTCGGGTTGGACGTGAGACGGCCCAGACGGTGAGCACGCTGTATGTTTAGAGGATTAGATTCTGGTCGGAGTTCCAAAAGCTCATAGAGGAATTTGCGGATGAAGGACACCATGTCAGCCGCCTCAAGGGACTTCGGAACACCATAAATACGTAGGTTATTCCTCCTGTTACGATTTTCAAGGTCCTCTGTGTGTAATTTCAACTGCTGAATCTCCTTTTCAAGAATAGGAATTTTAGTAGACACATCCTGGACGTCACTGATGCGTTGTTCTAGTTCCAAAACCTTGCCCTCCATGACGACCCATCTATCTTCTATCTGCTTGAGCTTCTTGTTGGTTGCAGACATAAAAGGTTGTAAGCCACGAACCTCTTCTAGGATGGAATCCAACACAGGGTTCGGAGAGGTGCGAATTGGAGATGGAGGGTCATTCTTAAGGCGTTTCTGTTTGGTACCAGTGACGGAAGATCTCGCATGGCCCACGTCCTGAGACATTATGCCAACAGAGGGGCACACTAGGTGGACCGCAGGGATGGAAGCCACACCACAAGGACCAAAAAGCTGAGACCCTATATGTAGAGTTAGGAGAGGCAATAGAAGGAAGAGGTCACATATGAGGTAAAAAGGAGCAATGGAGAAGCAATACCTCAAACCCAAATGGTAGGCGTCGAAATTGAGTGAAAATCAGTGCAATACGCAGGCAAAAGACCATCCAGTAAAAGGGCTTTAGAGAAACAGCAAAGCGTCCATAATATGTGAGGCCCAGGGAGGTCAATTGATATTCCACAGAGGGTTGTAGGCAGGTGAGAGGAAGATGTTGAGCATTGCGCAGGAAAGCACCACAAAATGGCCGCCGTTATGAAGTAGCGATGAAGTCACAAGTTAGGAAGGGAGTTGAGGCGCAAAAAGTCAAGAAAGTAGAGCAGAGTAGCATGCTGTGTTTGCCCTACAATATACCTTGTAGAAATGTGCCCATACGATGAAACAGGAGGAGTTCAGGCTGCTGAGGAGGCAGAGACGAGAAAAAAACGGGACGCGAGCTCAGCGGCACAAAATGGCGGCCGCTCGCGTCCCGTAACAGCTGAGGAGGATAAAGCGGTAAAAAGTGACAAAAGCGGCAATTAAAATAGCCGCCGCATCTCGCAACACACGGGGACCATGTTCCGCCGTGCGGGGATGCGTGTAGTTGGTCTCCGGGACTGGGGAAAGTATCGGGAAAACTTTGAAGAGTCCCGCGTCGCCTCGGAGCTCAAGGAGGCAGCGCCATCACTCGCCGGCGCGTAAGCCACGCCCCCGTCATACTGAATTTAAACTGAAATCAACCTTCACACCGACTCCACACACAGTCACACCAGAATTCCTGGCCTTTGAGCAGGCCGTGTTCAAGGAAGTGGAGCAATTGAAGGAACCCACACCATTTAAGAACTTGACCGCAGATGAATTCCAGGCCATCCAATCTTTGAAAAGGAACAAAGATATAATTATAAAAAGTGCGGACAAAGGGGGTGGTGTGGTGATCCAAAATAAGATAGATTATGACACTGAGTGTCAACGTCTACTGAACGACGACACCAACTATGTCCCTTTAAATATGGATCCGACGAGTGACCTGAAAGACGAAATCTGTGAACTTGTGTCAACGGCAGAAAGAGACGGCTTGATCACAAAAAAAGAGGTGGATTTCCTGACAACATCAGAGGGAAGGGTTCCGTATTTTTACATACTGCCAAAAACCCACAAGAATGTGTTGCCTCCCCCCGGGAGACCTATCGTCTTGGGGTTGGGTTCACTTCTTGAGCCCCTCTCAAAATAGTGTGACTTTTTTCTGAGACCCATTATTCAGTCTACAAGCACTTATTTAAAAGACACCAAAAGTCTCCTTTCCTTGCTTAGGACTATCACCTTACCTGAAGACCATTGCTTTCTTGTTACAATGGACATCGAGAGCTTATACACCTGCATTCCGCAGGATGAGACCATTAAGGTGGTGAAGGATGCTCTGGCCAGAGCTCCTTGGGACTTTAAAACAACCCGTGCCTTTGTAGTAGACTGTGCCACTCTTGCCTTGAAACGTTACTATTTTGAACATGAAGGAAAGATCTACCTCCAAGCAACAGGAACATCGATGGGCAGCACCTTTGCCCCTTCGGTGGCGGGTCTTTACGTGTTCAATTTTGAGTCCAACTACATACCGAGTCCAACTAACCCTTATGGAACAAATATCATCTTATGGCAACGCTATATAGATGACGTGCTCATGATTTGGAAAGGTGTGAGACTCTATTATTTAATTTCTTCACCTGGGTCAACACGTGTGATAACCATCTAAGATTCACACATGAACATGCATTGGATAAAATCACCTTTTTGGATGTCATCATTACTAGGAAGGGCAATCAGCTTGAGACTAAGACCTTTTACAAGCCAACTGCAAAAAATAACTTGCTGCATTTCACTAGCTACCACCCTCGGGCCCTGCGGGAGAATCTACCGTATGAGCAGTATCTAAGGATAAGCCGGAATTGCAGTAACCTCTCTGATTACAAACAGCAGGCGAACGACCTGACTACTAAGCTAACTAACAGAGGGTACCCCAAGGGTATAATAGACCAGAGTCAAAAGAGGGCCAGAAATCAGCAAAGGGATGTATTGTTGGACGACCATCCCAAAACAGGAAGTGAGGAGATTCCCTTGACATGTGTGACGACTTTTAACTCATTGTCAAATGCAGTAAGTAAATGCATTGCAAAAAACTGGAAAATCATCACCAGTAACAAGAAAAACTGGAAGAAGACCCTTTTTTCGTATAAAAGAGCCACCAGTCTAAAAGACTCTTTAGTCCACACACGACCCAGGGAAGTGACAACAGACAACTGTGTACCGATTTTTTAAAATGCTTGGGTTTTACCACCAGTTACAGGACATTTCCCGTGCGGGAATTGCAATGTTTGCCACCTCACTTCCAATACGAAATTCTTGGATTTGACTGATGGTACACGATGGGAACAACGCAGTCACACAAATTGTAATACCACCAATGTTGTGTATCTGATAACCTGCAGATGTAGTCTACAGTATATAGGGATGACATCTAGACGCATTAAAACCAGGATATGTGAACATTGTAGTAACATACTGTGAGACCTGGGGTCACCAGCTCTTAAGGTGGTAGCATGGCTCGAGCAGGAAGGCAGCCAGGCTTGTGTGTAAAGCAGCTACTTAACGCACACATCCAATGTAAGACACAGTGGCGCAATAATGGAGACCACACCAGAAGTTGTATTTAAAAGAATCAAGATCTTTTATATAAGCTTTCAAATAGAGCGTTGCATTATTAATTCGTCAGCATTACATTGAGACATTTCATGAATCACGTTCCGGTTACATTTCCTATAAATGGGAGAACATTTCATTAGATTAATAACCAGTTCATCTAGCAGTGAAACACTAGCTGACCCCGCCTGTCGTATCAAACTCTCTGACAGGTAACGGGGTAATTGTATTAACCTGGAGGATCTTACAAGAAGCGACTATAGTAATGCATTTAAATATCACATCAGAACCTCTCAAGGACGCTTTTCCTTACAGGTAATACAACATATCGGCAAGTACTTATCAGTCCAACAAGGAACTCCAAAGAACACAACCTTTACTTATTTGTGACAAGCCTTTCTTCGTGTGAATACAGGTCGGCTTGTGACCTAGATCAGATCCTCAGAATACTATGGAAGCCCACCTTTGCAAGAAAATTCAGTACAGTGAAGTGAATCTCCCTCTCATTTCCGGCTTGTACATATGGTGCACTAGGAGCAAATCAGGCTTGTGGATACAGTGCACTTATAGCATTTCAGGCTTGTAAATACAGTGCACGCTAAACACTTCAGGCTTGTAAATACGGTGCACACTAAACACTTCAGGCTTGTAAATACGGTGCATGCTAAACACTTCAGGCTTGTAAATACGGTGCACACTAAACACTTCAGGCTTGTAGATACCGTGCACGCTAAACACTTCAGGCTTGTAAATGCGGTCTCTTGAGGCACAGTTGCCAGGGGAAAGGGGCCAACAGGGCCCAGTCTCAGAGCAACCCGGGGGAGGGGCGACCTCGGGCCTCTCCTGGTCTACCGCCCTCCTCCCCAGGGGGTTACCTCACTTCTTCGGCCCTCCAGGGCCCTTGCGTCTGGTTCAGCGGAGGAGAGGAGGTTCCAACCCTCTCGTGGCTGCCCTCGTCCCAGCGCGGTGCAGGCTCAGCTTCAGGGCACCGGCGCTGGGGACGAGGCAGGGGCCGGGCGTGATTCGCCTCGAGGGCGCCCCAGCCAGAACCAATGGTAGCGCGGCCCTCAGGGGCGGGACAAAGGAGCTCCACTGTCACGTGGGGTGCGCACTGACTTCGGGCCTACCGCGGCCCAGCTCACTTAAGGCGGCGGCCCTCTCCTGGCATACGGGGGCCGCCGAGGGGAGTAATCTCAGCGCTGGACACCGCACAAAGGCAGGCGGCCACAGGACAGGCCGGAGGCACCTCGGAGGTGTCGCAAAGGCGGCGCCGATGCCGCGATGGTGACGCTGTCCCCTCAGGCGCCTCGGGGGCCAGTCACAGCGCTTTACACCGAAGCAGGTGAGTGCGTGGGGGCAACTGCGGCTCCTCACAGGGCAGGATGCTTCTTGAGGCGAGAAGCGCCTCAGGATCACAGTGCTTGAACCACGGGGGCACAGTTAGCTCAGGGCAGGCAGTCTTAAATACAGCGCTGTACAGGGGAAGCAGAATATAGCGCTTTCCACACAGTTTAACCAGGACAGCAGAACAGTTCAGTCAGGGGGAGGCAGGTAGGGCAAGGTGGGCCCAGTTGAAAGCAGGAGATGCGCAGGGCAGCACAAGTCCAGTACCTGGTCGATCCCCCCAGTAGTCTCTGGTCAAGGAGAAGTAGACTTCTTGGCGCTTGGATGGTTCTGCACCCTTAGTTGCTGGTTACTTGAAGTTGTTGAGAGGGGGGGCGGGTCTGAGTTGAAGGCTTGAAGAATTTTCCTCAGTCACTGCAGATGGACCCTGGGGTTCCCTACCACTGGGCCAGATCAAGGGGCTAGCTTGGGACACCTCACCCAGCTTAAGAGGCAGCACCTAAATCCTGTCCCTCCCAGTAGCATAGGTTCCTCACTAGGACCTCCCGCCTAAAACTCCTGTGTGGGTTCCCCAGGTCAGTGATGCCCCAACTGACTAGAATGTTTCCCTCCTTTTCCTTATATAGTGGCAGTTGGCAGTTGGCAGTGGCAGTTGGTGGCTCCCCTATTCTGGAAGGTTCCAGGAGCTTCCCTCATTCTAGCTATGGGCAGGCTGGCAGGCTGGTATGGCAACATTGTTTAAGGGTTCCAGCCAGCTCCTGGCTACTAGAGTGCGCCTATACAGACCACGCTGCAGTAGCAGGGGTCAGTGGCAGCCATGTTGGGGGAAGTCAAGCACCTGCATCTAGCATGGGTTTTAATATAACCCAGGGCATTTTAACCTCACAGGGCCTATACAATTACAGTACAAGGGGGGACATCTGAAAATAGGGGAGCAAAAAAGCAAAGAATTTCAGTGAAAAAGGCCAAGTCCAACACGACTCCCCCCCAGCCAAAAGCCAAGGTAGACCAAGCATCACCTTGATGGTCTTCCCTGCTTTGGGCGGAAAAAGGTGGACGCAGGCCCGTTACTTTCATGACATCTGCCAGCTCTTCACCATTCAAACCACTCCACTGGTGTTCCCTAGTGGGATGTGGTCAGGACTGGCCTCTAGACAGTCCAAAAGTCTCTTGCCCTAACTCTCTCACAGACACAGAGTGGGTGGCAGTAGCCCCAGGCCCGTCGTACCATTTGACCACTCTCCTTCTCTTTACAGCTCCAAACGGCCACTGGTCATCCCACCTGAAGTCCAAACCCTCAGGCTGACCAGCCTTCAGGGGCGAGGCTCTCCTCACCCTACCTTTCCTTCTGGGGTTCCATCCATTCCTCCTAAGTGGGACACCCTCAGAACACCACTCTCTCCCCAACCTAGAGTCTAGACCCTTAGGTTGAACTGGTGACAGGGGCGAGTCCTCCCTCCCCCTGCACTCCCTCACAGAGTTACGCACCTTCCTACCCAGAGAAGTACCCCTGGAAGTCAAACCTGTAGGGACCTGGATTACAGGTACCCCACCCTCCAGGTCAGGCAACTCCTGAACCTGAAACCCCAGTCCAGGATCTAAACCCTGAGACTGGTCAGAACCCTGAATCACTGGAGCTCCGGTTACTGATGCTCCGGCTCCTTCTGGCATGAGGGGATCCTCTTTACTGGAAGGCACAACAGGACAGCCTAGGCTCCCAACCTGGGGTCCCCTTATGGAACTCTCCAGGCCCTGTGACTGCGGTTGGGGCACCTCGGGACTCCTCCCCGTCTCACTCCCTCCTATAGATGGGATGTGAGGCCCTACAACCCTCTCACTTTCCTGGGACCTAGCTGGGCTTCTCCTCACCTCTCCCGCCTCGCTGGGTCGGAAGATCCCTACACCTCTCCCTTCAGGATCACTCCCCCGAACCTCGGTACGCTGCCACCATTAGGAGTTCCTGACGCACTTAATTGTAAAGCTTTCAGCTCCAACTCCTTGAGCTGAAGCTACTGCGCCATCTTCCTCTCCTCCAAAGCAAACTTCTCTTTTTCCATAGCAAACTCTCTATCTTCCCTTTCTCCCTCTCGTGCTCTAACTTGGCAAGCTCCAACTTCAATTGTCTCTCCTCCCTCCTGTCCTCATACTCCTGCGGTGACACACTTTCCCTAGATACACTACTCCCCGCCACGGAACGTCTTCCTGGCAATACATTGTCTGACATGTCAATGTTGAGTAGGCCTGGGTCTTCCTGAGTGTCCACCTCCCCGTGTTTGACCTGTTCCCATCCTCCTCTTCCTCTTCTGGGTGGGCCCTAACCCATGCCCTCAAGGCGGCACGGAGCTCTTCTTTAACAGCTCTCGTCCCCACAGGCACCCCCATCCCCTGACAAAACTCCCTTAACTGCACTACCATGTATTATCAAGGTCAGCCAGCTGGAACTCCATTCTGGCAGGTGAGGACCTAGATATCCTGGAAGAAAAAATTCTAGGATGTGGGCAACACTACTGGTTCAACACACTTTGTTGCAGGCTAGACAGTGGTGAGCAATTGGGTTTGCTTGAAGCACGATAGGTGTCCAATTAATTGCAGCACACCCTGTCCCACTGGAGGGTGTTAAGTAGCTACAGGTCCTGGATCCCATCGCTCGCCAGCAATGTGAGACCTGGGGTCACCAACTCTTAAGGTGGTAGCATGGCTCGAGCAGGAAGGCAGCCAGGGGCTTGTGTGTAAAGCAGCTACTTAACGCACACATCCAATGTAAGACACTGTGGAGCAATAATGGAGACCACACCAGAAGTTGTATTTGAAAGAATCAAGATCTTTTATATAAGCTTTCAAATAGAGCGTTGCATTATTAATTCGTCAGCATTACATTGAGACATTTCATGAATCACGTTCCGGTTACATTTCCTATAAATGGGTGAACATTTCATTAGATTAATAACCAGTTCATCTAGCAGTGAAACACTAGCTGACCCGCCTGTCGTATAAAACTCTCTGACAGGTAACGGGGTAACTGTATTAACCTGGAAGATCCTACAAGAAGCGACTATAGTAATGCATTTAAATATCACATCAGAACCTCACATGGACGCTTTTCCTTACAGGTAATACAACATATCGGCAAGGACTTATCAGTCCAACAAGGAACTCCAAACAACACAACCTTTACTTATTTGTGACAAGCCTTTCTTCTTGTGAATACAGGTCGGCTTGCGACCTAGATCAGATCCTCAGAATACTATGGAAGCCCACCTCTGCAAGAAAATTCAGTACAGTGAAGTGAATCTCCCTCTCATTTCCGGCTTGTACATATGGTGCACTAGGAGCAAATCAGGCTTGTGGATACAGTGCACTTATAGCATTTCAGGCTTGTAAATACGGTGCACGCTAAACACTTCAGGCTTGTAAATACGGTGCACACTAAACACTTCAGGCTTGTAAATACGGTGCACGCTAAACACTTCAGGCTTGTAAATACGGTGCACACTAAACACTTCAGGCTTGTAGATACGGTGCACGCTAAACACTTCAGGCTTGTAAATACGGTCTCTTGAGGCACAGTTGCAGGGGGAAAGGGGCCAACAGGGCCCAGTCTCAGAGCACCCCGGGGGAGGGGTGACCTCGGGCCTCTCCCGGCCTACCGCCCTCCTCCCCAGGGGGTTACCTCACTTCTTCAGCCCTCCAGGGCCATTGCGTCGGGTTCAGCGGAGGAGAGGGGGTTCCAACCCTGTCGTGGCTGCCCTCGTCCCAGCGCCGTGCAGGCTCAGCTTCAGGGCACCGGCGCTGGAGACGAGGCAGGGGCCGGGCGTGCTTCGCCTCGAGGGCGCGCCAGCCAGAACCAATGGTAGCGCGGCCCTCGGGGGCGGGACGAAGGAGCTTCCCTGTCACGTGGGGTGCGCACTGACTTCGGGCCTACCGCGGCCCAGTTCACTTAAGGGGGCGGCCCTCTCCTGGTGTACGGGGGCCACCGAGAGGGGTAATCTCAGCGCTGGACACAGCGCAAAGGCAGGCGGCCACAGGACAGGCCGGAGGCACCTCGGAGGTGTCGCGAAGGCGGCACCGATGCCGCGATGGTGACGCGGTCCCCTCAGGCGCCTCGGGTGCTAGTCAGAGCGCTTTACACCGAAGCATGTGAGCGCGTGGGGGCAACTGCGGCGCCTCACAGGGCAGGATGCTTCTTGAGGCGAGAAGCGCCTCAGGATCACAGCGCTTGAACCACGGGGGCACAGTTAGCTCAGGGCAGGCAGTCTTAAATGCAGCGCTGGACAGGGGAAGCAGAATATAGCGCTTTCCACACAGTTTAACCAGGACAGCAGAACAGTTCAGTCAGGTGGAGGCAGGTAGGGCAAGGTGGGCCCATTTGAAAGCAGGGGATGCGCAGGGCAGCACAAGTCCAGTACCTGGTCGATCACCCCAGCAGTCTCTGGTTAAGGAGAAGTAGACTTCTTGGCGCTTGGATGGTTCTGCACCCTTATTTGCTGGTTACTTGAAGTTGTTGAGAGGGGGGGGGTTCTGAGTTGAAGGCTTGAAGAATTTTCCTCAGTCACTGCAGATGGACCCTGGGGTTCCCTACCACTGGGCCAGATCAGGGGGCTAGCTTGGGACACCTCACCCAGCTTAAGAGGCAGCACCTAAATCCTGTCACTCCCAGTAGCATAGGTTCCTCACTAGGCCCTCCTGCCTAAAACTCCTGTGTGGGTTCCCCAGGTCAGTGATGCCCCAACTGACTAGAAAGTTTCCCTCCTTTTCCTTATATAGTGTCAGTTGGCAGTTGGCAGTTGCAGTTGGTGCCTCCCCTATTCTGGAAGGTTCCAGGAGCTTCCCTCATTCTAGCTATGGGCAGGCCGGCAGGCTGGTATGGCAACATTGTTTAAGGGTTCCAGCCAGCTCCTGGCTACTAGAGTGCGCCTATACAGACCACGCTGCAGTAGCAGGGGTCAGTGGCAGCCATGTTGGGGGAAGTCAAGCACCTGCATCTAGCATGGGTTTTAATATAACCCAGGGCATTTTAACCTCACAGGGCCTACACAATTACAGTACAAAGGGGGACATCTGGAATTAGGGGAGCAAAAAAAGCAAAACATTTCAGTGAAAAAGGCCAAGTCCAACACACACGTTGTAAAAGAGCAACAACCAAGTTGACAGCACAATTTTCACAACTGAACCACACACCGAATGACCTGCAGTGGACGGTATGGGAGCATCTGGAAACCGGTTTGGAAGCCACGTTGTTGAGAAGGAACAACGCTGGGTTTATCGGCTCGGCACCAACAAAACCGGATTGAATGATGACATACCATGGGGCAGTGTGTTAAGATGACAATCCAGTGCTAAGTTAGGAATACAGACTTTGCGAGCTTCTGTATTTTGTTCCACCATTGCCTAGCGTAATACACCAAGGTTTACGCATTGCAACATGCTCTGATAACCAGGTTTCCTGCTGTTGCTCACTTCTTAACAGCGAAAAAAAAGAAGGGAGACCCTACTCACAGAGGAACCAGGGTAATGCGTTTATCCAGAAAAACAATAGTTCCTGTGGCATATCACTTCATGAAAATTGGATAAATGGGGACTTAATACCAATCCAAGTATTAGAGAAAGGGTGGCAACAAGGAGAGAGAGACACAATTACCTCAGTTTCAAACTATTTTTTTATGTTTCAAATGACAAAAATAATTGAAATAGTTTTGACTACGACATATAATACAATATACAAAGTGCAATGTGTCCCCAGTGATTTGTGAAGTAACCAAAAAAACAACGTGTGTACAGTTAGGTGAACTATACAGGTTACAGTGGTGGCTATTTACAAGAAGGAGACATGACTCAGAGCAATTATTTAAATCAATTGTGGAACAGCTGCTATACAATCATAGGCACTGTGTGAGTCTTTTTCGCCTCCAAGTACGTCGACGGCGTTTCGACCCTTAGAATAAGGGTCTCATCAGGACTGGGAGTGAGGGACGTCTTATAGTGGGCCAATGAAAAATATAACCCATGCGTGTGGAAGTAAAATGAATTTACTTACAGTGTACCCGGCCGGGCACACTGTTATAGACACCTTGGTAGTTGTAGTCTATCTGTCTCCGGAAGACAGCGATCGAACTAGTGGACAACGCGCCTAGAGAATCTCTGGTTATTTTGCGCGGTGAGGGCACCGTCCGTCAGAGACAGATAGACTACAACTACCAAGGTGTCTATGATAGTGTGCCCGGCCGGGTTCACTGTAAGTAAATTCATTTTACTTCCACACGCATGGGTTATATTTTTCATTGGCCCACTATAAGAGGTCCCTCACTCTTGACCACCTTCAAGACAGCCACCCGCAAACACCACCAATTGATCCGATCCACCAAGAAATCAGCATTCAAGGATCGACTCGACAACAACGCCCATAACAGCAAGGAACTGTTCAACATCGTCAAAGAATTTACCAACCCCACCGCAGCCTCAAACGACATTACTCCCTCCCAAGACCTCTGCGATTCGTTATCCTTTTTCTTCTACAACAAAATCGCCGACATACGTAACAGCTTTGAGAACATTTCCAAAGAACAGTCCTCTCCACCCACCTCCGAACCTAAACCGCCCTCTAACAACCTTAGCGCCTGGAACCCAATCACCACTGAAGACACCATCCGCCTAATGAACTCCATCTATTCAGGTTCGCCAACCGACCCCTGTCCCCACCACATCTTCAACAAAGCAGACTCCATCATCGCACCCCATCTCCGTGATGTCATCAACTGCTCCTTCAACTCCGCTACCTTCCCAGACAGCTGGAAACATGCCGAACTCAGCGCCCTCCTGAAGAAACCCACAGCAGACCCCTCTGAACTTAAGAACTACCACCCCATCTCCCTCCTCCCATTCCCTGCCAAAGTCATTGAGAAAGCCGTCAATAGCCAGCTCGCCGCCTTCCTTGAATCCACCAACTCCCTCTACACCTCACAGTCTGGCTTCCGAGCCAAACACAGCACCGAAACTGCCCTCATTGCAGCGACAGACGACATCCGAACGCTACTGGACAACGGAGAAACAGTTGCCCTCATCCTACTCGACCTCTCCGCCGCCTTCGACACACTCTGTCATAGCACCCTCATACAACGCCTCAGCAACATCGGCATACAAGGAAAAGCCTTGGACTGGATCATCTCTTTCCTCGCCGGGAGAACCCAGAGAGTCCGACTCCCCCCATTCAAATCAGAGGCCACCGAAGTCATCTGCGGAGTACCACAAGGATCATCACTCAGTCCCACCCTCTTCAACGTTTACATGAGTCCCATTGCATCCATCGCGCGACAACACAACCTTAACATCATCTCTTACACTGACAACACCCAGCTGATCCTTTCCCTCACCAAAGACCCTAACACCGCCAAAACCAATCTTCATGAAGGCATGAAAGAAGTAGCCGAATGGATGAAATACAGCCGCCTAAAACTTAACGCAGACAAAACGGAAGTCCCCATCCTAGGACCAACCCCCTCTGCCTGGGACGACTCATGGTGGCCATCGGCCCTGGGCACGGCACCCATACCCACAGACCACACACGTAACCTAGGCTTCATCCTAGACTCCTCCCTTTCGATGACCAGACAAGTCAACGCCGTCTCATCCTCTTGCTTCAACGTACTTCGTATGCTCAAAAAAATCTTTTGTTGGATCCCCACCGAAACAAGAAAGACTGTCACCCACGCACTGGTCACTAGCTGACTGGACTATGGAAACACCCTCTACGCCGGAACCACAGCCAAATTACAGAAAAAACTCCAACGCATCCAAAACGCATCAGCCAGACTCATATTGGACATCCCTCGCCAAGCTCACATTACCGGTCACCTGAAAGACCTCCACTGGCTTCCCGTCAACAAGAGAATAACGTTCCATCTCCTCAGCCACGCACACAAGGCCCTCTACAAACTAGGACCCGAATGCCTCAACACACAACTGTCCTTCTACACACCCACCCATCAACTAAGATCCTCCAATCAAGCCCTCGCCGCAGTTCCGCGCATCCACAGATCCACCATGGGAGAAAGAGCCTTCTCCTACTTGGCGGCCAAGACCTGGAATTCTCTCCCCACTCACCTCCGCCTTACACAGAACCACATTTCCTTCAGAAAGGATCTTAAAACCTGGCTATTCGATAAATAATGCACCCCCTCCCCCAAGCACCTTGAGACCCTGTGGGTGAGTAGTGCGCTATACAAATTCCTGAACTTGAACTTGAACTATAACAGTCACCGATCACTTGTGGGTGTTTTTCCGATGTCTCACGTATAATGACCATTTGGCTGTAATAAGGAATGTGGGCTTTCTAAATTCATTCGCACGTTTTATTATGTGCCTATGGACTAGCATTACAAAAAGAAATTCTGATAAGATATCACCATTCCGGTTACACCGGGAACCGAACTCACACCTTGGGCCCTTTTTTAGTAACTGTCACTTTAAGGCATCCGTCCAGGCGGCAGTTACGTAGCGTTATGTCATCCACGTGACCGGCCCCGGCGTATCACTGATAAATAAAATATAATGCCTTTCGCACATTTTATTATGTGCCTATGGACTAGCATTACAAAAAAAAATTCTGGTAAGATATCACCATTCCGGTTATACCGGGAACCGAACCCACACCGTGGGCCCCTTTTTTAGTAACTGTCACTTTAAGGCATCCGACCAGGCGGCAGTTACGTAGCGTTACGTCATCCACCTGACCGGCCCCGGCGTGTCACTGTAAAATAAAATATAATGGCTCTCCCTGCCCAATTCCTTCATTTCCGGGAGACAGCAACCGAGAGAGCAGGTACACCGCGGGGAGTCGCGAGTGCTTAAGTAAGTCTTTTATCCATTAAACTAGCCACCAACAGTACGGGCACTCACTTACTATCCAAGGGCTCATTGAATCCCCTTTTTTCCTCTTCAGAGAGACACCGCATGAAGTGAACTCGCGCTGTCCTCACCGAAGGGGCGAGTCTATTTCACCCGTTAAGTGAGTTATGTTGCTATTTGTGATCATTGCGACATTGCCACTAACTTCCATGTTAACGGGGTTTATCCTGGTTCTCCCAATGTCTGATTCAGGCATACTACCATGCTCGACGAAAATCTACAAATATTCTGTTTATTCTATTTTAATGACAATGACGAGCTAAGTAAATAATGCTGCATTTAACCATACCTAATTGATGAGAAGTAGCTTGAATAGTAGCGCTTGAGGTAAATTTCTCCATGATGGTCAGATTTCTAACTCTGCCTATGGTGTTGTACCCAATAATCATGGGAAGCACCCTATACTAGCTGGATGGCCCCCCTCTGTCAGTCTTTGTAAAGGGAGCATTAATTTCGATATCTCCTGATACTGTGTACATTTTATAGCCATGCACTAACAAATAACAAATTTGACCTTACTTCTTGTAATTGTATGTCAATGTGTGTTATCGTTTGTTCTCTTTCTCTCCACAGGTTTTTTGTATATTCCTGCAAATTGCAGTGAATAAACACGGTTACCGACCGTGAAACCATCAAATAAGATATTTTTTCACACGTAGAGCCTCACGGGAGGGTGCGCCTTAGCGCGCGTACACCACCGGAGGACTTTTCTGATAGGTCCTGACAAATGCTGAGCAAATTGCATTAAAACCAGCAGAAACATGTTGACATTTTTTATATTTAAAGGACTCCGGTTCCCTAGCACAGAACCTTGGTAGTCCTACCACTTTGTAGCCTTTACAAAAGTCTTTAATAATGGCCAACCTGCATTGGATTAAAAACAATCTCGCATTTTTAAAATTCTACACACATAGTTATAATCACATTCTAATTTGGGCACTGTTGCACTCACCACATCCCGCTCCGCTGTAATCGGGCGTTGTAGCACGCTGGGGGGATATTCGGCCACCCCAGCGGGGACCCAATGATGAAGCATGTCACCAACTAGTGGTGAGTGAGGGTCCTTCATAAAAAAAGAGAGATTTTTCCTTCCCTCCTGCGAAATACTTGGGATATTAGTTCCCTTGGGAGGTGTCCTCCTCAAAGGGGGTTTTGGTTCCTTAAGGGGAGATAGAGATAAAGTACTTCATGCTTTTGCATGTGGGTGTGTGTATGACGTTTTGTGCACACATTTATATGTACAGTATAGAGACACAAAAATAGACACCACAATATAAATTCTTTTGAGCACATTTTGTTTAATTAGCTTTTCACTTAGTCACTCCTCTGTTGTTTATGAATTGACAGGGGTACAGGAGTGCCGACTCATGCCCTTTCTCTCTTGTTGGTATTAATGGTGCATTAATATCACCCCAGCACGTGTTTTACCAGAGAAGTGAGAATACATCTCACTTTGAACCTAGATTTTAAATTTAGTAAAAGTTCATTTTAAAAAAAGAGTTCATTTTTTAGGCCTCTATAGCAGAAAGGGTGGTTATTTCCTTTAATGATTCCTACATTGTTAAAGCCCACAACTTTGCTTTACGCACAAAACCCTGTGTCTGGATCCATCTTACTAGAGCCAATAAGCCTAAGGAGCTTTATGTGTGTGATGTCAGATAATAGAGGTTCCAGGTTCTCTGAATAAGGAAAAGAAGCTCTAAATTCTGACTGAGCCCTGTCCAGTAGAGTCCTGTTCCCGGAGTCATATGGTACTGAAAGCCCATCTCTTGAATGCCTAGAAACCTGCAGGGTTCTAAATTTAACATATGACTTCAGACACTATGTAGGTCCACTTCTTAGGAAGGATTTCTCCCAAGCTTTGCTAGTAAGGAATACCCAGCTGACCCGCTAGCTGCCCCGGTCTGTACAGGTCCATCACCCACCAATCCAGTAGAGTTTTTCTCACTTCATCTTGTCAGCAGACATTTTTTAACCTCTTGTTTTATCTCCCTTCTTACAGTGACGTTATCTTCCTGGGTGCTGCTCGTGCTCTGTGCTGTCTGTGCACTTTCACTGCTGCTGGTGTTTGCCTTGGCGGTACTGACTGGTAAGTCTCCTACTCTGCCAAAGTGCATGACTTAAGAGATTGCTCTTAGAGTCAGTGTCAGAGGTCTTGGGTGCTGTCACACACACCTGGAACCAGCGCCAGAGGTGTCAGGTGCTGTCACACATAGAGCCAGTGCTAGAGGTGTCAGGTGCTGTCACGCACACAGTCAGTGCCAGGGGTGTTAGGTGCTGTCACACACACACACGTAGAGCCAGTGCTAGAGGTGTCAGATGCTGTCACATACACACATATAGCACGTTCCAGAGGTGTCAGGTGCTGTCACACACACCCACACACACATACACCCACACACTTAGAGCCGGTTCCAGGGGTGTCAGGTGCTGTCACACACATGTAAAACCAGTGCTAGAGGTGTCAGTTGCTGTCCCACACACACACACACATAGAGCCTGTTCCAGAGGTGTCAGATGCTGTCACACACACACATGTAGAGCCAGTGCTAGAGGTGTCAGGTGCTGTCACACACACACCTAGAACCAGTGCCAGAGGTGTGAGGTGCTGTCACACGCACACACACATAGTCAGTGCTAGAGGTGTCAGGTGTTGTCTCACACATAGAGCCAGTGCCAGAGGTGTCAGGTGCTGTCACACACACACACACACACACCAACACACACACACACACACACACACACACACACACACACACGTAGAGTCAGTGCTTGAGGTTTCAGGTGCTGTCACACACACACATAGAGCCGGTGTCAGAGGTGCAGGTGCTGTCTCACACACACACACACACGCACACACACACACACACACACACACATACACACACGTAGAGCCAGTGCCAGTGGTGTCAGGTGCTGTCACACACACACATAGAGCCAGTTCCAGAGGTGTCAGATGCTGTCACACACACACACGTAGAGCCAGTGCTAGAGGTGTCAGATGCTGTCATACTCACCTAGAACTAGTGCCAGAGGTGTCCGGTGCTGTCACACATATACCTAGAACCAGTGCCAGAGGTGTCAGGTGCTGTCACACATAGACCTAGAACCAGTACCAGAGGTGTCGGGTGCTGTCACACAGACACATAGAGCCAGTGCCTGAGGTGTTAGGTGCTATCACACACACACACACACACACACACATAGAGCCAGTGCCAGAGGTGTCAGGTGCTGTCACCCACACACACACACACACACAGAGCCAGTGCCAGAGGTGTTAGGTGCTGTCACACACACACACACACACACACACACACACACACACACACACACATACATACATAGAGCCAGTGGCAAAGGTGTCAGGTGCTGAGACACACACAAAGGGCCAGTGCAGAGGTTTCAGGTGCTGTCACACATATAGAGCCAGTGCCAAACATGTCAAGGGCTGTCACACGTACACAAAGACACACGCACACACATATAGAGCCAGTGTCAGAGGTGTCAAGTGCTGTGTCACGCACACACACACACACACACACACATAGAGCGAGTGACAGTGGTGTCAGATGCAGTTACACTCACATACAGAGCCATTACAAAGTTGAAAGGTGCTGTCACACACACACACATAGAGCAGGTGCCAGAGTTGTCAGGTGCTGTTACACACACACACACACACACCCATACATAGAGCCAGTGCCAGAGGTGTCAGGTGCTGTCTCACACACACACACACACATACATACATAGAGCCAGTGCCAGAGGTGTCAGGTGCTGTCTCACACACACACACACACACACACACCCAGAACCAGTACCAGAGGTGTCAGGTGCTATCACACACACAGGTGCTGACATTCAGAGGCACGCGCTGAGGGCGCCACAGCTTGAAACGCTCTTGCAACTTTGCTCTTTGCTTATTTTGCACAAATACTGGTCTTTTTTAAAAACAAGAGTCTTGTACCTGCTACATTGTAACTGTTGTTTAAAATACCTAATTTGATCTGCACACTCCCCCTTCTGTCCCGCTGTTATTCTTGCCTGCCCCTGCTCCCTGGTACGCCGCGGGTGTTCCCGTTTGTTGTGGAGGGAGACCCGGGCTATACCGCTAGTCGACGTGGATGACATCTTGGCGGGAGAGTCAGCGTTCTATTCGTTAGCCCCACCCTGGAGAGTGTACAAAGGACTGTGGGCCTGGACGCGGCTCTGACATTCAGAGGCACGCGCTGAGGGCGCCACAGCTTGAAACGCTCTTGCAACTTTGCACTTTGCTTATTTTGCACAATTGCCGTTTTTTTTAAAAACAGCAGTCTTGTACCTGCTGCATTTTAACTGTTGTTTAAAATACCTAATTTTATCTGCACACTCGTCTGTCCCGCTGGTATTCTTGCCTACCCCTGCTCCCTGCAGGTGTTCCCGTTTGTTGCGGAGGGAGACCCGGGCTATACCGCTAGTCGGCGTGGAAGACATCTTGGGGGGGAGGGTCAGCGTTCTATTCGTTAGCCCCACCCAGGAGAGTGTTCAAATAGCCATGACAATCTCGACGCGTGCAGTGGGCGCAACGCGGGTGCGCCGAAGGCTCGCCTAAGGCAAGCCTGCCTGTGCTCGTCCGCGGCCGACCGGGGCCAGGGGCCATAGACCCTGCTCCTAGCGCGATCCAACATATTTGCTACAGTTCAGACGCTCTCCGTGCCTTGGATCCCTCAGTGAGCGAATCTTATAAACTTGTCTTCTCACCTTACAATCTCCCTCCTCTTTGTCCACACTGCAGATCCTTGATTGGTAATAACGCATTCGCTCCCCATACTAATCAGATACGTTTTTTAAGATGTTTTTAATCAACTTCAGATCCCTGCCTTGCCATGCCGCCAAAATCTCTATGCTGCTTCAGGATGCAGTGCCTGAGGTAATGTTTCTTAGAGAAAATTGGCTCTCATCCAATTCTGAGCCCAACCTCGTTCAAGCGTTGTTCCTGGGCTATGCCTTCTCCAGATTAGACCGCCCTGTAGGGAAAGGCGGCGGAATTGCAATAATCTATAAACATGGACTCCTCTGCTGATTACTGGGCAGTCCTTCCTCCAACTGTGAGAATGTTGCATTCTCTATTAAATAGAGCCCTGTCCTGACTTTTTCGGGCTTGCTGATATATAGACCCCCAGAGCCCTCTGCGAATTTCTGTAAAACCTTTCCTGAGGTGGTTGCATATCTAATTTGTTCCTCTGGTAACTTCTCCATATTGGGAGATTTCAACCTCCATTTCGATGACCCCACACAGACTTCTGCAGTTGAGCTTACTAAAGACCTTATGGTCTATCAACTGATACAAAAGGTTAATAAACCTATCCACACGAAGGGTCATTCACTGGATGCAATTTTCTCCAATCTGGACACCCTGGTCGTTGGAAAACCCATCCTTACACTTTGGTCAGACCATTTTTTGATACCATTCACTTGGTCGCCGCCAGGAAAAACGCCACATAGAGCTCCCCTCTTCCTGAAATCCAGGCCCTGATCCAAACTGCCCGTGGAGCAATGGGCCAAGCCCCTGGAAACTACTAAACCGACACCTTCAGCTGATGTAGCCATAGCCAACAGAAATTGTAATCTTTGGCATAAAGATTCAGTAGATACCCTGATTCCCGAAAAGGAAATAAGTCAAGATTAAAAACCCCCAAAAACCTTGGTACACAGCTGCCCTCCACGAGCATAAACGGAATTGTAAAAAACTAGAGAGAGTGTGGAGGAAAGACTTTTCCCCAGCAATAAAGGAACAATATAGGAAATGTATTAATATCTACAAAGCGGAAATTGGATCCGCGAGGGCCACTTTCTATGAAGAAAAAATTCTAGCTTCATCCAACTCTCCGCATGAGATCTTCAATATTGTAAAAACCCTCTCAAAACTCCCGCCCAACCCCATCACTCCGGATACATCAGGAGCGCAGTGTGACACTCTTGCTGATTTCTTCCTCACTCAATTGACACCATCTTCTCCTCTTTCCCCCCCCCCATAAATAAAGTGTTGGTACCCTCTTCTCCAGGCAGAACTCAGCCGCTCCTTGATTCACTTCCACTCTTAGAACTACCAGAGTTAGAAATCTTGTTTGCCAAAGTCAAAAGCGGCTCATCTAAAGACCCCGTTCCTTTGCGAGCACTCACGCAAGTAGCTAGGGTAGTTCTACCGGTGATTCTAGACTTAGTTACCTCCTCACTTGCCTCAGGAGTGGTTCCTCCCGCATGGAAGGAAGCAATGGTGAAGGCCTTGCTGAAGAAACCTACCCTTGACCCGCTGGTCTTAGGAAACTATCGCCCAATCTCACTTCTGCCTGAGATTAGTAAAATCACTGAAAAACATGTAAATGCGACATTCTCCTCCTTTTAGAGACCCATAATCTCCTCCGCCGAACCCAGACGTGCTTTCGCCCCTTCAGGGAACAGAAACTGCCCTGATCTCGGTTGTAGAGGAAGCTAGGAAAGTAGTGGACTCGGGCGGCACAGAGGTAATCTTGCTGCTCGACCTCAGCGCAGCTTTCGATACTGTGAACCATCAGATTCTAATTCAAAGGCTTCACAATCTAGGCATCTCTGGATCTGCGCTGGCATGGTTCCAGCCGTTCCTTGAGAATAGGTCCTTTCAAGTCTTCCACAACAAAGCTATATTCAAGAAAACCCCTCTCTGCTGCGGAGTTCCACAGGGCTCTTCCATGAGCCCTACTCTTTTTAACGCCTATACTTGCACCCTAGCTGAGGCAGTTCTTCCTTTTGGAATCCATATCATTACGTATGCCGACGATACGCAACTAGTGATTGGACTCAACAAAACAGGCAGTACCTCTCCTGGTCCTTACAAGTGCCTCAAAGAGATAGCCTCCTGGATGAGGGACTCCTTCTTGAAACGTAACGGGGACAAGAGTGAAATCATGGTCCTGGGAAATCGCTTGCCACTCAATGTGAAAGAAATCTGGCCTACCATCTTAGGTCCTGCCCCCTTGCCAAAACCCCAGCTCAAAAGCCTGGGTGTCTGGCTGAACCAGGACATGTCCTTCAAGCCTCAAGCTAGGAAGACAGCCGCCACTTGTTTTGGCATTCTTCAAACTGTTTGGAGCATTCTTCCCATCCTTCGGTTTGGGGCTAAGAAAATCATGGTACAGGCCCTTGTCCTGCCCAGGTTAGACTACGCCAATGCGCTTTACCTGGGGTCGCCGTTGGCCACCATTGCCAGGCTACAAACCACCCAGAATCGGGCTGCCCGATTACTGCACAATGTTCCTAAAATGCAATCAGCCAGACCAGCTCTGAAGGATTTACATTGGCTTCCTATCCAGGAGCGAATCAATTTTAAATCACTATGCATTGCCCACAAACCCTTTTTATAACCTAGGCCCTCCTATCCTCAAGAGTATCATACAGCGGTATGAGCCTAATAGAACCCTCCTTTCCAAATCACTAATCCTGGCATCCATTCCTAAAATTAAAAAAGCCAGAAGCAGAGGCCGACTTTTCTTTCTAAATGCCGCAAAACTGTGGAACTCTCTTCCACACCTCCTTCGGGCCGAATCCGATCACCTTTCCTTCCGCAGATCTCTCAAGACGTGGCTATTTCCCTTTATCCCGCAAACTCGTCTGCCCTGGTCTCTACAAGCGATGGGATGCCTTCGGGTAGCCATGCGCTATATAAATACCATTTCAATTCAATTCAACACACACACAAATGGAGCCAGTGCCAGAGGTGTCCGGTGCTGTCACACACACACACACAGAGCCAGTGCCAGAGGTGTCAGATGCTGTCACACACACATGGAGCAAGGCCAGAGGTGTCAGGTGCTGTCACACACACATGGAGCCAGTGCCAGAGATGTCAGGTGCTGTCGCACACACACACACAGAGCCAGTGCCAGAGGTGTCAGGTGCTCTCACACACGTAAAGCCAGTGTTAGAGGTGTCAGGTGCTGTCACACATATACCTATAACCAGTGCTAGAGGTGTCAGGTGCTGCCACACACAAACATAGAGCCAGTGCCAGAGGTGTCAGGTGCTGTCACGCATATAGAGCCAGTGTCAGAGGTGTCCGGTGCTGTCACTCATATTGAGCCTGTGCCAGAGGTGTCCAGTACTGTCACACACACACATAGAGCCAGTGCGGGAGGTGTCAGGTGCTGTCACACACGCATAGTGCCAGAGGTGTCAGGTGCTGTCACACACACACACATGGAGCCAGTGCCAAAGGTGTCAGGTGCTGTCACACACATAGAGCCAGTGCCAGAGGGGTCAAGTGCTGTCACACACACACAGAGCCAGTGCCAGAGGTGTCGGGTGCTGTCACACACACACACACATAGAGCCAGTGCCAGAGGTGTCCGGTGCTGTCACACACACACGCACATGGAGCCAGTGCCAAAGGTGTCAGGTGCTGTCACACACATAGAGCCAGAGGGGTCAAGTGCTGTCACGCACACACACACACACACACACACACACACACGCACACACACACACACACACACACGCACACATAGAGCCAGTGACAGCGGTGTCAGGTGCTGTCACACTCACATACAGAGCCAGTGCCAGAGGTGTCTGGTGCTGTGCCACACACATAGTGCCAGATGTGTCAGGTGCGGTCACTCACACACACTTAGAGCCAGTGCCAGAGGTGTCAGGTGCTGTCACACTCGCTGACCATCTGGGGCTCAATGAAATAATAGAGTGGAACAGGATAAGACTCTAACTCTGTGGGTCTCCGTTTCTTTGCTCTTTGGTATCACCAGGGCTCTGGTGAAAGATATTCGGCTCTCACAGCTCCTTGATTTACTGACAGGGACTAATTAATACTGAGTCCTTATATACCTTGTACTGTATTAAATACACTGGGCACCTTTTGTCACCTGATTCCATTCGATAAAGACATATAATACCTTCTTCAACCTACTTGTATGATATTTTGTCAATTTGCATGTAGGGGTGTTCTGTACGTTAGTGTACCTTTACACACTGAGTCATATGCGTACACTATACAATCTTGATGACATTTTCTAAAAGACCGTGAATGTTGCTGAGGAATCTGTGTTGGGACACAGCGTTATCATTGTTTTCCAGAGTGGTTTACTCTTTCAAATCGTAAATTTGATTAGAAAACTATGTTGGGATGCAGTGTTATGATTATTTTCCCAAGTGGTTTATTCCTTTTTATCTTGGCTTTTTTGTTATGTGTTGTTACATTGCTCCAAAAGGGCTTCACTAGTGCTTTTGTGACCAGCTTAAGATGGCCGCCACGCTTGTAGACACTGTACCACGTGTGTCTCACACAGTAGCGTCTCAGCGTTCAACAAATTTTCTTTATTGAGGCAGAATGGTGCGGACATATGAGAAGGAGATAAGGCGCTCGTCCTGAAACCACACGGTGAGACATAGAATATCTGGGCATTGGCGGCTATATGCCCGGTTTGAGAGGCAGTTGAAGTTTGTCCTCTTTTGTGTGTGGTTATTGGGTTCAGACGGAAGCGGGATTTCATTACGCTTCGTGTTCGTGGTTCTCATACAATGTACAGGCATTGGGATAGTACCTTTCTAGAACCTACACATAAAAGCACTGACTAAGAGCTTGAGATTTCTTTAAGCCACGTGAGAGCTGTTTCGGATATCGTAATTTTAGCAACTATTTCTTGCACTCCGTACATTATGGATATTCGACAGTTTTAGATTATTACATGTTGGACTAAAAACTTAAGCTGGTACACAGTGGCAGACCCGTTTCTTTTAAATTAGATAGTACTAGGGGCATGTCAATTGATTTACAGCCTATTTATAAAGAAATGAACACTGCTGACATTATTGTCTGTTTGTCTATTTGTGTCTCTTTGTGAGTTCCTAGATTGATGATTACAATCGTTGTGACTACAGAAACTCACATTTGGAGTATCATTTTATTCTCTGGCCCCTCTGCAGATGGTTTGAGCAAAGTTGGCTGCTTGAGGGTAAATTCTGATACTACAACATCACACATACATTTCCTAAGGGTGGCTTACGGGGTTTTTAATATCTCTGTTGTGCCTCTTTTTAGGTCTCGCCTGTCGATGCGCATGCGCATCGAGCTTGCGAGACTATGGGGGCTTATCCACTCTTTATCCAACTTGCAAGGAATCGTGGCGATTCCTTGCAGTGCACGAGAAATTTAAGGTCAATGCGCATGCGCAATGAGCTTCAAAGCGCGTGCACATGCACCCAGCCGCCTGCATTGCCTTCTCTCTCTGTCACAGCCTCTCTCAGCTCCGCCTCCTCACTTATTGATTGCACGGCCGTTAGGCCGTGCCTCCCCTACTCTCCTCCCCCCTCCTCCTCCACTCCCTCACGACGCACCTCCGGATCCGCCCCCTCCCCACTTTCTCTACCACCACTGTAGCACTGCTTGTCTTCCGTGAAACTGTCTGGCACACGAAAGTCTTACCATTAACAAGACCTCTTGCCCAGCAGAAATGACTTTCGTCTTCAACTCTAACTTACACAAATCTATTTTTGGGGACAATGAAACATACTTATTTGTTAACAAACTTGTATACAGCCTTCGACCACAACCCACAAACGCCAGAACCTCCCCCCTCTGTTCCCGTACACAGCCAGGCTCGCAATTCAACTCCCCCTCCCCAGACGCCAGCACCTCCCCTCTCTGTCCCTGCACACAGCCAGGCTCGCAATTCAACTCCCCCTCCCCAGACGCCAGCACCTCCCTTCTCTGTCCCTGCACACAGCCAGGCTCGCAATTCAACTCCCCCTCCCCAGACGCCAGCACCTCCCTTCTCTGTCCCTGCACACAGCCAGGCTCTCAGAGCACAATAAACGAAAGACTTGAAACTGAAATCGTCGACAAAAAGAAATAATGACAGACGCATTAAAAGCTACATTGCCTTGTACATTCCCCAATCATCAGACCTACTATTCCCACCCCTCCCTCTACAGCGTGCTACGCAAAAAATAGCGATAGTATGTAAAGCATTGCACCTAAAAAACAGTTAATATTACAACCCACAAACGCCAGCACCTCCCCCCTCTGTTCCCGTACACAGCCAGGCTCGCAATTCAACTCCCCCTCCCCAGACGCCAGCACCTCCCCTCTCTGTCCCTGCACACAGCCAGGCTTTCAGAACAAAAAAACGAAAGACTTGAAACTGAAATTGTCGACAAAAATAAATAATGACAGATGCATTACAAGCTACATCGCCTTGTACATTCCCCAATCAGCAGGCCTACTATTCCCACCCCTCCCTCTACAGCGTGCTACGCCAAAAATAGCGCTTGTATCTATAGCATTGCACCTAAAAACATGTAATATTTTGACATGTTTATAAACGAAATGAAACACACAGAGTCAGTTCAATTCAACGGGCCTACTATTTCCCTCCTCCGACACAGCGTGACATCACAGAGCCTCTAGCACATTCATGTGACTAAACAGTCCTCGCAACCCGCCATAACCCCCAACATTCAACTCCCCCTCCCCAGACGCCAGCACCTCCCTTCTCTGTCCCTGCACACAGCCAGGCTCTCAGAGCACAATAAACGAAAGACTTGAAACTGAAATCGTCGACAAAAAGAAATAATGACAGACGCATTAAAAGCTACATCGCCTTGTACATTCCCCAATCAGCAGACCTACTATTCCCACCCCTCCCTCTACAGCGTGCTACGCAAAAAATAGCGATAGTATGTAAAGCATTGCACCTAAAAAACAGTTAATATTACAACCCACAAACGCCAGCACCTCCCCCCTCTGTTCCCGTACACAGCCAGGCTCGCAATTCAACTCCCCCTCCCCAGACGCCAGCACCTCCCCTCTCTGTCCCTGCACACAGCTAGGCTCTCAGAACACAAAAACGAAAGACTTGAAACTGAAATTGTCGACAAAAATAAATAATGACAGACGCATCACAAGCCTCATCGCCTTGTACATTCCCCAATCAGCAGGCCTACTATTCCCACCCCTCCCTCTACAGCGTGCTACGCCAAAAATAGCGCTTGTATCTATAGCATTGCACCTAAAAACATGTAATATTTTGACATGTTTATAAACGAAATGAAACACACAGAGTCAGTTCAATTCAACGGGCCTACTATTTCCCTCCTCCGACACAGCGTGACATCACAGAGTCTCTAGCACATCCACGTGACTAAACAGTCCTCGCAACCCGCCATAACCCCCAACATTCAACTCCCCCTCCCCAGACGCCAGCACCTCCCTTCTCTGTCCCTGCACACAGCCAGGCTCTCAGAGCACAATAAACGAAAGACTTGAAACTGAAATCGTCGACAAAAAGAAATAATGACAGACGCATTAAAAGCTACATCGCCTTGTACATTCCCCAATCAGCAGACCTACTATTCCCACCCCTCCCTCTACAGCGTGCTACGCAAAAAATAGCGATAGTATGTAAAGCATTGCACCTAAAAACAGTTAATATTACAACCCACAAACGCCAGCACCTCCCCCCTCTGTTCCCGTACACAGCCAGGCTCGCAATTCAACTCCCCCTCCCCAGACGCCAGCACCTCCCCTCTCTGTCCCTGCACACAGCCAGGCTCTCAGAACACAAAAACGAAAGACTTGAAACTGAAATTGTCGACAAAAATAAATAATGACAGACGCATTACAAGCTACATCGCCTTGTACATTCCCCAATCAGCAGGCCTACTATTCCCACCCCTCCCTCTACAGCGTGCTACGCCAAAAATAGCGCTTGTATCTATAGCATTGCACCTAAAAAACATGTAATATTTTGACATGTTTATAAACGAAATGAAACACACAGAGTCAGTTCAATTCAACGGGCCTACTATTTCCCTCCTCCGACACAGCGTGACATCACAGAGCCTCTAGCACATCCACGTGACTAAACAGTCCTCGCAACCCGCCATAACCCCCAACAATACGCCGGACCTGCTGGGACCATTCTTTAATACCATTTACATGAACACAAAGCCAGGCCACAGACTCCAAGGCTTTCGTCAACAAAACTACAGGATGCTAGACTACTTTAAGCGCCGTCGTCAAGATTGTAATCACTTGTGAAGTTCCTTTGGGGATGTGCTAATTTAGAACAGCAGGATGCGAGCCGGGTGTTAGCTCGAGAACAACAACAAACCCCCCCCCAAAAAAACGCACTGAAAGAAAATACTAACACTAGAAACGTGATGCTTTTTCGCTAAATTTAAACAATCTCACTGAATGAAAATACTAACACTAGAAACGTGATGTTTTTTTAACAAAACTTATTTACTTTATATAACCATGCCTAGTATTTCACAACTTCCCTCTACAGCGTGGTATGTAAAATCGGCCTATTCTACGCCGACGCTTGTACAGACTAAAGATTTCCTATGTTGCCTTCAGTGAAACATTTCCGATGTTGCCTTCTTTTGGATAACTACCATATTTCTTATACACACACATTAAGGGACGCATCCGCAGCAGCCTCACCCTCACTCACCCTCACCCTCACTCACCCTCAACCCCTCATGCTATTTTGAAGGGTAACTTTGAGCAGAGTCGTTCAACCCCTCCCCCTCACCGTCACTCACCCTCACCCTCACTCACCCTCAACACCTCACCATCACTAACTCTCAACCCCTCACCCTCACTAACTCTCAACGCCTCAATCACCCTTACCCTCACTCACCCTCAATACCTCACCCTCACTAACACTCAACCCCTCACTCACCCTCACTCTCACCCTTACTCACACTCAACACCTCAGCCTCGCCCTCACTCACCCTCACCCTCAACCCCTCATGACATTTTGAAGGGTAACTTGGAGCAGACAGTTCAAGTCGAATTACAGTAAGGGAGAAAATGGCGTCTGGAAACGTGATGTTTTTTTAACAAAACTCCTATAGTCACTCACCCTCAACCCCTCACCCTCACTCAACACCTCAACTTCACTCACCATCAACATTTCACCCTCACTCACCCTTAACACCTCACCCTCAACACCTCACCCTCAACCACTCACCCTCAACCACTCACCCTCAACCACTCACCCTCACCCTAACTCACCCTCACCCTCACCCTCTCACCCAAACCCTCAACACTTCACCCTCAACACCTCACTCACCCTCAACCCCTCCCCCTCACTCACCCTCAACACCTCACCATCACTAACCCTCAACCCCTCACCCTCACTAACTCTCAACCCCTCAATCACCCTTACTCTCACTCACCCTCAATACCTCACCCTCACTAACACTCAACCCCTCACTCACCCTCACTCTTACCCTCACTCACACTCAACACCTCAGCCTCATCCTCACTCACCCTCACCCTCAACCCCTCATGTCATTTTTAAGGGTCACTTGGAGCAGACAGTTCAAGTCGAATTACAGTAAGCTCGAAAATTGCGTCTGGAAACGGTATGTTTTTTTAACAAAACTCCTATAGTTTACATACCATGCCGTACACACACACCGACTACAATCCCAGCATTTAAAATTACCCACAGACACATTCAAGGGCCGCATCCTCAGCAATGCTCACTATTTTTATACTAAAAATAACAACACAACTTTGATGGCAAATACATCAGCTCAGAACATTTCGCCACACCTGTCTCTACATTTAGGTATTGCCAAACAAAATTATCTACCGTCTTTCTAATTCGCCCACTGTATTTTAACGTTGCCACACACACATTAATGGAGGCATGCTCACCCTCAATCACCCTCAACCCCTCACCTACCCTCACGCTCACTTACCCTCAACCCCTCACCCTCACTAACTCAACACCTCACCCTCACTCACCATCAACATCTCACCCTCACTCACCCTCAACACCTCACCCTCAACACCTCACCCTCACCCGCACTCACCCTCACTCACCCTCAACCCCTCACCTAGCCTCACCCTCACTCACCCTCAACCCCTCACCTAGCCTTACCCTCACTCACCCTCAACCCCTCACCCTCACTCAACACCTCACCTTCACTCACCATCAACATCTCACCCTCACTCACCCTCAACCCCTCACCCTCAACCCCTCACCCTTAACCCCTCACCCTCAACCCCTCACCCTCAACCACTCACCCTCAACCACTCACCCTCACTCTCACTCACCCTCCCTCACCCTCAACCCCTCACCCACACCCTCAACACTTCACCCTCAACCCCTCACTCACCCTCAACCCCTCCCCCTCACCCTCACTCACCCTCACCCTCACTCACCCTCAACACCTCACCATCACTAACCCGCAACCCCTCACCCTCACCCTCAACACTTCACCCTCAACCCCTCACTCACCCTCAACCCCTTCCCCTCACCCTCACTCACCCTCACCCTCACCCTCACTCACCCTCATCCTCACTCACCCTCAACACCTCACCATCACTAACCCTCAACCCCTCACCCTCACTAACTCTCAACCCTTCAATCACCCTTACCCTCACTCACCCTCAATACCTCACCCTCACTAACACTCAACCCCTCAATCATCCTCACTCTCACCCTCACTCACCCTCCCTCACCCTCAACCCCTCACCCACACCCTCAACACTTCACCCTCAACCCCTCACTCACCCTCAACCCCTCACCCTCACCCTTACTCACCCTCACCCTCAACACCTCACCCTCAACACCTCACCCTTACTCACCCTCAACACCTCACCCACAATCACCCTCCCTCACTCACCCTCAGCCCCTCACCCTCAACACCTCACCCTCACTCACCCTCACCCTCACTCACCCTAAACCACTCACCCTCACTGACCCACAACACATCACCCTCACTCAACCTCAACACCTCACCCTCAACAACTCAATCACCCTCACTCAATAACGCTCACCCACCCTCACCCTCACTCAGCCTCAACACCTCACCCTCACTCACCCTCAACGCTTCACCCTCAATCACACTCACGCACCCTCACCCACCCCCACCCTCACACACCTTCACACCCTCAACCTCACACATCCTCACTCACCCTCACACCCTCACACACCCTCACTCAACCTCATGACCTCTACCACACCCTCACATGCCCCCACCCTCACACACCCCCACCCTCACACACACCCGCACTCACACACTCTCACACATCCTCGCACACCCACTCACATTCTCAATAAGCCTTACACCCTCACCCTCGCCCACAATCACTCACCCTCACACCGTCACCCTCACACCATCATCCCCTCACCCTCAACACCTCACCCTCCTTCACCCTCACTCAACATCAACACACTATCACACTACAACCACACACAAACACTTACCACAACAGCAACACTCATCACCACTACAGCATTACTCGGCAGACAAAAGTCATACAATCAAAACATGTACGCTTTTAACAGTCACACACACAACAACAGCTATCAATAGGCACTTTCACCAGGCATACACACACAACAGTCATCAGTACTGCAGTAGTATGTATAAATGAGACTGTTGGTGTGCAAAATACGGATGTGGTGGTGCAGAGTGATGCTGTGTTGTTGCTCAATGGTACTGTGGGGGTGCAGAAAGATAAAGTGGTATTGCTGCGTGTTGCATTGGTGGACATCAGTGATGGCGTTGTTGGGATAATTGCAACTGTTATAGTGCTGAGTTATGCTGTGGTGGTAATCATTAAACACCAACACAGCACCACTCATCACCAGCACAGAACAACACATCACAACAACAGCATTACTAAGCACCACACTAACATCACTCAGAAACACAACAACATCACTCTACACCACCACAACAGCATCATTCAACAACAACACACTATCACACTACAACTACACACAAACACTTACCACAACAGCACCACTCATCACCACTACAGCATTACTCAGCAGACAAACGTCATACTATCAAAAAAAGGACGCTTTTAAGAAGCACACACACCAACAGCTATCAATGGACTCTTTCACCAGGCTTACATCGCAACAGTCAACAGTACTGCAGTAGTATGTATGAATGAGACTGTTGGTGTGCTAAATACGGCTGTGGTGGTGCAGAGTGATGCTGTGTTGTTGCTCAATGGTACTGTGGGGGGGCAGAATGATAAAGTGGTATTGCTGCGTGTTGCATTCGTGGACATCAGTGATGCCGTTGTTGGGAGAAGTGCAACTGTTGTGGTGCTGAGTTATGCTGTGGTGGTAATTATTAAACACCAACACAGCACCACTCATCACTAGCACAGAACACCACATCACAACAACCGCATTACTAAGCACCACACTAACATCACTCAGCAACACACCAACATCACTCTGCACCACCACAACAGCATCATTCAACAACAACACACTATCACACTACAACCACACACAAACACTTACCACCACAGCACCACTCATTACCACTACAGCATTAATCAGCAGACAAACGGCATACAATCCAAACATGTGCGCTTTTAACAGGCACACACACCAACAGCTAGCAATGGACACTTTCACCAGGCGTACACACACAACAGTCATCAGTGCATCCTTTCACCATGCATACACCCACACAAACAGGCATCAGTCCACGCTTTCAACAGTCACACACACCACCAGCCGGAAGTGCACGCTTTCTAACAACTTTTTTTACGTAGCACACACAATTACAGCTATACAAGCATGCTTTGGTGCTGTACAGTACTGCAGTAGTATGTCTACATGAGACTGGGGGTGTGCTAAATACGGCTGTAGTGGGGCAGAGTGATGATCTGATGTTGCTCAATGGTACTGTGGGGGTGCCGAATTATAATGTGCTATTGCTGCGTGCTGCATAAATAGACATCAGGGAGGCCGTGGAAGAGAAAAATACCATACACAAGGCAAGTGCGACCGGAAAACACGTACGGCAAAACGGAACTCAATTCATGGCAAAAAATAAAACTAAATAGCAGCCATTGATAAAATACAAAACACACTCTCAAGAAAGGAGCCAGACAGAAAGTAAGTGCGAGCAAAGCAAGACCGAAAACAATAATTATATTAACATCACATTAAGGAAATGCATAAACAAAAGTATAACAACTCACAAAGGCATTCTTTAATAATATGAAACAAAAATTCTCATTACCTGTCGATCGTAGCAGCTCATTCCCTGAATGTAGAAAATATAAAAAAAACACACAAATACAGAACATAAACAGTGCATACATAATACTTTTAACTACAACAATCAACAAACAAACAAAATTAAGCATAGCGGCGAAACAAGTCACATACGGGTCCAAACAACACAAAAAAAAGCAAAGTCAGATAAAAAAAAAACATCTGAGTGCGACCTCACTACCTCACCCTCACTCACCCTCAACACCTCACCCTCATTCACCCTCAGCCCCTCACCCTCAACACCTCACCCTCACTAACCTCACCCTCAACACCTCACCCACAATCACCCTCCCTCACTCACCCTCACCATCACTCACCCTCAACACCTCACCCTCACCCTCACTCACCCTCAACACCTCACCCTCACCTTCACTCAACCTCACCCTCACTCACCCTCAACGCCTCACCCTCAGTCAGCCACACTCACCCTCAAACTCTCAACCGCAATCACCCTCACCCTCACTCACACTCACCCTCACTCACCCTCAACACCTCACCCACACTCACCCTCAACCCCTCACCCTCAACACCTCACCCTCACTAACCTCACCCTCAACACCTCACCCACAATCACCCTCCCTCACTCACCCTCACCATCACTCACCCTCAACACCTCACCCTCACCCTCACTCACCCTCAACACCTCACCCTCACCTTCACTCAACCTCACCCTCACTCACCCTCAACGCCTCACCCTCAGTCAGCCACACTCACCCTCAAACTCTCAACCGCAATCACCCTCACCCTCACTCACACTCACCCTCACTCACCCTCAACACCTCACCCTCACTCACCCTCAACCCCTCACCCTCACTCACCCACAACACTTTACCATCACCCTCACTCACCCTCAACACCTCACAGGCACCTACACTCACTATCACCCTCAACTTCACTCACCCTCACTCACCCTCAACACCTCACCCTCATTCACCCTCACCCACACTCAACCACACTCACCTTCATGACCTCAACAACACACCCTAACATGCCCCCACACTCACACACCCCCACCCTCACACACACCCGCCCTCACAAACTCTCACACATCCTCACACACCCACACACATTCTCAATAAGCCTCACACCCTCACCCTCGCCCACCCTTACTCACACCATCATCCCCTCACCCTAACTCACCCTCAACATCACTCACCCTCAACACCTCACCTTCAACAACTCACTCACCCTCACTCACTAACGCTCACCCACCCTCACCTTCACTCACCCTCAACACCTCACCCTCACTCACCCTCAACACTTCACCCTCAACACCTCACCCTCAACACCTCACTCACCCTCACTCTCACTCATCCTCACTCACCCTCAACTCCTCACCCACCCTCAATAACTCACCCTCACTCACCCTCAACACCTCTCACTCACCTACACTCACCATCACCCTCAACCTCCCTCACCCTCACTAACACTCAACACCTCACCCTCATTCACCCTCACCAACACTCACCCACACTCACCTTCATGACCTCAACAACACACCCTCACATGCCCCCACACTCACACACCCCCACCCTCACACACACCCGCCCTCACAAACTCTCACACATCCTCACACACCCACACACATTCTCAATAAGCCTCACACCCTCACCCTCGCCCACACTCACACACCATCACCCTCACACCATCATCCCCTCACCCTAACTCACCCTCAACATCACTCAGCCTCAACACCTCACCCTCAACAACTCATTCACCCTCATTCACTAACGCTCACCCACCCTCACCTTCACTCAGCCTCAACACTTCACCCTCACACACCCTCAACACTTCACCCTCAACTTCACTCACCCTCACTCACCCTCAACACCTCACCCTCATTCACCCTCACCCACACTCAACCACACTCACCTTCATGACCTCAACAACACACCCTAACATGCCCCCACACTCACACCCCCCACCCTCACACACACCCGCCCTCACAAACTATCACACATCCTCACACACCCACACACATTCTCAATAAGCCTCACACCCTCACCCTCGCCCACCCTTACTCACACCATCATCCCCTCACCCTAACTCACCCTCAACATCACTCACCCTCAACACCTCACCTTCAACAACTCACTCACCCTCACTCACTAACGCTCACCCACCCTCACCTTCACTCACCCTCAACACCTCACCCTCACTCACCCTCAACACTTCACCCTCAACACCTCACCCTCAACACCTCACTCACCCTCACTCTCACTCATCCTCACTCACCCTCAACTCCTCACCCACCCTCAATAACTCACCCTCACTCACCCTCAACACCTCTCACTCACCTACACTCACCATCACCCTCAACCTCCCTCACCCTCACTAACACTCAACACCTCACCCTCATTCACCCTCACCAACACTCACCCACACTCACCTTCATGACCTCAACAACACACCCTCACATGCCCCCACACTCACACACCCCCACCCTCACACACACCCGCCCTCACAAACTCTCACACATCCTCACACACCCACACACATTCTCAATAAGCCTCACACCCTCACCCTCGCCCACACTCACACACCATCACCCTCACACCATCATCCCCTCACCCTAACTCACCCTCAACATCACTCAGCCTCAACACCTCACCCTCAACAACTCATTCACCCTCATTCACTAACGCTCACCCACCCTCACCTTCACTCAGCCTCAACACTTCACCCTCACACACCCTCAACACTTCACACTCAACACCTCACCCTCAACACCTCAGTCACCCACACTCTCACTCATCCTCACTCACCCTCAACTCCTCCCCCACACACACTCTCAACACCTCACCCTCAACACCTCACCTTCACTCACCCTCAACACCTTATCCTCACTCACCCACAACACCTTACCCTCACCCTCACTCACCCTCAACACATCACCCTCACCTACACTCACCATCACCCTCACTCACCCTCAACACCTCATCCTTAAACGCTCACTCACCCTCACTCTCACTCATCCTCACTCACCCTCAACACCTCACACTCACTCACCCTCAACACCTCACCCTCAGTCACCCTCAACACCTTCCCCCCTCACCCCTCACCCTCAACACCTCACCCTCACTCAACACCTCACCCTCAATCACCCTCCCTCACTCACCCTCACCATCACTCACCCTCACTCACCCTCAACACCTCACCCTCACTCACCCTCAATCACCCTCAACAGCTCACCCTCACCTTCACTCAACCTCACCCTCACTCACCCTCAGTCACCCACACTCACCCTCAAAAACGCAACCGCACTCAGCCTCACTCACCCTCACCCTCAGTCACCCTCAACACCTCACCCTCACTCACCCTCAACACCTCACCCTCCACCCCTCCCCCTCAACGCCTCACCCTCACTCAACCTCACTCACCCTCAACACATCACCCTCACTCACCCACAACAACTCACTCTCAAACCCTCACCCTCACTCACAACACATATTATGTTACAATTGGTATCACATTGGGAAAAGATTAAACTATTGCCATTGTAAATAACAAACATATTAATTCGCTATATTCAAAACAAGCACATAAATTAAAATGCAGTCCTTTACAATACCAATAGCACTAACTTTCCAAATGCAACACGTATTGCAACACACATCCACAAACGACAGTCACCCACTCTGCTTCATTCACCCACTCGGCTTCAGTCACCCACTCTGCTTCAGTCACCCACTCTGCTTCAGTCACCCACTCTGCTTCAGTCACCCACTTTGCTTCAGTCACCCACTCTGCTTCAGTCACCCACTCTGCTTCAGTCACCCACTCTGCTTCAGTCACCCCCTCTGCTTCAGTCACCCACTCTGCTTCAGTCACCCACTCTGCTTCAGTCACCCACTCTGCTTCAGTCACCCACTCTGCTTCAGTCACCCACTCTGCTTCAGTCACCCACGCTGCTTCAGTCACCCACTCTGCTTCAGTCACCCACTCGCCATCATTCACCCACTCGCCATCATTCACCCACTCTCCATCATTCACCCACTCTCCATCATTCACCCACTCTCCATCATTCACCCACTCTCCATCATTCACCCACTCTGCATCATTCACCCACTCTGCAAATTTATGAATGTTATGCCATTTTCATACACATAAACAACTTTTACGACGGAAAAAAAGGGGGGCTACGGAGTAGTGCATCAGATACGTTATACACAAAATATACTTCCCAAAAGTGACCTACAGGATGCAAGGATGTTAATCAGGCTTCGGGCCAAAAAGCAAATAAAATTCGTACAATATTACAACAATATTACACCAAAAAAACAAATACAAATATGTGGCAGGAAGCGAGGACGAGGATGTACAAACACCAAAGTGAAACAGCCAACTTTTTGTTGGGGCAATAAACAAGCACTATTCATCCGGAGAATGGGACGGATTAATGACAATAGTCAACAGTTACACAAAAACCCGTACGCATAGAACAATAGCAGTTATTCACACGGAATTACTTGTAATCTAAGAAACATATTACGAAAATACAACTATTCTGAAACAGCCAACTTTTTCTGGGGGCAATAAACAAGCACTATTCATCCGGAGAATAGGACGGATTAAAGACAATGGTCAACAGTTACACAAAAAGCCGTACGCATACAACAATAGCAGTTATTCACACGTAATTACTTCTAATATAAGAAACATATCACGAAAATAGAACTATTCTTTCACAAAAAGCAAAATAAAAATAACATTACATCACTGTACATCCACTTCATACATTGCAACGAATAATAAAGTCAGCAAATACACAAAGTTTCTTTTCATACATCAAGTACGTCAATAACATATAATCCGGCTAGTTCAGCATCACAAGAAAAAATAATGCAAACACAACTTACATCAATATATTAAAAAAAAAATAGCACTTCAAAGTTCGAAAAACAGCTTTTGTACGTCAAATAACACAAAACAGCAAAAAATACATTACATTACAGTTTAACAATACATATGCATTACATATCAACAATAAAAAATAAAACTTTCCGTTACATAACAAACATTTACAAATATTACGATCGAAAAAAATACATTTCGCAAGTCTTTAACTTAAACATAGTATAATTACTACATTACATTACATAATAACAATCTTTAATACAATCTTACCTGTCAAACGACGCAGCAACACCACAGGAACAAGAACACGCCTACCGCGCACCAACATTCTCGATCTCTGGGGAATTCCACCGTTGACGTATGCAAATCGGAACGCTACGTCAAAAACGTCGCGCTCCGATTGGCTAAAAATTAACGTCAGAAAAATAAACACACTCAACACAAAAAAAACTAGACCGCTAAACATAGCCAACGTCAAAGTGACGCATTGCGTCGGCCATTTTTTAAAAAATAAAACAAAAAAGGGACTCCACAAACACGTTAAACACATAACACCACACAGTTAGTACAAAACATACACAGTTACATTACATACAAATATACACATAAGACAGAAAGAATACAAAGGGAACATCTAACACCTTTTGGAAAATACAACACATATTACTTTATTAATATTAACATACACACACTCATAACATCACCCTCACACACCAAAACTATCACACTCCTTCACACACCCTCAATAACCCTAACACAACATCTCCCTCATACACCATCACACACTTTCAGCCTCACACCCACTTACTCACACTCACACTCACACTCACACACACTCACACCCACTCACACTCACACACACTCACACACCCTCACTCCCCTCAAAAAATAACAGCCCTCACAACAAGCTCACACTCACTACACCGGACAGCCGCACCCACTCACACCCCTCACACTCTATCAACATCAACACCCCTCTGCCTCACACAGCCTTAGCCTCATCCCCTCACCCTCACACACGCACAATAACAATCACACCATTACCCTCACACACTCTAACTCTCAGCCGCAACAACTCACTCACACTCACACTCCCTTGCTCACCCTCACACTCACACACTCACACCCCCTCACCCTCACACCCCATCACCCTCACACCCCCTCACTCACACTCACTCACACTCACTCACAATAACTCACACTCAGACTCACACACCCTCACGATCACACACCCTCACACGCCCTGTGCCTAACAACACCTCTCATACCCTCAATAACCCTCAAACACACTCATACTCACACACCGTCACACACCATAAACGTCACACCCCCTCACTCACCCTCACACACACCCCCTCAAACTCAAACACCTTACACTCACACACACACGCTCCACTAAAACTCATCACAACAATCTCAAACTCACTACAGCACACACACTCTCAGACGCAAACAACATCACTCATCCTCATCCTCATACACACTCACACCCCCTCACCCTCACACCCCATTACACTCACAAACGCTCACACCCCTCACACTCACAACAACACCCTCACACCCCCTCACTCACACTCACTCACACTCACTCCCAATGACTCAAACTCACCCTCACACACCCTCACACACCGTCACACACCGTCACACACCCTCTGATTAACAACACCTCACACAGCCTCACTCACCCTCACACACACACACCCTCATCCTCAAACACCTTACCCTCACACACACACGCACCCCTAAAACTCATCACAACACTCTCACACTCACAACACTTCACACACTCTCAGACACAAACAACATCACTCATCCTCACACTTACACACACTCACACCCCCTCACCCTCACACCCCATCACACTCACACGCTCACTCACCTCACACTCACAACAACAGCCTCACACCCCCTCACTCACACTCACTCCAAATAACTCACACTCACCCTCACACACCGGCACACACCTTCTGTGTAACAAAACCTCCAACACCCTCACTCACCCTCACACACACTAACACTCACGCACCGTCACACACCCAAAAAGTCACACACCCTCACTCACCCTCACCCTCACACACCCGAAAAATAACACCCCCTAACGCTCACACCCCCTAACACTCACACCCGCCTAACAGTCACCCCCTAACACTCACCCCCTCACCCTCACCCCCTCAACCTCACCCATCACACCCTCACACTCACTCCCTCAACACCCCACCCTCACCCCCCGCACACCCCCTTATTCACACTCATTCACCCTAACACACCCTCACCCTCTCACACACCCTCTCACACACCCCTCACACACCCCCTCACTCACGCTCTCACACACCACCTCACACACCCCCTCACTGATCCTATCACACCCGCTCAGCCTCACCCTCACTCTCCCTTACACTCCCTCACCCCCTCAACATCCCTCACCCTCCCTCCCCTCCCCTCACCCCCTCACCCTCAAATCCCTCATACTAACACCCCTCATCCACAACCCCCTTAACACTCACCCCACTCACCCTCACCCTCACCCTCACCCTCACCCCCCTCACACTCACCCTCACCCTCCCCCCTCACCCGCACTCCCTTCACCCTCACACCCCTCACCCTCACACCCCTCCCCCCTCACTCTCACCCCCTTCCCCCTCACCCTCACCCCCCTCACCCTCACCCTGACACCCCTCAGACCCCTCACCCTCACCCCCCTCATCCCCCCTCACACTCACACCCTTCACCCTCACACCACTCACCCTCCCTCACCCTCCCTCCCCTCACCCTCCCCTCAGCCTCACCCCCAACTCCCTCATACTAACCCCCTCATCCTCAACACCCTTAACACTCACCCCACTCACCCTCACCCACCTCACACTCACCCTCACCCTCCCCCCCCTCACCCACACCCCCTTCACCCTCACACCCCTCACCCTCAAAAGCCTCACCCCCCTCACCCTCACCCCACTCCCCCTCACCCTCACCCCCCTCACCCTCACCCTCACCCTGACACCCCTCACACCCCTCACCCTCACCCCCCTCACCCCCCTCACACTCACCCCCTCACCCTCACACCCCTCACCCTCACACCCCTCACACCCCTCACCCTCACCCCCCTCACCCCCTCACACTCACCCCCCTCACCCTCACACCCCTCACCCTCACACCCCTCACCCTCACACCCTTCACCCTCACACCACTCACCCTCACACCACTCAGTGCTACAACACATTTTGTGTTACAATATGTGTCAGATTTACGAAACATAAAACTATTGGCATTGTAAATAACAAAGCAATTTTTTTCGCAATATAAAAAAAAAAAAATCACCCTCAAACTTTCACCCCCAACACCTCACTCACACTCACTCTCACTCACCCTCACTCAGCCTCAACTACTCCCCCTCACACTCACTCACCCTCAACACCTCACCCTCACTCACCCTCAACACCTCACCCTCACTCACCCTCAACACCTCACCCTCACTCACCCTCACTCACCCTCAACACCTCACCCTCACTCACCCTCACCCACCCTCACTCTCACTCTCACTCACCCTCAACACCTCACCCTCACACACTGCAATAACTCTCAGACCATTTCAGTTACAGCTTTTAGAAATATTTATGGCTTTTTTATTTGTAACTCTTTAGCATTGGCTACAGGAAACAAAAATTCTAAACATTTACAATAAAAAACCATAAACAATTCTAAAAGCACTAACTCTAATGGGGCGAGACCTATTGCATTTCTAATGCTTGTTTGACAGTTGACATAGAACAGATTGTCCAATAGTGGTGTGGCAACAAGGTGTGTAGACCTGACAAATCTGCCAAAGACATTGAGGCAGAGAAGCACGTTGGTGATAGGTAATGGTTTGCGAGAATAGCTACCAGCCTTTTTAATTCAACAGTGCACACTCATTTTCTATTAATAAATTTGCGGAGATTTTAAGCACTTTTGGTTGTCACAAGCAGATTTTATCTGCTACCACGTTTTCTTGCACTTTTGGTTTGTTGTTTTGGACACATTTTCTTTTGAACTGAATGATGACCAATGATGAGAAAGGGGCCCAGTCTGGAGATTACATGCCAGTTGCCCCGAGGGTGTTGTTCCCGTGAGGTGTCATTCGGTTCTTCACATATTTTTGTGCAGAACTCTGCCGGTTTTCAATCTTATGTGGTGGATACTTGGTATTGATTAAGGTTTCAGACAGCTGTCTGTTGTTGTTCTATGCGACTGTCAAGAACTGTTGGCCAATAGGTTCTCTCTTTTTATATTCTTAAAACTGTGGACGTAGTGCAGTTAACATCCTGAAGCAAAATAAGATATATAGGGGAGTATAACAGTGATCAGGACTATTTGACTGGTCTATTATAAAATCCACTGACATAACTCACGTCCGTGAGACAGGGTTCTTTGTTGTTGATAGTCTTTGAGTGGAGGGCAACCCTGTCCGTTCTTTTTTTCCCTCTGAGCTCCTTTTTTGTGATAGACACTCACACATAGAGCCAGTGCCAGAGGTGTCAGGTGCTGTCACTCACACACACTTGTACAGTCAGAATGAGAGTTACAGGTGTGGTCCCACACACATAGGCCGACCCTCCATTTTAGGATTCACTTAAAAATGGCATAATCAGGTGACTAGCGCAATAGCCACAATACTCACTATTTTGGCTGCAAAAGGGTCTCCCTGCATGCATCCAAAAAAGTTGTGCCTTTTTATTGAATGTACTCAAACACGTCAGTATGTGCCTGCGTACAGCCGTAAAATCGCTGCTTCCTCCTGCCGCACTGTTACAAGGAGAGTCAAGGGCAACCAGTATCTATCTGGCTTAGCGTATGGTAAGCCTGCTCATCAATTAGCAGTCATGGTATGTTTTAGGCAAGTCTCTTTGGCGTTCGCTTGAGTGGCCTGGGAATCCCAGACCCCCTCTCATCCTCTGCTCCCTTTCTGAGGATGGGCATGAAAGCACTGCCGTCCTGCAGTGTCTTACATCTGCTGGGCGTAAGTCCAAGGCTGCTCCTCAGATACAGAGTCACTCCGGGCCTTCCAAATGAGCACACCGTCACGAGCTCTGACGGAACAAAAACTATTCTAAAGGTTCCCTTCAGACCAGATGCCGGCCTTTTCTCACATCAGGGGGTGGCTACACTAGGACCGACCTGAGACACTGGAATGGAAGACTTTCCGCTGATTTCACAGAACTCCTGATGTAAAAATTTAAAATAAAAGTAGCTGGTCTTGTCAATTGCTTATTAAAGAGAGCTCAACCTGCTATACCTCTCTGCAGACAAAGGCTCTCGCTAAGTTCTTGAAATATGCCACTTTTTTTCCAGGCTGCTGCTAAGAGCAGCTACCAGCCCACACAGGATTAGGAAAGCCAATGAAACACTGCAGATTGGTGTATGTTGGCTGCAGAAAACACTTGAAATCTTTGGGTGAAAGTGTGGCCAAAATCAGGGGAATCAATCCTGAATTGACCAATTCTCTGACCATTTTACTGGGCCCTAAATTCTCCACTACTGATGTAAACAATACTCTGGGTATTCGAAGTGTGACAGCCACTGAAAACCCGGCTTATAACTGGCTTTGACTGCTCGCGGTCCTCAAACCGGAAACGAGCCAAATGTCCTTGTGGCTTCTGCCTGCCACTCAGGCGGTGACCTTATGGCAAGAACTAAATTACAGACAAAGCAGTGTCCTTTCATGTAAAAAGGGGAGGCGAGAAACCCATCTAGTGGCTGAATTTCACACCATGAGACAAGAAATCTGGGCCTTCTTTATTAACCAAATTGTTGTCTCCCAGGTAAGTATTTTATTTCAATGGCTTCCTTCAAATACGTGCCTTGTACAAAAACCTCTTGTGTTTTATTTAATACACTATACAGACCCTCCAGCAGTATGCGATTTGCATGACCATCATTCTATTCAGCTGATTTTATGAACTTTTTTGTGAATCGCAAAGTGCTGGAAGGTCTGTATATAAATAATATTATAACAAAAAGGCATGTGTGCCCTATGTTCCAGTTTCTAACATATGCTCTTGGGTACCAACATATGTAGTAATGGACTAGTTACCTCAGTATACAAAATTAGGGGCTTCTGTATGAATAATTCTGTACGACCCAGAGCAAAAAGCCCTCTATAAATCCATGTTGCTGAAATACAAACAATCTATCATCACAGAGAAAAGTAAGTTCTACACCAATCAAATTAATCTTGCGCAAGATTCGACCAAACAACTTTTCCAGGTAGTGACGCGTCTCTCCGGACAAACAACATCTACCCCAGTCACGTACACCCAAGAACTATGCAACTCTTTGGCTAATCATTTCCAAAAAAAAGTCACTGACATCTTCTCCCAATTCGAAGCTCATGCTAGTGACACTGGACATTCTCACTGTGTCTCTAACGACCAACTTCCTTCTGCCTCGAATTCCACCATTCCCCCGCCAACAATCCCTTCTAATTCCTTCCAGGAGTTCTCCCAGATCTCCTCTGATCTGGTGTCCCATCTCTTAAATACCACGAACTCCGGGTCCCCAGAAGACCCATGCCCCCTCTCTATCCTCAAAAATTTCCCTGAAATCCTAAGCCCTAAACTCACTGAGATATTTAATGCTATGTTCCTGTCCACGACCTTCCCCTCCATCTGGAAAAGAGCCATCGTTAAGCCTCTTATCAAAAAAAGCTCACTTGACCCTACGATAGTTGCCAACTACCGTCCAATCGCTTGCCTCCCGCTCCCCGCCAAGATTGTAGAAAAAATCATGAATAGACAAATCTCCGATTTCATAGAGCATAACAACTGTCTGGACGAGACACAATTTGGCTTTCGGAAAGGACACGGGACGGAAACTGCGCTTATCAAGGCCACGGAGGAAATTAGGAAGTCTTTGGATGGTGGAGGTTCGGCGGTGCTCATTCTACTGGACCTGTCTGCGGCCTTCGACACGGTCGATCACTCCACCTTGATCGACCGTGTAGAATCGGCTGGCATCACGGGTTCAGCGAAGGATCTCATTGCCTCATTTCTCACCAATCGAGTTCAATCTGTTACCTTCGGCAATTTCAGCTCACCTTCTTTCACTCTTCCTTGTGGTGTTCCCCAGGGATCTTCGCTAAGTCCGACATTATTCAACATCTATGTGTCGGACTTGGCGAGGACCATAAAAATCCATCACCTGGTGGTTACATCCTATGCCGACGACACCCAGATTGTCCTAGCCATAAACAAAAACGGAGACGAAGTGGCCTCCAACTTCAATCTGGGAATGCTGGCAATAAGTAACTGGATGACACAAAACTGCTTGAAATTGAATTCCGATAAAACGGAGGTAATGTTGTTCGGAAATCTTTCCCCTGCCTGGTCTCCTACATGGTGGCCTGTCGCCTTGGGACCTCCCCCCCCCCCTGTAACCAAGGCCAGGAATCTGGGAGTTATATTGGACACCAAACTCACCTTCATGTCTCACGTTAACACGGTAGTATCTTCCTCATTCTACACTCTGAGAATGATAAAAAAACTTCTACCTTACCTACCAATGAATATAAGAAAAACTCTGATCAGCGCACTTATCATGGCCCGCATTGACTACTGCAATGGCCTGCTAGTCAATGCTCAAGAAGGTGTCTTAAAGAAATTGCAATTGGTGCAGAATGCGGCGGCCAGATTGATTACTGGATGTCCCAAGTACGCCTCTATCTCTGGAACACTCCGGGAGCTCCACTGGTTGCCAGTGAAGAAAAGAGCCAAGTTCAAGGCTCTCTGCATTGCATATAAGGCAATTCATGATCAAAGACCAGCTTATTTGAAAGACTCCTTTTGTCCTTACGAACCTACCAGATCCCTACGATCATCAACCGCTGGACTACTTCAAGTCCCGAGGACTAAGAAAGTTTCCTGGGGAGACAGATCCTTCATAGTGACCACCACTAAACTTTGGAATAGTCTACCATCCTACATCAAAACCTCCACTTCTCTGTTCTCCTTTCGCAGACAGATAAAAACCTGGCTGTTCAAGCAATAAACTCCTCATGAGCTAGTTCTCTCACTCAGCGCCGAGACACCCACGGGTAGTTGAGCGCTTAACAAATCGCCTAAATAAATAAAATAAATAAATAATTACCCATCAATTTGAAAAGCACTTACAATTTTTTTTCTTCAATTCTTTCATAGCACTATTCTTTCTATTGCAGGATGTCACAGTGCTTTGCATCTCACCCACATATTAAACTGAGACACTAACTCATTCATGTGTGTGACTCAAATGTATATGAAGTTACATATGGGAAAAAGGGTTACAAGATGTAAGAGTCCCCTATCATCCATAATGGAAGGCATGAGGCTGTGTTAGAAAGAATGAAACGTAAGAGCTGCAAGTAAAGGAAAGACCTCTGTACCAAAAGCAGTAGCAACTTACTTAAGTACACAAAATACACGTGTGATTTCCATGTTGGACAATGTGCTTTGCATCAGGCACATTAACCCATTATGCTACTAAGGGGCCGATCTCGGTCGGAAGGGCTCCGAACCATGGTCAAAGCCCCTCCGACCCAATTTGGTCAATGCCGGCCAGATTCCATTCTGACCGAGCCATTCCGGAGGGCTCGGTCGGAATGGGATCAGACTCGGATTTCCAGATGGGCTACGACTGGCTCGGAGAGCCCGTCTGCCATCCGGAAATCCTCCAGTACTCCCCCGGTCATCTGTTTCCGACCGAGGGAGTACTAAGGCAGCTTTTCACTGCCTTTTCGTGCCAGTCTGTCCGGCACGAAAAAGGCAGTCGGAAGCTGTCTCTAGGGGCCCCAAGCAGGGCCCCATGGGTGTGAGGCCGCTGGATGGCAGCCTGGGGGCACCTATGGTGCCCCTCCGTTGATCCCTGCAACCGGTGGCAGGCACCTTGGGGTGCCGGCCACAGGGAGCAGGGATGAACTGCACCCCTGCTCTCAGCAATGCAAGCATGCTTTCTGACCGGAAAGCATGCTTGCATTGACAGGTATACAAATGCGACCGAACCCTGTTCAGTCGCATCGTACTACCAGGGCCATAACCCACGACAGCAGGTTGGTGGGTTACTGCTTCGGACCGATGTCGGACGGACTCAGGTCCGTCCGACATCGTAATCGGCCACTTAATGAGTCAAAACTGTGACTAGACAAAACACAGATCTCAATTTTTGCCCCCACCCTCAATGTGAAAAAAATCTGTCATTAATAGCCGTATCACCCATGCACAACTTTTGATGTAAACTTAAAGAGACTTCTTTGTTATGTCTGTAGTCACGATCAGCAGCTATTTGGAAGGTATGATCACCTGACAGTGATCTGAAAGGCCACGCCCCCCCAGGAGGGGTGGGCGTGATGAGCAGAGCTCAGGCTCTAAAAGCAACGTATCCAGTGTTTAGCTGCTGAAGTCTGATAAAGCTGCTGCCGTAGAGTTAGGCTGACTCTGGTGATGTGTGTCCCAATCGCGCCCCGTGCAGGTAAGTGCAGTGGGGCAGTGGAGCGGGGCGGAGCAAGCGGGAAGTCAACAGATTATGAAATACGCTTTATTTATTTATTTAATTTGACCTATTCTGTCGTCTGGCGACTTCCCCCCCCCCCTCACACCCTGTCCCACCCACCGCGCTTACCCGTTTTGTCCCAGCAGAACACTACATAATTACAAATAACCCAGTACAACAGATGTGTGGTGAGAGATGGGACACTGTAGAAGCTGGTATATATTATTGTGTGTGCATATGTGTGTGTGTGTATATTAACTGGATTTTTTTCTTTACTTTGCCTACCAGAATTTATCAGTGTAGGGCTGGGGTAGCTGCAGTTAAGTTAAAGTGTGTGTCATTATTTAACATAGAAATGTGAGCTACCAACATTTCAGGGCCTCTGGCTGCTATGGCTCTAGTGGCCCTGTTAATGTGGAACCACACAGCACCTCATGCTGCTCCGTTTCTTAAAGTCGTAAAATGAAAAAAACATTTAAGGAACGGACGGGGAGGTATTCTTTATAGGAGTTTTGAAAGTCAACTATATTTAAACTCTGCAAAATATCCATGCAGTTTTTAGTCTGAGAGTTATGTATTCAAATGTAATGCCAATAAGTGCACACACAGTAATGAACCCCTGAGATCTTGGTTCTCTGTGTGTGGGGAACTCCACTGCCTGTGGAGGGAGGTTACTCAGAGGAGGAGTTGTGTCAGGAATAGTCTCATATGTGGGATGTAGACTGCACACACAGCACCTGTAAGTCATATTGCCACTGATCTGCATTGAACAATATTTACCATGCTTAAATTAGCCATGGCAATGCACCTCCACACACGACTATCCTGTGCCTTAGGTTTCCTTAGGAAGAGGTGTCATGCCTCACGGATCCGGGAGGCCGCGGTGCCCGAGCAGGGGTGCATACATGGGTGTGAGAACATCTCAGGGAGAAATAGGGTCATATCTCATGACATTAGGATTGAAGCTGTGCTTCCTTAAAGCTGCAGACACTTTAAACATGCCTATTTCAAAGGGGAAAGCTCTGCTAAGACAGTTTTCATTGATTTAAGGGTGAAAATAAATGATGATGAGGAGAATAAAGTGCCACCAAAATGCTGCAAAATTCCCATATTCGTCCTGCTAAATTTGCTAATCCATGCCACAATATACTGGGGTTTATACAAGAAAACAATGGTTCGGGTGGCTAGCAAACAAACAATTATGGTAATAAATATGCACATTGTACAGTTTGCGCTCCCATTCTTTAACTGATATTGTACAGGTTGAGGTGTCTACTGTTACATGCAAGACAAGCGATAGGTTGAAAATGTTGAAAGGATGTCTACTTGGATCAAGGACCTATTTATGGGAGAGGGACCTGTATTGGGCTGAGAGATAGCGGACTGATGTGCTAGTTTGTTAAATCAATCATGGCCCTTTGCTAGTTTCTCGCATATGTGCCGTTAACTGGGCCTAATGCTATTCCTATTCTTTTTAGATGTCCCCAAACAATCAGTTCTGAGGAGACCCCTCATACTTAGTGTGTCTAAACGTCGTCGACAACCTTACAGAACAGACCAGCATACAGCCAGTGTCACCACACACCTAGGCTGTTCATAACTGTATAAATTGAATGGTCGATTTTTGTTTATGGAAACTCCTTGTAAATAGTAAACTGCATATATTCACACTTGTTTTGGTTCCATGCTTCATTGGGGACACAACGCACAAAGTGTAGCGCTTTTTGAATTAAGAAAGTGTCTTATACTATTCAACTGTGTATTTATTAAAATGTCAGAGATCTAACTGTCTACAGTGTCCATTCTGCCCTCTGATGTTATTAGGGTCTTTATAACACTTACCGCCATTGTGCATATTGTTGGAATTGGCCCTCTCTGCAGGGTCATCCCTGAACTTTTTGCCTTCCTCCAATATTCTCTCTGACCTATTTTTGTTGGCTTAATTACTCTGGGCACTTTACCACTGCTGACCAGTGCTAAAGTGCATATGCTCCCCCTACTGTAAAATGTATATGTGATTGGCTTCCATGATTGGCTTATTTGGTTTACTGTCAGACCCCAGTAAAGTGCACCAGGAGTGCCAGGGCTTGTAAATACAAATGCTGCTGGTGGGCTTGCAGCACTGGTTGTGCCACCCACAGAAGCGGCCTGGCAAAATGTGTCATTGCAGAACCTGCGTGCAGTCTGGTACTGTCATGCTGACTGCGCAAGTGCACATACTTGCCAGTCCCTAAACCTTCCCTTAACTTCATATTAGTCACCCCTTTGGTAGGCCGAAGGGCAGGGTGCATTGTAAGTATAAGGTAGGACAAGCCCTGATGTGTGTGGCATGTCCTAATAGTGAATTACAGCCATTTTTGTTTTTCACTATTGTAAGGCTACCTGCTCTCTATAGGCCAGAATGGGCTGCTGGAATTATTACACTCTATAATCCTAACAGACTAAGAGAGCATGGTAGAAAGTCAAGTTTAGTATGCCCGAACTCAGAATAATAAAATACTTCTTTTAGTAAAGTTTATTTTAATATCCTGTGTTTGCAAATACTACTTTTATAAAGTTAATATTTGCTTGCCTAACCATTTCAGCCCGCCTCTGCTAGGATGTGTATCTGCTGCCTGGTTTCTGTGAGTGACAGGGCTGGGGAATTCCAGGAGACAGTCTGGGCTACCAGGTGGTAAATAGAGAGATTACACCAGGATGGGTGGGAGGAGTGCCCCTTGACTCTGAATAGGGCTGTGCTCTGCCACCAAAATGTTGGTTTCACCTCCTGCAGAGCGTCTATCTCTTCCCTGTACCCTGAAAGAAGCAGCAAGAGTCTCCAAAATAAAGTGCTCCAAAACTGGGCTGAACCAGGCTCAGGCCCCCTGGCCTGCAAGAACAAAGGATTTTGGGTATAAAAGTAGGAGCCCTGCTCCTAAACATTAGATCCTGTTTCAACCACGAAGAACATCTGCCCGACTAGAAGGACCTGGAGAAGCTGAAGGAGGAAGACTGTCCCTGACCTGGGGGACTGGCCTGCAGTAGGTGCCTTGCTGAAGAAAGGAGAGGAAAAGACTGGGAAATACTTTGCAGAACTTGTGTCTGAAACAATCTCCAAGGGCTTGGACTTGGGCTTGCCCTCTGAACAGAGTTCCAGGATCATTGGACTCTCCATTGCCTTCCCTGACGAGTTGCTGGGTCTTGCCTGATCTCTTGTGCCGCTGGGGCCACAATCTGAAGTGCTCCTCACTTCCCCTTTGCAGCCTGTGCCTGGGTGCCCCGGCCTCAAGCCACGCCGCTCCCATCGGAGCCGTGTCTGCTCCGCTGGGCCGCCCACACCCTGCCTCCCACTTCTCCCTGAGCCGCACTGCCCTTTGCCTCCCCAGCCGCTGGAATAGCCTGGAGCCTCTTTGCGAGGTGAAGAAAGGCATGTACGCCTGAAGCATACCGGCCGACTCTGTCCCCGCTCCGGCCTTGAGAGATCACCCGCATTGCCCCCCAGCAGCCCTGACGGAAGGTTCGGTTCGTACCCCGTCCAACCAGACAACCGCCGCCGACTCCCTGGGCCCCGTCTTCAGCAAGGTACGGTGCGTACCTGGAAAGCGAACCGCACCACACCGCCAGTCCACAACGCGTACTGAAGGAGTATGCCTCGCACAGAAGCCTGGCCCCCAAAAGGCGATAGCCCTGGATCATCCGCCCCTCTCCCCGCAGTCCCGCGCACCCGCCTCGCACCTCAAGGCCTCCTACGAGCCGGACTGCCTGCAGAGAAACGCCAAACTCGTCCCGGGCCCGCCTTCACTTGGGGCCGCATCTGTCTGCCACGAACTCCCGCATGTAAAGGTACCGTATGACTCGAACTGAGTCTGTGTGCGACTCGGACCGCAGGGTCCGCAACGTTGTTTTAGCTTATTATTTTAAAGGTACGAACTGCCACGAAAGCGTCGCCCAGCTAGTGCGAAGCGCACAGGACCCCAAAAAGTACGCATTTAGAAGAACTCTTTTGATACCAAAGTACTGTGACCTCATTTTAAAAACGTTATACTGGTCTTGTATTAAGCCTGCATCTATCTATATTTTTACATAAAGCATACTTATTTTCATACATAATTACGCCTGGTGTCCATTTGTGGTGGGTCAGTTTATTACTGTATGTGATCATAAATGCTTAACTACTAACGCCCTGAAGTTTAGCCTTGTCTGCTCGTGCCACTCTACCTAGAGGGCGAGCAGGGGCCATTTTTAGGAGTAAGTCCCTTGCCCAGACTAGAGGAGAGGGCCCCTGTTTGTCACAAGTGCATACCTGTGCCAACCAGAGACCCCCAAATCTAAAACATATTTATTACCATAATTGTTTGTTTACTAGCCAACAGAACCATCGTTTTCTTGTATTAACCTAATACCCTGGTTCCTAGTCAGTAGGGTTCCCCTTTCCTGAGCTGTGACAATATACTGGGGAGGTCGGCATAGAGCTGGTGCCAGAGGTGTAAAATACTGTCACACATATATCTATAACCAGTGTCCGGTAATATCACATGTATGTGGAACCAGTGTTGGATGCTGTCACACATGTATGTAGAGCCCGTGTTGGGTGCTGTCACACATGTATGTAGATCCAATGTCAGGTGCTGTCAGACATGTATGTAGAGCCAGTGTTGAGTGCTGTCACACATGTAAGTAGAGCTAGTATCCGGTGGTTACTTTATATATCTAGAGCCAGTGTCAAGTGCTGTCACACATGTATGTAGATCCAGTGTCAGGTGCTGTCACACATGTATGTAAAGCCAGTGTCAGGTGCTGTCATACATGTATGTAGAGTCAGTGTTGGATGCTGTCACACATGTAAGTTGAGCCACTACCAGGTGGTTACTTTATGTATCTAGAGAGAGTGTCAGGTGCTGTCACACATGTATGTAGAGCCAGTATTGGGTGCTGTTACAAATGTATCTAGAGCCAATGTCCGGTGCAGTTCCACGTCTATGTAGAGCCAGTTCTGGGTGCAATCACACATGTATCTAGAGCCTGTGCCAGGTGCTATCACACATGTATATTGAGCCATAGCAGTGTACATGAGTTTTTTGGTGTCTTTGGCGCATCTCGCCTCTCCCCTCCTTCAGCAGCCCTTCCCTCCTCAGGTGGCAGGTCTGCTTCTAGCTCCAATGTGTACCTAGTGCCAGGTGAGTTGTGCTTGAGGTGTGGAAGTTTCTCATTTTTTCCCCTCCTTCAAGAGCCAGAAGACTAGAGTCTCTCATTAGAGCCCCTGTGTGTGCACTGTCCGTAGGGGGTGCCCACCCCTCACCGACTCCCCCTCTTGCCCCAGCAGTTTGTGTGTACCACCCTGTGATGCAGCCAGGGGAGCCTGTCTCCAGGTGAAGGTCAGATGCAGGTCTACCTGCCATAGCCCTGGAAGGTCAGATCTTTATTTACCTCCATTACTGGCTAATATTCATTTAATGTGATGAAACTGACTCTTCCTTCTCATGGCACTCATCACTTTAGAGTGAAGGCACCTACACTGCTGACGTCACTGCAGAAGGGAGTTCTCTAGATAGGTTTATAGTTCACACTTCCCAATACCCAGTCCAATGAGGGCTTTGTGTTAGATGAGGATCCAAACATCTGTGTGCGGGGGATAGGTCTGTACCTACGTTTATAGTCCACACCCACCAACGCCCAGTCCAATGAGGGCTTCATATTAGATGAGGATCCTAAACACCTGTGTGCGGGGGATAGGTCTGTACCTACGTTTATAGTCCACATCCACCAAAGCCCAGTCTAGTGAGGGCTTCATATTAGATGAGGATCCTAAACACCTGTGTGCGGGGGATAGGTCTGTATCTACGTTTATAGTCCACACAAACCAAAGCCCAGTCCAGAGAGGGGTTTGTGTTCGATCAGGATCCTAAACACCTGTGTGTGGGGGATAGATCTGTATATGCTTTTATAGTCCACACCCACCAAAGCCCAGTGTAATGAGGGCTTCGTGTTAGATGAGGATCCTAAACACCCATGTGCGGGGATAGGTGTATATATGTGTTTATAGTCCACACCCATCAAAGCCCAGTCCAGTGAGGGCTTTGTCTTCAATGAGGATCCTCAACACTTGTGTGCAGGGATAGCTCTGTACATTTGTTTATAGTCCACATTCACCAAAGCCCAGTCCAGTGAGGGCTTCATGTTAGATGAGGATCCCAAACACCTGTGTGTGGGGAATATGTCTGTACATTTGTTTATAGTCCACACCCACCAAAGCCTAGTCTAATGAGTGCTTCATGTTAGATGAGGATCCCAAACACCTGTGTTTAAGGGGATAGGTATGGAGAAGTGTGGCTCACTGGTTAGAGGAGGCTGACCTGGAAGCAGAGGTCAGACCAAGACCAGGGTTCAATTCCCGGCTCGGCGGGGTCTTGAGTCCTAAAATGTCCATGGACTCGACAATTCTCGTTCCGGTGCCTACTCGATTCATGGGTTCACACTCTGCGACTCTGGGCAATAGCTTGCTTAATCTCCACAAGGGCCCCTTGCGGTGGGATGCCTGGCTTTCACCATTTGGATACCCTGCCGGGGTTATCTCACAGGGGAATACCAGGACGGGTTCCCTAAGCAAGCGCTTAGATACCGGGTCGGTGATTTGCGCTATATAAATACATGTACATTTACATTTACATTTACATATGTTTATAGTCCACACCCACCAAAGCCCAGTCCAGTGAGGGCTATGTGTTCGATGAGAATCCCAAACATCTGCGTGCGGGGGATAGGTCTGTACATACGTTTATAGTCACACACACCAAATCCCAGTCCAATGAGGGCTTCAGGTTCAGTAAGGATCCTAAACACCTGTGTGCGGGGGATAGGTCTGTACATACATTTTTAGTCCACACCCACCAAAGCCTGGTCCAATGAGGGCTTCGTGTTAGATGAGGATCCTAAACACCTGTGTGCGGGGGATAGGTCTGTTTATAGGGAAAGGCAGACTTAAAGCAATATTACTAAGTCTAGTGGGTCCAGTGGTCTCCTGGGCAGTACTTTAAGGGGGATGAAAAAGATGGGGAGGAATCTCTAAAAGGGGTGAGGACAAATATGTGTAAGTAGGAATCCTGTCCGTGAAGAGAGGCCCGTGTAAGTAAGGATGTGAACTACAATCCTGTGCTTCACCCAACTGTCCAACTGACCAGTGGCTGGGTGCATGGCTGTAATTTTTATGTTACTGCATCTAAACATCTCACACAGCAATCAACACATGTACCTCAAACAAGCTTGGCCTATCAGCTAAATGAACAGCAAGAATGAGTTTGATATGAATAGTTGGTATTGTAAACGTTCAAATTCTGAAAATACAAGACTGTTAATTTAACATTAATAAGTTCTGTGGAACAGACTGTTCCGTTCTCCCCTTCACACTACTTTACTGAGCAATCTGTGACTGTTAGAAACGTATGGCCTTCCCCCTACATCTTTCTGAATCCCTCTATCTGGATATCATACACTTTCCCACAGTTAAAACTGGCACATATTTACACATTTGCTCTGTGCCCTCTGCATAGAGGGCACAGAATGGATGTGCATATACTCTGCACCACACCTGTATGGCCTACTGGCAGAAAATGTGAGAAACCTGCACAACCTTCAGTCTCCGCTTCATAGCTTTTATTCATGTGCTGCCAGAAACACCCACCTGCAACTTAAACATGCTTAACACTTGGTGGCCACTCAGTTTAACATATATACTATACAAGAGTCACATGTTGCATGAGAAAACTATAGAAACACAAGATCTTAAATAAAATATATATATTATTAGGGAATGCTAGGTGACGTACACCATGTGAGATATAAACAGGGATCACATCACTAACATGGATTACCTTCAAGGCTTTTGCAGTCATAGTTGAGCGAGTGCTTAAATCATCCAAAAGGGGTCTGTTTCAAAGTTGATTTTTAATTACTGCTGGGTCTGAAACCCAGAAGGACCTGCCCCACTTAAAGCTCTGCTTCAGAGGTCCACGGATCACACTATTCTCAGAGGGGTCCTATCAGTTAGACTCCTCAGTGAATGTTCTAATGTACGTTTCGGCCCCCGCATATGCAGCTTGTGACATGCACCTGCGCCCAAAGTGGCAGCTCTCTGCCAGGCAGGGGGTGTGTAAGAGGGGATTTGTATGATTTATAACCTCTAGAGGGCAAGAGGCATTGAGTAGAGTCCACAGTGGGTATGTGAATTGCTAGACCAGATGTCTCCACAAGGTGTCTGTGACTCTTTGCAGTGCGTATGTGTATGTAGATTCCCTGACACTGAGGGGCCACCTTTGAATGGCACTGATCTTGGTAGCATGCCAACTCATTGTTTTTACCCTTTGTGCCATTCTAGACACACCCCTTCTTATGTAAATCTGTAAAGATATTACATCACCTTTGTTTGTTGAAAAATGATGGGTTGTTTTGAGGTTTTGTTGGGTTGTGCTGGTTTCAGAAGGGCGACACTGTCAGAGCATTTGGTGATCCAGGCAGAGAAGTTCTGGATGACCTGGTCGAGGTCTGCTGAGGTTTCGGGTTGTGTGGCACTGAGGCCCTGTGTCCATTGGTTCTCGGTTAACTTGCCCCAGCTGCGGTGGGTGGCGCTGCAGTGCTTGGCGATAGTATGCCTGGCATTGGAGATGGTTAAGTTGAACAATGGCGTGGTAAGTCCAGGTGAGTTTTGTGATGTGGGGTGAATCCAATTCTGTTGCTGGAGGTAAAAATGTCATCAAATGTCCCCCCGGATTTGTGCATGGGTTCAGGTTCTCCAGGAGGATGGTGGAGTTGGTGTAATTTGGGTCCTCCACGTATAAATTGAAATGGCCAAATAGGACATAGTGTTGGGAGTCGATGGCAATGTGGACAATGATGTTGGAGATTGCATTACAGAAAACTGGTTGGGTTCCCACGGGTCTGTAGGTGAGGGTGCCTCTTATTGTGGTTTTAGCCTTGGTTTGAAGTGTATAGTTGAGGTGTTTCATTTGAGGCTTAGTGTAATAATGGTGCATAAGATGATTTCCTTGAAGATGATGGCGATTCCCATGTCTCTTTTGTTGGTGCTGTCTTGATATATCCTCTTGTAGACTTCGGCAGTGGTGGTGGCGATGTCGGGGTTTAAAAACTGGTTAAGTCATATTAAGCTCAAGAAACTTCCTGAAAACCATCACCTTATCGCTAGAGAACTATTCACAAATTACTCATCAGTGGTGCCCATAACACTGTGAGTCATTTATACACGCATTCACCCTGCTCTAAGGATTTGGTGGGGACCAGAGGAGAGCTGCTGGATTATAGCTTAGTGTCTAAATTAATACTAAAATGTATACATTATATACATCTGCAGTGCATCACTATTACCATAGTTTTATTTTTAAGAAAATATTTAAACACACCACCTTTATTTGTCAATGGATCTGCTAGTAAAAGTTAACTAATGGAAAACAAGACCAGCTTAATTCTCCATTTATTAAATTTTTATTTTAGAGATTAAATCTCCTAACATGACCTTTTTTAATTTAATAGTCATTTAAACATCAATAACCTAGAGAAAAATAGGTTAAATTCAAACATTTATATTTATTAGCATAACAGTTCAAAAAAATAAGCTGAAATTTATAAGTTCCCAAAGACCACCTCTCTATTCTCTCTTGATGTTCACCTCACATAAGGACTCCGCACCCATTTAAAAGTTAAAGTTCAGAAAAATGTCAAAGTCCTTGCGCCACAGAAAGATTCAGCAATCCTGCAGCATGTTGGGGTGCAAATATAAAATCGAGAAGCAAGCTTTTTTCTTACTAACAAACATCCTCTTTTATACCCTTTTTCCCTAACTTATCTATCTAAAAGTTGTAACTTTTCGGGTCTTTGTCTGTTCTGATTGGACAAGTCGAGGAGTGGATGAGCATACCCTCATCACCTTATTGTTCGTATTTCCGCAAAGTCATCATTATAATTCAAAAATATGAAGTCTCTATTGTCTCTTAGCAGTCCTTTCCGCTTGTGTCCTTTAATTTGTAAGTTATTAGGATTTTCCCAGGCCCATGATGCTGACATTCAAATTTGTTTGCACCAATCGGGCGTCCAGGCCACACTGCCCTTGACCCATACACAGGCACAGGCTGCTCGCACTCCTCTCGAGTTCAGTAGCACATGCGTACGTCATCTCATACTCGGAGTAGCAGACAGCTTACATTTTGGTTTAGGCTGCATAGGCCACAATGGGAACTCTTACAGAAACAAACAAAATTAAACGTTAATTTTCTAAATTTAGCCCTTCTGTGTACCTCCCCCCATTCTAAGGTAACCCAATTAGTTATTGCCTAGCAGATTCAGCAACACATAAGCATGGTTTACTCACCATTCTCCATCATTTATGCCTAGATTATGACAAAAGAATACACAATTAACGTGACAACTTCACTTAATTAGTACATTATGGTTCACAACATAAGCAAATTAGTATCCCACCTGTGTTTGTGTGTGTGCATTCTATTCTATGTTGGCTCATTTCAAAACCACACGATCAAATCATGTTACTGTTAGAGAGAAGTAATTTTACGAGGGGTATACACAAATATTTGTTTCCAACCTCGCTCCATCAACTCCCTCATTTGGTGATTTATCACCAAATAACTCCCAAAATGTTGTACATTTTATCTCAACATGTTTCAAATTCTTTTAATTAGTATGAGTTATACTCTAGTTTCTTCTAATTTCTTTCTGTCTTGTTAAAGTTTCTCTTTGAACTCTTCCATCTCAATATCACCTTTTTCACGTTCCCTTTCTTGCTTCTCTTAAATTACTTTCTTTATAGACCTTTTGACGTCCCTTCTCTTTCTGAGTTTACAACCTAATCTTAAAATTAAAATTACTACTATTATTATTGTTACTGGAATTAGTACCTTCCCTATAATAGATCTACCTATTTCATAAAACCAATTTTTAGCTGCTGAAAAACTTCTACCAACGTACTCAAGAACACCATCAACCTCCAGTGGTTCAACTTCCTTATGCAACTCTGTAAGATTTGTAATATATCTTTCAATGTTTTGACTTTTGTCTGTAAGGTAGGTACAGCAGTGTTGTACCTTTAAAATTCTATAAACTCCTCCTTCTTTTGCCAAAATTATGTCAAGAGCAAGTCGCATCACCATAGCTCTCATAGCAACAATTTCAGTGTTTACCATTAAAAATCCTCCAGCTGTATCTGTTGACAAACTATCTACTATTTTTGAAAATTTCCAAATTTTGTTTGCATTAAAGGATATACCCACTGCTGGTATCAGTGCTCTAAAAACATCACATATTATTTCTTTCACACTTTCACTTCTTCTACGACTTAAAGGTTTACCTATCTCATGAATTCCATTAGTACCTCTATCTACATGGAAAATTTTAGGAAAGACCAGACCTACTTAACAGGACCCATACCAGTGATCAGGCAATTTATAATAAGCTTTGATCCCACATAGAAAATAGATCCCAGGAAAGATTGGGTCATTACCACCTTTAAACCCCCAACCCCCTTTTATGATATATGTATCTTCACATTGACTTGCTCCCCCAAAATAATAATCAAATACAATCTCTCCGAATACACAATTTCCCTAATATTGGTGTATCTATACTTATATCCACATTCACATTATGTCCTTCAATATTATCATCCTCAAATGTCCACATTGTAGATTGTTTGTTTCACTTTTTCCCTCCTTTTATACTGAATTCTCCTCTCTTCAACCATATCTAGAAAAGCTTTTTCTTCATTTCTCCTTTTACAAGTCAAATTATGTTTACTCGCATATTCATGGGTCAATTCTTGCACTTCCAAAAAATATACTCCAAAAACTTTCGCAGGCTTAATTTGATTCAACAGCTACAATATTCAGTTTTGCAAAGACGTAATCCGAATTTAAATAATAATACTCTAATTTCCTTCTATAAAATAAACTTACTCCATACATTAAAGGAAGATGGTGATGTTACAGGGATTCTGCGCAAACACAGAACTGTGGACAGAGACTTAAGACCTCAGTGAATTAGGGTGTGCCAAAACTCACCTTGGTACCCAAAATCCCCTACCAGACTAGCAATCAGTGTCACATTAGCTCCTATAGCAAAGAAACCAATGATTAGACAACCTAGAACATGCGACCTAGAACCATCTCAGGAATAGTGGGAAGTGAGAACACTCTTTTGTCATAAGCTCATACCAGTCCAAAACAGGAGTAAAATAGAGACACACTAAGGTTAAAATGTTTATTTTAACTACTTGATTTCTAGTGCAGTATTTTAATCAACATCAGCATACATATGGATAAGAATAATACGGACAGCATGGTTACAATTCCATAAAATACAAAAGGAGGAATCATGTTATATAGTGACAAAAGCACCTATTTAAAACACCCTCCCTGTCTAGGAACTATGTATTATAAAACTATAGAAGGTCTCTGGAGAAATCTTAGGGGGACCCCATTTACCTGTCCGCTCAGTAAGTGTGAATTACATCAGGATCGGCTAGTCTCTCTGCATGCCTGGAATCTTCCAAGTGGGTGCAATTCTGGCAAGTGTGCAATGATAAAGGCGCCAGAATCCTACTCGGCTTGCAGCTGCCAAATTGTTGTGTCTAGAATGTGTTACACGGACAAGCCAATAAACAGGCTCACATTAAGATAACCTTGGCGGCTTAGCACTCACTGTACAGACTGGGGATACGATGTATGTCTAGAGATGTTGAAAAACAACCAGTTTCCCATGTATAGACCTTCATCCAGTCAGCAAAAACAGCTAAGCAGTGTTGTGTGCAAAATTAGCAAAGGGGAAAAATGGTGTTTAAACTTGAATAAGCCTCGCTAACTTAATATACACGCATAAGAGGCCCCCAAGCCATATGACCCCCCCTCCATGTTCGGGGAACACACAGCACTCGGGGAAAACAGGCCAGAATGCGAGTTCAAGTTCAAAGAGGGCAGAACCAAGTTCAGAAAGCCGGTCAAGTTTGAATTTTAGGAGCGAAAATCCAAAACATATTCAAGCGAGTGGGAATACAACTCAGCCTTGTAAGGAAAAAGCAAAACAAAAATAAAAATATTCACAAGTCCAGCACGTGTCTATGAAGCAAAAAAGCAATACTGCAGTCCAACAACGTCTTTGCAGCTTCATCTGAGAGATAGTTGCTAACAGCGAGGAACTCCCACGCGCTGATGACCCAGAGTATGAATTACAAAAACGAGTGGAAGACATTTTTTAAGTTCTGCCACTCGAACCTAGATCATTTTATGTTTTATTGTGCGACCTGTGGAGTCACGATAATAATTTTGAGCCCAAAAGGGTAGATTGTCATTGAAAGACTGTACACAGTAGTAGGAATCACTTACAATAAGAGTAGTCACACTGGGGTCCGCTTACTCCAATGCAAGCATCAGAGTACGTTGTTCTGCTAATTGGGCGGTACAGTCCCCTAATGTCTGTGTATGCACGACACAGACTTGAATTCACCATCCACCATTGTACCAACCACAATTGCACAGGCCACGGAATACACGTGTCTAGAACCCGTAGCCGCTTGAGCACTTTCATCAGTGTAAATGATGCAACAAAAATCCTCCAGTGGGCGCATAGTCAGAGGAGCAGGATGAACAAACTAATACTGCAAAAACTCCTGAGTCTGCAAAGAGGAATCGAAGATGAACGTTACATCCTGTCAGGCGTCGAGCCTAGGCGCCTACCGAGACACAAGTTGATGAAGTACAGATGCCCTGCTGGAGGAATGGGCAGGGCGGACGTAATCTTTCTGCAAACGCGAGCAGTCAGCGTGCATTATTTTGGTCATCGTTTGTAGCCATGAGGATTCACGACATCTTGGATCACAGCTCCTGTGATGTGGATCGAAGTGTCCCTTGCTAGCTGCTTCTGTTCTGGATATCGCGCTGTGGTAGCGCTGGCAGCAGAGAACTTTGCTCTCGGTATCTTGGTGGCTTGCAAGGCTCCCCATCGCTGGGCTGCCTTTGGTTTCTGTTCCCATGCGGACGTAAGAGCTGGTGTAAGCAGAGAACTTGCCCTCTGTATCTTTGGTGGCTTGCGAGGCTCCCCCTCGCTGGGCTGCAATTTGGTTCCTGTTTCCGCGCTGACCTAATCGCTGGTGTAACGGGGAGTTCGTTTGGATATTTTCCGCGCTGAGGTAAGCGCTAACTTTTCAAGGTTCTTGTGGTGCGAGTCGGGGAACAGTGCTGACGTAAGCGCTATCCTTCCTTCAAATCCTTGGTTCACCTGCTGCGGGTCAAGGATTAAAATACTATTGCAAACTGATCCTCTTGTTCTGTTCTTCTGTGAAGGGAGTGTTGGAGAATGCTTTCTTCATTGGGCTGGAGCATAATTCTGAGATTGTGGAAAGAAGAGTATACCTATGTCAGAACATCCTATTGGAATACTTTCTTCTTGACTCTTTTCCTTATTTCGCTGCTGGAAAGCTGATTGGGAAGACATTATTGGAAATCCCTATTTTTCTTTTCTTTTCTTATTCTTCTAAGAGTGAAAGGCATGTCTTTTGGGTATGTATGATTATGAGTGTTCATGTTTTGAATGCTGGAGTTGTGTGTTTGGGGTTTGACATTTCTATGCTTTATTTTTGTAGGTATACATTGGTGCATGGGAAGAAGAGTAACTCTGATTTGCTATACAGGAATACAGCAACAGTCCATAAAAAGGGTAGCAGGTAATAGGCAGCACTAGTGAGATCATGTGAGAGTAGAATATGAAATAGTATTGTTGTTAACCTTGTATTCTTTTGTTCCAGGTATCCTCATCCCCCCTGTTCCCACCCTGATTCCTTTCCCTCGCCTGATTGCCTTAATACTCTGTGTTACATAATTCAGAGTTGGGGACATCAGGAGGTGGACCCCTTTGTGTATCACCCGGATCCTAAGGAATCACAGTGGATCTTACACATCCAGGGATGTCAAGGATGTAGCCCACTGTATCTACCGAGGGTGCAAAGCCTTGGAATTTTGTACACTGACCTTCGTCACTGCCTCCAAGGCAGGATACGGAGTAACAACCACAATGCATTTTCGTTGCGACAGTGCACGTTCCTCAAGAATCACCATTTGCACTGCTCTCAAAACTTTTTCCACAGTGGAAAACTGCAACTCAACCAAAGTGTACAGGTGTGACTTGTAAGCAATAGGTACAGTGTCTCCCTCATTAAAAGTGAGGTATGTGAAACCCACCACCTCTGGCCCGATTCTTATCACCAGGTTTGTGTGGTTATCACGCATCAACAAGAATTTAGATTCAAGTAGGTCAGCCTGCAAAGATTGCAAGATGGCTGAATATTCCGGCAGCCAGCACGATTTGGAGAAAGTAAGTTGTATAAACGCATAAAGCGGCTTGATACGCTGGGCATATTCCGGAATGTATGTTCGACCGAAATTCAAAAAGCCCAGTAAGGATTGCAATTTTTTCAGCGTTGTCGGAGCAAGCAAAAGGGTGCATTTCTCCAAGAAGTGAGGAGCTAAGCCTTTACCTTCGTTGTTGAGCTTGTAACCCAAGGACCAACACTGTATTGTGCAATGTGCGATTTCGCAAAATTGAATTTATAGCCAAAGTCCGCAAAACGGCAAATTATGCGGTCAACATGGCACAGATGCGGCCATAATTAATCGTCTGTGAGATTAATGTCATCCATATACGAACATGCATCTGCGTCGAGTCTCTGAAGGAGAGAGACAATACGGGCAGCAAAATCTCCCTGACTGTTCTTGTAGGCCAAGGGCAAACGAAGAAATTGGTGTTGTTTGCCGGCACAGGTAAAACTCGTCCACTCGCTACTAAAAGGGTACAAGCTATGGGCAAAGAAGCCATTGGAAATGTCAAGTGTGGTTTTAAACCTTTTACGCGCAAGACTATCCACTAAAGCAGAGCTGTGAGTATTCTGCACTGCACACGTACGACAATGTGAGTTTAAGTGGTGGTAATCCAATAACAAACGGTACGAGCCATTGGGCTTGGTCACAGTAAAAAGTGGGTTATTCATCAGATTCACAGACATTTCAATTACACCTTGATATTTCAATTGTTCAAGGATTTCGGCTACAGAGGCTTTCGCCTCACGCCGTATGGGGTATTGGGGTTGTGGCTGTGGCATGGACCGTAAAGGGATCTCACATCGAGGGGATAATTTGTCCCATCCACAATGAGTATGGTACAACGCCGGCGCAAGTGTCTTAGCCCAATCTTCTGCAACTGCAGTGCCTGCTCCTTCGGCACAGTGTACGCGAAAGCGGGGAGGATCACCTCCTCCCCTTGCAGAGCGGCTAAAACAAAAGGTGGGGGCTATCCGACCTCCGCCTACAGAATGTCATAGGTAGTCATCAGATTTTCCCAAAAGACCCCTTTTATGGTACATTCTATGTCACCTTCAATCACTAGGACTATTTCATAAAGCCTGTCAGGGGGAGCCACTTGTAAGGATTGCAGGTAGGTTCCACAGGAGCATCAGGAATCTGAAGAATATTCCACAGCCTTCCCCTACGGCCTTCCGACTCTATCAAGCACTAGAGTACGAGAGACACTACAGGGGAAAACAGGGAGACAAAACAAGGAAAGATTGGGGGAAAAATGGAAAGGGAAGACCACTCGGTCCCCCCGAACGTATGGATGGGTGCCCCGATCCCCCCGGGAAACCATTTTGGGCGGGGGGCGTGGTTCGGCTGGTATGCCCAAAGCGGCGTAGCCGGAGCACGCCCTTCCCGCCCAGGAGGGGTTGTCCTAGACACCCACCGGAAGACCGCGCCCTGTGGGCGTACCTAAGGAGGGTCCCCGCCCTCCCACAGACGGATAAAAGAGCGGGAATCCAAAGAAGCGTCCTCTTGTTCCAGTGCTCTGAAGGCTGCACCATCTCGTTGCTCGTGAGCCCTCGACGGAACAAGCGGCAATTTTGGGAACTTGTAATCTTGTTTTTTCTCTTTCAGTTATCGAGAGTTCGAAGGATCTGGGACCTCGTTGATCGACTCGAACGGAGTAAACGAAGCTATGGCCGGCAAAAAAGCGGGAAAGAGCTCCGAGCTGGAGAAGGTGCTGCGCACCTTGTCGAACCGAATGGCAATCATGGACCGAAAACTCGGTAAAGTTGATTCGATCGGTCGAGGTTTGGCCGAAGTTAAAAAGCAGTTAGCGGCCCAGAGTAGCCCCTCAGGCCGCCCCAAGAAGGTAATAGGCCCAGCCTTGCCGGGAATCGTCCCTGAGGGTAAGGGGAAGCGTATTAAGAGGAGGGCGGTTTCCGGGGAGGATCCGGTTCCTGGTGTGCCCCCATCCGCCCCTATCGCACCGGCGGACAGCCCGGTACCACGTCCAGATATAGGTCTGCCAATCCCCGTTGTAATTACCCCGGTTAATGATGATCAGATGCCCCCAGAACTGGCTCTTCAGTTAGCGGCAGTGTTACCTTGGCTCAAAAAGAAAGCAGGGGGGGCAGTGGCAGCGGGGGATCCGGCCGAGAGGCAAGATTGATAATCGAGCAGTTACGGCAATCGAGAGAAGCCGGGACCGCGAATGTTCCTTCTATTTTCCCACAGGTATCGCCAGGAGCAACCACGGTTGGCCGGGAAAAGAAAACAGACACGGCGGTTGAACCTGGTAAGAATCCACTGCCAATGGTGGGGGAAAGTTCAGCGCCTTTGCGGCGTGAGAGGGTGGCCCAGCACATCCCAGCAGCGACTAAAGAAATGATATGGGGGGACAAGTATGTGAACATGTTTTCTTTATTGACCGACCATCGCGAGATGGAATACGCAAAGACCCAAAAAGATCTATGGCACCCCAGCGTGTGGCGGGCGAAGATGGCAGAGTTTAGGGTCGACGAGACCGTAGCGAAGTGGGTGAAGGCCTTCTCGATATTTACAGCAGTAATGGGGGAGCGTAAACCTGAAGTGTTGCCCGAGCTATCCTGTTACCAGAATAGGATCATGGATTTTTATAATATGTACGGGGGGAATGAATGGAAAGGATATGACATGCAATTCCGAAAGTCTAAAGAGTTTGATGTAACCTTGACCTGGGACTGCCTCGACACGGTATCATGGCACAGGCAGCTCTTGCCTGGATCGGCAGGTACGTCCTCGCTGGGCGGGAGCGGGCCTGGGACAGTTCAGCAAAGGCCAGCGCAGCCCTTTCGAGCAAATGCCAGTGGGGAGTCACAGCCTAAGACCAGTGGGAACGGGGGCAAGCGCGGGGTCTGTTGGGGCTTCAACAGAGGGAACTGTAACAGACCCCAGGGAACGTGTAGATTCCGGCATGCTTGTGCGGGCTGTGGGAACTCCTCACACCCGGAGAGTAGCTGTAGATCCAAGAACAGTAGTGCGGGAGGAAAGGGGGGGTCCAAGCACGAATGAGGTGATGCTTGGTAAACAATCCCCTTCACCCGTTGACATCATGGCTTTGACTCCCTGGTTGAACAAATACCCTGATCATATATCCGCCGCGGTGTTGAGGAATGGTTTCTTATATGGCTTCAACATCCCGGCGGGGAATTTTTGGGGAACCCCCTTTTGTAAAAATCAGCTATCCGTCCAACACAACCCGGCAGTGGCAGCCAGAAAAATTACCAAGGAAATCAGCCTGGGGCGGGTAGCAGGTCCCTTCCCATGCCCGCCAGTGGCGGATTTCGTGTGTTCACCTCTGGGAGTGGTCCCAAAGAAAGACCCAGGGGAGTATAGACTCATTCACAACCTGTCGGCCCCAAAGGGCGCTTCGGTGAATGAAGCCATTGATCCGGATATCTGTTCAGTCCGGTACGCATCTTTTGACAATGCTGTGACCATGCTAAATCGCCTGGGCTCTGGGGCACTGATGGCGAAATCAGACATCGAATCGGCATTTAGGTTGCTCCCGGTACACCCACGGGACCAGCGCTTGCTAGGATCTACGTTCCAAGGGAAATATTACATGGATAAATGCATGCCCATGGGTTGCTCAATTTCTTGTGCTTATTTTGAAATGTTCAGCTGTTTTTTAGAATGGGCGTTCACTAAGGCTACAGGACATAGAGAAGTGATGCACTATTTAGACGACTTCCTGTTCTTGGGGCCGGCAGGCGATGCAAAATGTGCACAGGTGCTGCAGGATTTCTGCATTCTCATGCAGGCCTTTGGCGTCCCATTGGCACCAGGTAAGACGGTGGGGCCATCTACTTCACTCGAGTTTCTGGGAATTGAGCTCGATTCGGAGGAGGGATGCTTCCGGCTGCCATTGGAGAAAGTGGCCAAGTTCATGGGATCACTAACGCAATGCCTGGGCAGAGAGAAAGTGACCCTGCACCAGTTACAACAAACAGTGGGTCAGCTTAACTTTGCCTTGAGAGTAATACCGATGGCTCGCCCATTCTCCCGCTCTATTGCACAAGCTATGGTCGGCCTCAGGAAGGGACACCACCGCACAAGACTGTCAACAGAGGTTCGCCAGGATATGCGCATTTGGATGGCATTTCTGGCGGACTTCAACGGTCGAGTAGTGTGGAACAAGCCTCCAGCTTCATCGGATGAACTGGGTTTGTGGACCGATGCAGCCGGGAGCGTGGGATTTGGCGCCATCTTTGGTAACCAATGGTCGGCACAAGTATGGCCGACGTGGTGGCACGCCAGTGGCCTAACAGGTAACATTGGGTTCTTGGAGCTGTTCCCCATTTGGGTGGCTCTGTTGGCATGGCCAGAAGATTTTAGAGACCGATCAGTAGTGTTTTGGTCGGACAACATGACTGTGGTTGAGTGCATCAATCAGCAAGCGGCCCGCTGCAAGTGGATTTTAAGACTGTTGAAAGAGATTGTGTTACTTTGCATGAGATTGAATGTACAGTTCAGGGCAAAACATGTGCCGGGTGTACTGAATAATGCAGCTGATGCACTCTCTCGTTCACACAAGCAGGCTTTCAGGGGCTATCTACCCTCGGCGGACCTAGTGGCGGCACCGTTCCCCGAAGCACTGTGGCTGATCGGTGCCCCGGATTACAAGACCTCGTGGCAGCCAGCTTAGCGCCCAGGACGAGGAAGGCTTCTGAGGGAGCGTTTCGTTCTTACTGCGCCTTTTTAGGCCCGGCAGGGGGACATAGCTGGGGGCAGGAGGAATCCTTCCTGGGGTTCCTAGTAGCACTGCACAGAGAAGGCCGATCAGCCGCAACTGCCAACAGACATAAGGCGGCCATATCATTCATGGCACAGCTCCACGGTATAAGGGATCCAACGGGTTCCTTTTTAGTCAGAAAGGCGCTTCGCGGCTGGCAACGCCTGGAGGGTCGCAAACAGGATACGAGGCACCCGATTGGTTTAGAGAGATTGTCTCGGCTTTTAGCAAAGCTGGATGAGACATGCTCCTCCCCTTCTGAAACAGTTCTGTTCCGGGCAGCTTTCGCCTTGGCATTTCATGGGGCCATGCGGGTAAGCGAACTCGTGGCAAGGAACAAGAAAGATGTGGAGGGAGGCCTTTGCAGGGATCACGTACAAATACGGGGTGATTTGATGCTAATCTCAATAGCTAGGTCCAAGACAGACCAAGATGCTGTGGGGGATAGTGTGGTTGTGCAGCGCGCTCAAGGGTGTCCCACTTGCCCGATAAAGTGTTTAGAGGAATACTTGGCACAGAGGCCGGCGACATGGGGAGGGAGCCTGCTTAGGCACAAGGATGGCACCCCTCTGACGAGATTTCAGTTTCAGAGGGTGCTAGCACTGACAATCGCCGAGGCGGGCATGGACCCGTGCGATTTTGGGACCCACTCATTCAGAATAGGGGCCGCTACTGAGGCTACGGCTCGGGGTCTGGGTGCAGAAGAGGTGAAACAGCTAGGCCGTTGGTCATCAAACTGTTTCAAAAGGTATGTGCGGCTGCACATGTTGTAAAAGACTGATGAAATGCACTCACGCTTGTTGTCTTTTGCTTGAATTACAGTTTTGCGAGCCTGTGACCCGGGGCGGAATCTGGGATCAACCCATCACCGGAGGACCAGCGGTCGAGGATCACCGACTGGAGAGCAAGTGGTATGGGTTGGGGGCCACTCATATGTGAGGCGCGCCGGAGACGTATTCATGGCAGGTGACGCGACTCACGCATCTGGGGAATACGGGTTCAGAGTGACCTTCAATGGGAAGGGAGGCCTCTGTGTTGACCAATTTCAATCGTTTATGGAGGGTCTTTTAGGGCGGAAAAGGTCACCGCCATCTATAATCATAGTGCACTTAGGGGGCAATGACTTGGTAAGACTGGGAAGACGAGTGTTAGTGGAACACATTTTGTCGGCAGTCAGCTGGTTGGCTAAGAGGCTCCCGGGGTGTACAATTGCCTGGTCCCACATGATTCCCAGGAAAGTTTGGTGGGGGGGTTTCTCTGTGTCAGCGTTGAACCACTCGGTGAAGAGGGTCAACAATAAAATTGGGAAACTGTTTCGCTCCGCGCATCTGCATAGCATTCCTCATGGGTGTATTCGGGGTGATCACTGTTATCTGGATGATGGGATCCACCTGTCCGGGGCGGGAAATGATTTACTAATAGGAGACTTCATAGCATGGCTAAGGGATTCGAGCAGGCATGACCTTTAGGAGGTGTGGGGGGGCCGGATAGTCGGTCAACTATCCGGCCTGTGGCGGTAAGGTCATGATCGGTGAGCAGTAATTTCAAGGTCCCTAGGGGGCGCCACCCAGAATGGATGGGAGCGCCCGGGGGGAGGCGGCCATTGGCCCCTCCCACGGGTAGGCGGCACCCACTATGAATGGGTCGCCTAGGGGAGACGGCCATAGGCCCCTCCCAGGGGGGAGGCGGCTAGATGCCCCTCCTACGAATTTCCCGGGGGGCAGATATCCGCGACGGCGGAAGAGAGTGTGGGGAAGGGGGGGAGTCCACGCTGTCCTTCTTACAGATACCTCACACGGGGACTCGGACGACCGTTAAGATGGCGTCGAGCGAGAGGGGGCCCCCACGACAAGGGAAGTTACAGTTGGCAATGAGGGTAAAGTCCTCTGCGCATGCACCACTCACACCGTGAGGGCGGGAGTTTGGTAGTAGGGATCTTACACCGGTTAAGACCTTGCCGTTGGCCCTTAATGTTAGGATGTACAATTTTAATTTAGAATGTATACATTTTCAGGATGCTAGACTCGGCTAGGAAACCTTTGTATTAGAGAACTGTTAAGGTTAGATGTCTTCATCAAAATGTAACGAAAGTAAAATTGTACATAATTCATGAAACATTTTAATTTAATGTTTTAAATTTTGTTTCATATTTTAATAAATACGGCCGGGGGGGTAACTCCCCCCCGCCTTCCAAAAAAAAAAAAAACTCAAACCAGTGTCTGTCTCCTCCCCTTGGGGAATTGGTGTTGGGAGGGGGTGGCGGGCATCCCGGCCATATGGAAAGGGAAGACCACTCGGTCCCCCCGAACGTATGGATGGGTGCCCCGATCCCCCCGGGAAACCATTTTGGGCGGGGGGCGTGGTTCGGCTGGTATGCCCAAAGCGGCGTAGCCGGAGCATGCCCTTCCCGCCCAGGAGGGGTTGTCCTAGACACCCACCGGAAGACCGCGCCCGTGGGCGTACCTAAGGAGGGTCCCCGCCCTCCCACAGACGGATAAAAGAGCGGGAATCCAAAGAAGCGTCCTCTTGTTCCAGTGCTCTGAAGGCTGCACCATCTCGTTGCTCGTGAGCCCTCGACGGAACAAGCAGCAATTTTGACCCACCCACCAGCCCCTATTGCAATGTTTTTGAATAAAGTGATTCGTTGATGAAATCGGATTGTATTAACCACATTGCTGCTGTGCATTTTTTCCTCCTGTGCTGTTACTTGAGATTCCCCATTGTTCATGACGAGCTCAGCTCGTCCTCAGCACAGCTCCACTGTGCCTCATGACGAGCTGAGCTCGTCATGAGCATGGAAGGGGTTAAAAGAGATGCAGTCAAGTTGTTCAGCATTGAATAAATGTGCTTAGGCCTTTTTTCCTTGGTAGAAAAGTAAAGGAGTGTATCAACTAATGTGATTATCGTGTGCTTTAGGACCTTTTCTCCTTTGTAGAAATGGAAAGTGGTTGAATCATCAAACTGTTTCAGGTTAGGTGATTTTTTTCTCCCCTTAGTAGATAAAACATCTGTCGTATTTATTTTTTGGTCGGGCGGTAAGGTCATGATCGGTGAGCAGTAATTTCAAGGTCCCTAGGGGGGGGCGCCACCCAGAATGGATGGGAGCGCCCGGGGGGAGGTGGCCATTGGCCCCTCCCACGGGTAGGCGGCACCCACTACGAATGGGTCGCCTAGGGGGAGACGGCCATAGGCCCCTCCCAGGGGGGAGGCGGCTAGATGCCCCTCCTACAAATTTCCCGGGGGCCAGATATCCGCGACGGCGGAAGAGAGTGTGGGGAAGGCGGGGAGTCCACGCTGTCCTTCTTACAGATACCTCACACGGGGACTCGGACGACCGTTAAGATGGCGTCGAGCGAGAAGGGGCCCCCACGACAAGGGAAGTTACAGTTGGCAACGAGGGTAAAGTCCTCTGCGCATGCGCCACTCACACCGTGAGGGCGGGAGTTTGGTAGTAGGGATCTGACACCGGTTAAGACCTTGCCGTTGGCCCTTAATGTTAGGATGTACAATTTTAATTTTGAATGTATACATTTTCAGGATGCTAGACTTGGTTAGGAAACCTTTGTATTAGAGAACTGTTAAGGTTAGCCAAAGAATATGTCTTCATCAAAATGTAACGAAAGTAAAATTGTACATAATTCATGAAACGTTTTAATTTAATGTTTTAAATTTTGTTTCATATTTTAATAAATACGGCCGGGGGGGTAACTCCCCCCCGCCTTCCAAAAAAAAAAAAACTCAAACCAGTGTCTGTCTCCTCCCCTTGGGGAATTGGTGTTGGGAGGGGGTGGCGGGCATCCCGGCCATATGTGCTTGATGGTGGTCTTCAGAATGGATGCGTGGTACTCCAATGGGGGAACTGGACAACAGGTAGGCTGCAATAAAAGGTAAGTAAGTAACCTTATATAAAGACAACACTAAACCTATAATCACTAGAACACCTTTATGCATAGAAACATAACATACCAAAAAGGGTTTTCTGAATTGTCGCTGAATTAAATATGTGGAACCTTATTTAAGGAACTTCATCTGGAACTGTGGCAAAGAGGACATAACATATTAGTGAGTAACTTATTACTTCAATACAAGTAGGTACAATATAATCTAACTTGTTACACTTCTCACTTTGGCTTTTGTAGAAGGCTTGAAGAAACATCCCCTAATATGATGGTATGCAATGAACCTATTGCCCACTTCTCTGTCGGTCGTATGAACTTCTATAAAACCAAAACATGTAATCAGACTTCTGTTATGACAGGCCCCTTTAAACAATATATATGTGCAGCGCAAAAGCGCTGTTACCGTGATTCCATGTAGAGAAGATGAAGCTGCACCCACTCTGGTCCACGCAAGTATTCCACCAAATACACGAAGCTGAATCCCAGGACAAGAATCCAGAAAGGGGATTAGCTTAACAAAAGGGAAGGGGTAGACCAAACTGAAAAGGAGGATAAGGGGAAGAAAGGAACTAACTAGCTATCTAAAGGGTAAAATAGGAAAACCCAACCGGGCAACGGAGACCAAGCCCGGCTGCCGGGTGGAGCAACCCAAGGGAGGAGGTGCCAGAAATAAGCCCGGCTGGACAGCGGAGAACAGGCCTGGCTGTCAGGCGGAGCAAAATACTAGAAGGAAACACGGGGCTGAGCCCAGCCGGATGGCGGGGTGAAACCCGGCCGCCGGGCGGGACTCAAGGGCGGGGAGAAGAAATGTTCACGGGAGATTCCGTAAACGAGCAGCAATCCGGAAATAGGCGCCCAAAATGAGAACGCCTGCAGACAGCTGGCAGCTACCGGTAGAAAGCGAAAACCGGAGCCCGCACAGGAACGCAGGGGCCGGGAACGCTCCCTTCGGTACACCAAGCAGGAAGTGATCCAACAAGGCGGAAGTCAGGCAATCAAGAACAAGACGGACACAAAAACGAATGGAGCTAGACGCAAGAACGTGAAGCGTTGCTCCGTGGTTCATGGTGATCTAACTAGCTCATTTTGTAAATGGACAGTGTCGTAGGAGGCTCGAGGCATGACACCACTCTGGTGTCGGCTGTCTCAACAATGACAAAGGTGTCAGTCGCTGTCACCTTCAGTAGTGGACGCAGCTCCTCTCGGATGATGGTAATCTCCGCCGCACTGTCCAGCAGGGTCAGAGCCCATGTCCGATTCCGAAGCTGCATTCTCACTATCTGTGGCATATCCCGCTGTTACAGCAGCAACTTCTTCTGAAACTGAGGTCTTTGACACTGTGTCTCGTCCTGCTTGCCTTTTCCGTCAGTCTTACCAGGCTCACATTTTTGGAGCACCTTGACCTCTGCCGCCGCCTCCTCCACCGGTGGATGCAACTGATGTTTCCTGCAAAGAGCGAAAAGAACGTTGTCCAGGAACCTGAAACCTATCAGGCGACTTAATAGTACTGCGGTTGCACAAATATTATTTACACTCAACAGGGGCAGGCGTAGGGGAAGCGGGAAGTGAACCCTGTTTCTGCTGCTGCTGCTTCCCCTGTTATTTGTTCTTACTCCAATTTTGTTTCTGAACTCTTGGGCGGTCATCTTTATCAGACGACCCTTGCTGAGCTTGCTGCTTTTCTTTTTTTGCGAAAGGCTTAATACCCAAACTATTACGGCCCACAGTCTTATTAAGCCTCCGTAATAATTTTCGCTAACTGACGGAGTTTGTCGGCGTTGGGTACCTCGTGCAGAGCATTAGAAACCTGGAAACTTACAGCATTCCTCTTGACATCAGCAAGGACGAGATCACGTACCATATCAAACACTCCCACGAGACCCATTACCAACTCCACTACTGCCTCTGGCCCGTGTTCATTCTGGACACGCTTGATCACAGTGGGCAAAAAAGTCATTGACGGGGTGCCAAAGCACCAAGCGTAGACTGCTGCAAAAATCACCCCCCAAGTTGTACACTCAGTTACGTTAGGCACTAAGTCTTTCTGCAAACTCACGGTGAGAATCCTGAGTTCCTCAACAGGACTCATATGTGGGAACACTGCTTCCAGTTTGTCAAAGCCAAAAAGGCATTTCCTCGTTATCTTAGAAACGCTTGCCCATGACCGCATTAACCATGACGGGACTAAGTTTGAGTCCGCCACCGCCAACCGGATGCGCCGCACCACCCGGGGCCCCACCCGGGAGGTTGCGTGTAATGCAGTGAACCAGACCCCTAATGACTGCTACCAAAGAGGCATACAAGGGTTGGAGTTGATGAGCTGTCAAAGCACCCGCTAGGGGATGCGGGGTGTAAGCAGCCAAGACAGGCCAAGTAGCGCCTGGAATGGACAACGGTCCCTGACTGACCACTGCAGGAATGTGTGGGAGGGCGCCATTAAATAAAACGGCATGCCTCCAAACTGAAATCGGAATTTCCACTGTCCGATATGGAGCATACACTGCAGGAGCATCAGCGGGTGTATACGAGTAATAAACGCCAGAAACAGCATCCACTGCGGGAAATGTGACCCAAGAGTAAAACAACTCAAACGGGTACTTGGCGTCAGGAGAGACTACAAAAATCACCGCCTGTCCCTCAAGGGAAACAAGGTATTCCTGCAAGTGATCACGCACAGCTACACAACTGTGAGCTGGGATATCAACCGCAGCCATATCGAAACAGCAATAGAGAAGCACTGGACAATACTAGAACGCACAACTGGGTTGTAATTCAAAAAGAAACCTTTGATAGTGAACAAGCTTGTAACAACCTATGTAAATATAGGCAGGTTTTTTATCCGTCACCACCGTCAACCGGAAACGACAGTGAGGGTGTCAGGTCAGTTCAAAACTTTATTCGGTTATTAGTACAGAATAACCATAAAAGTACAAATAAAAAAAAGTCACAATTATAAAAGATTCTTCCAATGCACCTAGATCAATTCATCACAGTTCAGGTTACAATTGATTTCCGTGATTTAAAAACATTTTTTAGGAATGAGGAAATAAATACAATGGTTAAAATATTATTGAGCTTCCGTACAGCTAAAAAAGCAGGGCGACAGCGATTAACACCCATAGTCTTCAGTAATGGAACAACCCACATTCGCCTAGGCATTGTATAAAATTTATAAAAGAAAAATATATGTATATCTGATTGATCTGATAAATCATCACAGGGGCATTTAATCAGGTTTTTCGACCAATCATTCATAACTGGGAAACTGAGCAACCTAAACAACAAATTCATTCTAAATTGGGTTAACAAGAACCTCTCATGGTCACTCATTTGGAAGTTAAGATATGGCTCTATTTTCCTTGATCACGATTTGTTCATGGGCCACTACTTCATTTCAATCGCGGTTCTGTGATCGTGCAGGTAGGTCATACATTTCTCTTTTAAAAGCTTTCTTGAAATGTTACAGAGAGAAGATGGTTCTAGGAAATAGTGCCCGATACCCAATACCATAAGAAATTCCTTCACATAGTTCAGACATCTTATTCTGCCACTCTATTCTAGCCCAACCGCATTATTCATGATCAAACGATTCATCCCGCATCCATTAGTTGTCCAAATCCTATGCCATAATAGAACTGGGGCAGTCTTAATAGTATCTTCCAAGTAAGGTTCCTCAAGTTCTGCATGACAGACATACGTGGAGACACTTTGCGGGACGGCTAGAAGGTACTTCATAAAACAGTTTTTCGACCACCTGTAGGGAAGTAACATTCGTGTGGCCCCACAAACCTGCGCCATATGTCACAATTGCTAAACAAGTAGCTTTATATACAATTAGAATTTCCTCGATTGGTTTCCTCCCCATTTTATGGCAAAAATTTTTTAGAGCTGTGTTCGATTTGCAATACAGTAATTTCCTAGTGTTAAAAGTGGTGTTCCATAGGCCCGTACAATCAAATAAAACTCCTAGGTAAGAAAATGTCGAGGTAAAATCAACTGAGGTAGAGTCTATAAAGATTACCTTTTTTTTGTGTGCACCCAAAACACAGTTCATGGTAAAAAGTCTTTGAACAATTTATTTTTAAATCTAATCTTGTCATATAATCTGAAAAGGATGTAACCAATTTTTGCATTGCCTGCGGTGTTCTAGCCATCAAGACAGCGTCATCAGCATACAACAAGGTTGGGATTGGCGGCATACAACAAGGTTGGGATTGGTCTTTCCCAAACCATTGGCATATCCCTACACTCATTCAATAATGTGTCCTCCACATCGTTTATATAGAGTGTAAAAAGAAAGGGAGCCAAGACGCAACCTTGGCGTACACCCGTTCCAATTTCAAAAGATTCTGTGCATTCACCATTTTTCCCAAATCTGACTTTGGCCGATGCTCCTAAATAGAGTTCCATTAGAAAGTTAATAATGGAAGGATCTATCCCCATTTTACCCATAACCAGCCAGAGTTTGCTGTTTGATACACAGTCAAAAGCAGAGGTTAAATCTATAAAGGTTAAAAACTTACGACCCTCCTTTGCTTTTGTGTACTTTTCTAATAAAATGTGCAAATTCAAGCATTGTTCGATTCTACCTAGTCCTTTTCTGAAGCTGTACTGTAAATCGCTGATTGTTTTATTTTCCTCCGCCCACAATTGAAGTCTGTTTAAAATTACCCGTCCAAAAACCTTGACGGTCGAGTCCAAGAGTGATATTGGGCGATAACATTGGCAACTGGCTCTATCGCCTTTTTTAATTATAGGCACTATCAGGAATTCACACCAGGAAGGAAGATGGCCCTTTTGAAGTGTGGCATTAAAGAGTCGTGCAAGAATCGGGGCCCATAAATCTCTGTTGTTTTTATATAAGTCAACCGGAACACCATCAGGGCCCGGTGCTTTCCCCCCCAAACTGCAAAAAACACAGTTGATGAACAGAATGTAGAACAATGTCATACATTCACCCCAGTACAAGGATCTGGGCCTAAATCCATCGTTTTTTTGCACTCCACACCACCCTGGGTTAGACACTGGCTATATGCAAATCAGCTCTGACCCTGTGCCTCATGGGAACAGTCCAGTCCGAACTACTAAGCCATGTCTTTCCCAGACCGGAATCAAGCATCCAAGGACCGGTTTCTGGCTATCAGCCTTCATTCAGCCTGGATAGCTTGACTCCAGTGGTGTGGAGAGCCTGGGGCTCCGTCTGAGCATACCCAACCCACTCGGGGTGAAAATTGCAAAAAACACAGTTGATGAACAGAATGTAGAACAATGTCATACATTCACCCCAGTGCAAGGATATGGGCCTAAATGCATCGTTTTTTTGCACTCCACACCACCCTGGGTTAGACACTGGCTATATGCAAATCAGCTCTGACCCTGTGCCGCATGGGAACAGTCCAGTCCGAACTACCAAGCCATGTCTTTCCCAGACCGGAATCAAGCATCCAAGGACCGGTTTCTGGCTATCAGCCTTCATTCAGCCTGGATAGCTTGACTCCAGTGGTGTGGAGAGCCTGGGGCTCACGCCTGAGCATACCCAGCCCACTCGGGGTGAAAATTGCAAAAAACACAGTTGATGAACAGAATGTAGAACAATGTCATACATTCACCCCAGTACAAGGATCTGGGCCTAAATCCATTGTTTTTTTGCACTCCACACCACCCTGGGTTAGACACTGGCTATATGCAAATCAGCTCTGGCCCTGTGCCTCATGGGAACAGTCCAGTCCGAACTACCAAGCCATGTCTTTCCCAGACCGGAATCAAGCATCCAAGGACCGGTTTCTGGCTATCAGCCTTCATTCTCAAGCAAGGTGTTCACGTGTATCCCTACCTGGACGACTGGCTCGTTCAGGCCAGTTTAGCCGAACAGTGCGGCCGCGATATGTCGCGGACCATTCACCTCCTACACAGTCTGGGGTTCTCACTCAACTACGTGAAGTCTCACCTGCAGCCAGCCCATGTGCAACAGTACCTAGGGGCGACACTAAACACCCAGTCGGCCACAGTGCAGCCGAACCCTGCCAGGGTCACCAGCATGCAGCTGCTCATTCGGAGGTTCAAACCTCAGCGATCCCTCCCAGTGCAGGTGTTCATGCAACTAATCGGTATGATGGCATCCTGCATATTCATAGTCCAGCACGCGAGACTGCACATGCGTCCCCTTCAAGAATGCTTGGCGCGACAGTGGAACCAGGCTCATGGGCATCTAAAAGACCTAGTGTTGGTGACCGGTCGTGCTTACAACTCTCTGCATTGGTGGAATCCACAAAACCTTTGCAGGGGACGACCATTCCAAGAGCCTGTCCCACAAATAGTGCTAACGACGGACGCACCTCTCCAGGGTTGGGGAGCGCATGTCCTCCACTACACGGTGCAGGGACTATGGACAACACAACAGCAGAAAATGCACATCAACCTGTTAGAGCTGATGGCAATCTTCATGGCACTGAAAGCGTTCAAGTTCCACCTATGCAACAAGGTCGTGTTGATCCGGACGGACAACATGACTGCCATGTATTACATCCAGAAACAGGGAGGCACACACTCCCCGCAGCTATCTCACCTAGCCCAGAGCATGTGGAAGTGGGCCATTCAGAGGAACATCTTCCTCATGGCGGAGCATCTCCCCGGAGTGGACAATCAGATGGCGGACCTGCTCAGCAGGCACAGTCATCAGATGCACGAGTGGGAAATCCACCCCTCGGTACTCCAGCCATACTTTCTGCAGTGGGGTCATCCAGAGATCGACCTATTCGCCACAAAAGAGAACGCAAAATGCCAAAGCTTCGCCTCCAGGTTCCCACACCCGCAGTCTCAGGGCAATGCGATATGTATGAACTGGTCAGGCAGATTTGCGTACGCTTTTCCCCCAGCCCCACTCATACCGCTGGTGGCGCGCAAACTGCGACAGCACTCCATGAACCTCATCCTGGTTGCTCCAACGTGGGTACGGCAGGCTTGGTACACCACGTTCCTGGAACTTTCAGTGGTGCCTCACCAACGGCTACGCCTCACTCCCAGCCTCCTCACTCAGAGCCATGGAGACATTCAGCACCCAGATCCTCAACAATTGAGCCTAGCGATCTGGCTCCTGAGGTCATAGAGTTTGGCTACCTCAACTTGCCCCCTGAGTGTATGAACATCATCAGAGAGGCAAGGCGGCCTATGTCCAGGGCGTGCTATACAGCCAAATGGAAAAGGTTTGTCATTTACTGTTCCAACAATGACATTAATACGCTAGATGCATCCACGCAGAACATCATATGTTACCTACTGCATCTGTATCAATGCAACCTAGCGTATAGTTCCATCAGGATACATTTGGCTGCTATAGCCGCTTATCTTCAGAACAGACAGCACCATTCACTCTCCAGGGTGCCTGCCATCAAGGCCTTTTTGGAAGGCCTTAAAAGAGTGATCCCTCCCAGACACCCTCCGTTGCCTGTCTGGAATCTAAATATCGTTCTCACCAGGCTCATGGGACCCCCCTTTGAGCCTCTCCATTATTGTGAGATACAGTTTCTTACTTGGAAAGTGGCCTTTCTAATAGCCATCACATCGCTGCGAAGAGTCAGCGAGCTTCAAGCCCTCACAATTCAAGAGCCCTACCTACAAATTCATGCTAATAGGGTGGTGCTGCGCACCAACCACAAGTTCATGCCAAAGGTGATCTCGCAGTTCCACATTAATCAAAACATTGAACTGCCAGTTTTCTTTCCAAACCCTGACTCAGTGGCAGACAGAGCACTGCACACCTTAGATGTCAAAAGAGCTCTCCTGTATTACATCGACAGGACAAAGGACTTTCGCAAAACTAAAGAACTGTTTGTTGCCTTCTCTCCACAACATAAAGGCAACCCTATTTCCAAATAAGGTATAGCCAGGTGGATAGTTAAATGCATTCAAATCTGTTATCAAAAAGCTAAACGCACTTTAACAGTTCCCCCAAGAGCGCATTCCACACGCAAGCTAGGGGCATCCATGGCTTTCCTGGGTAACATTACATACATTTACCAAACACTACTGCGTAGATGTACACTCAAAACAGCAAGCTGCTGTAGGACAGGCTGTTCTCAGAACTCTCTTTCAGACTGCTTCAGCTGGCACGGGCAACCGCCGATAAGGAGGTAACTGCTATTTATTCTATGCACAGATATGAATTCAGCAGCCCACATGCCTCGAACGGAATATGCTACTTACCAGTATGCATCTGTTCTTGGCATGTAGGGCTGCTGACATTCATAAAATATTCATTTTAACGATGTGATCACGAACGCAGTATTTTAATCAACATCAGCTTACATATGGATAATAATTATACGGACGGCATGGTTACACTTCCATAAAATACAAAAGGATGTTATATTGATAGTGCAAACAGGTGACAAAAGCACCTATTTAAAACACCCTCCCTGTCTAGGAACTATGTATTATAAAACTATAGAAGGTCTCTGGAGTAATCTTAGGGGGACCCCATTCACCTGTCCGCTCAGTAAGTGTAAATTACATCAAGATCGGTTAGTCTCTCTGCATGCCTGGAATCTTCCAAGTGTGTGCAATTTTGGCAAGTGTGCTGTGATAAAGGCACCAGAATCCTACTCGGCTTGCAGCAGCCAAATTGTTGTGTCTAGAATGTGTTACAAGGACAAAGCCAATAAACAGGCTTATGTTATGATAACCTTGGCGGCGTAGCACTCACTGTACAGACCAGGGATACGATGTATGTCTAGAGATCTCAAAAAACAACCCGTTTCCAATGTATAGACCTTCATCCAAGCTAAGTCAGCAAAAACAGCTAAGCAGTGTCGTGTGCCAAAGCAGCAAAGGGGGAAAATGGCGTTTAAACTCGAATAAGCCATGCTAACTTAACATACACGGAAAAGAACCCCCCAAGCCATATACGACAGTGATAGGTCATACCCTCTGATACTGATGCTGGCAATTTCACACAGAAATAGCAATCACTGGCATCCATAGTTTTCACATACTCAGATAATAACCTCAAAAATGTATTTCGAGAGAAATCACTGAGAGTTATCTAGATGAATTTCAGGCCTATACACCTGCAATTTGTCACCTTTTGATTCAGTGTTCTTTTTTTTCATACTCTCATTTGCTTTCAATTTTTCAAAATCTGCCCTAAAAGGAATAATATTAGCTGGAATCAACCATACCAACATTAATAATTCAGTACATATTAACCACATTCTACATCATTTTCTGAAAATGGTACACTTCGATTTAGTTACATCATTAGTAGCCAGCGATTTTTACAATCTTTTTCACCCTTATATTGTCTCTCTTTAAACCCTTACTTTACACTTACATTGTCCTTTCCACCAAAATTTCAAAATCTGGTTCTTTATGGTTTTCTCTTCCACAGTTTCCCAGTTTTAAGAATCTCTTTTCTTTCTTAGAGTCTCAGTTTTACTCACTTTCTTTTTCTTCACCTGGGCAACTTAGATTTTCTTGGCTGCTATTTACTTCATTTATTGGAGGCAAGACCATGTAAGTCCACTCAGGTGACTTGTATTTTTGATTTGGTCTACTCACTTTCGTTGGCCTTTGCACAATCTCTATTTTCTTTCCCAACAACTCCTTTTGACTAGTTATTTCATTTACTTAATCTTCTAGTACTTTTGCTTTATTGACCAATTTAAATTTCAGTCCATCAGCTCCTTTAGGCCAATTATCTCCTTTACGAGCTCTTTTTGTTTCAGGTTCGTCAGTGTTACGTTCTACTCTCCAAGCTCTTTTTATTGAACTTCTTCTTAATTGAGTTTCATCATCACTGTCATCAGTGTCATCAGATCTCTCTACAGTTTCATTTTTGGTTATGGTGAACTTTACGATGTCTGGTTCTTTCTCTGAACTTTGGTCAGTGCTTTCACTCTGTTAGGAAATTTTCCATAGCTGGTACTTGGAAACTTTCCATAGCTGGTACTTGGAAACTCATCCTCATCGTGAGTTATTTCCTTTTCACCAGTTTCAAGCTTTCGGGTTCTGCTTTCAGAGCTTTCAGACTGTCCTTCAATATTTTCCTGACTACCAGTTTTATCTTCACTTTGCTCAGTGTCCTTACTGGTATCAATTCTTACCAAATCTTGACTATCAGGTAAGTCTTCAAATGTTGGTACTTCAACAGCTTCACTTTCTCCTTCAGATGCAGAACTAGCATCTGATATCTCCAGATGTCGATGAACAGGTTGAGCTTCAGTATCTTGATCTTTTTCTGGTTCACCTTCAGAATCTGATTCAGTTATGCTTTCACCTTCGTCTTGTGGATTTTCAGGTTCAGGCGCACGGATGGTTTGACTGGCATGCACCCATCTCTTTACTCCAGCACATTTAGCTGCAGTTGTGCTAACCAGAATGACTTGTCTGGGTTTCTGCCAGTGAGGCACTAAGCAGTTTCTTCTCCTGTGCACTTTGATCCAAACCCAATCTCCAGAAACTAGATCATGAGCTGGATGTTTTTTATTTCGAGTTTGCCTCAGTTCCCACCTGATGGAACACAGAAGTTATCCCGTCAGACAGATTTTTGCAGTAATCCAGTATGATATCATCATTAATAGTCAACAGTTTATCAACTGGCACAAATGCTTGTCTCACCACTCTTCCCATCAGAATCTCATGTGGACTTAGTCCTGTCTTTTTATCAGGTATGCTCCGTAAGGTCATCAGAGCAAGTGGCAAAGCGTCACGCCATTTTAGTCCAGTGGCCAAACACATTTTTGCAATTCTGTTTCTTATTGTTCCAGTTACTTGCTCAACTACCCCAGAAGCCTCAGTTCTGTAAGCACAATGCAATTTCTGATGAATGTCCAGTGCTTCACAAATCATCTACAATAGCTTGTTGTGAAAATATGTTTCATGATCTGTCTCAATAGTTACTGGGAAACTGTAGCGTTGTATAATTTCACGCAACAACAGTTTTGCAACAGTCACTTCATCATTTCTCCTTGTAGGGAAAGCCTCCACCCACCGAGAGAACAAACAAATGATCACAAGTACATATCGAAGTCCGTTACAAGGTGGTAGCTCAATAAAGTCCAACTGCATTTGTGTGAATGGACCTCCCTCCTGTCCTATGGTTCCCAAACTCACAGCTGTTTTTCTTCTTGAATTCAGTTGTTGACACACAAGGCATCTCTGACATAGGCTCTCAGTAATCATCCTAAACTTAGGATTATACTAGGCGTGTCTGAACATTCTTATGATTGCGTCCCTTCCAATATGAGCTTGACCATGGTACATTCGGGCCATGTTTGAAATCATGTTATCAGGCATTACTGGTCTTTCATCTTTATAAACCCAAATGTCATCCTCTTCTCTCTGTCTACATCCTGATTTTAACCAGATGTCTTTCTCTTCCTCGCTAGCTTCTTTCTGCATTTGTCTCACTTCCTGCCAAGTCTCAACTACTGTGGTTAGCATTAAAGGACTTGAAACATGTTCATCTCTTCTGTCCCAATTTATAGATGCAAGATTTTTACCACAGTATTTTGCAATTGAATAAACATACCGGTTAACTCTGGGGACATGGTCATCTCCTTTCTTGTGAGCTGCACAATTCACAACACCAATTTTATCAGGTAATTGAATGGCATCAATCAACATTTTCACAAATTCAGCATTTCTGATGGGGGATCCTGCAGAAATCAAATAACCTTTTTGGGACCACAGTTGGCCATAATCATGGACAACCCCAGATCCATACTGACTGTCAGTCACTATGGTGACCCTTATTTCTTTTCCCAGTTCACATGCTCAAATCAAAGCAATCAGTTCCGCTATTTGAGCAGAACAAATTCCTTTCAGACAAGATGCTTCCAGGACATCTGCCACTGTGCATACAGCATATGCAGCACTCAGAGCACCTTCATCTGTTCTCGGCATGAGCCATAAACAAACATTACATAATCAGATTCAGACAGTGTTCATCCTTGATGTCAGGCCTTGGCTTGGTACAGTATTCAAGAACATCCAAACATTTTTGTTCAACTTAATTTCTCACTTCAACATCCATAACATCAGGTAGCAGTGTAGATGGATTTACATTCACACATGGCAAAATTGTCACATTATCTGCACCTAGAATTGTCTTCTCATATTTTGTCATCCTGTTATTGGTAAGGAACTGTGTCTTTGTCATGGTGAGGAGAATCTCCACTGAATGAGGGACATATACCCTTAAAGGAAATCCCATTCACTTTGTTCAAAACTCACACGTGTAGCAGCAACTGCTTTTAAACATCCTGGCAATGCTCTTGCAACTGGATCCAAAACAGCTGAGAAATATGCAATTGGCTTTCTCAGTTTTCCATGTATTTGAATTAGAACTGACAATACACATCCTTCTCGCTCATTCCAATACAGTTAATACTCTTTTTCGTAATCAGACATTCCTAATGCGGGTGCTTCACATAGGCTGGTTTTTAGTTGTTCCAAAGCTTCCTTTCAGCTTTATTCAGCACTATGGGATCTTTTACATCTGCTTTTGTCAACCTCTGTAAAGGTTTGGCTATTAGTGAGAATCCACTAATACATTGTCGACAGTAATCATAACCTACCATTCCTAGAAACATTCTCAATTGTCTTTGTGTTTTATGAGGCTGCATTCCTTGTATCATTTTAATTTCTCTATATTGACTTGCCTAAATCCTTTAGCAATCTTATGACCTAGGTATTGCACTTCTTTCTGATAAAACTGTAGCTTTGATGGGGATACCTTATGTCCTTCTTCTGCCAAATGGTTCAGCAATGCATCAGTGTCTGAAACACATGCATCTTTTGTTTTGATGCCACCAACAGGTCATTGATGTATTGAACCAGAACTGATTCTCCAGGCATGCTTAAACTCTCTAATGATTTATTTAGCAATTGATTAAAGAGAGATGGACTTTCAGTATACCCCTGAGGAATTCGGCACCATGCCAAAATACGGTCTCCAAACCGGAAAACAAATATTGACTGGCTATCAGGATGCAATGGAACAGTAAAGAATGCATTACACAGATAAATGGCTGTATACCATTTTCTGCATCATGTGGAATTTGGTATAGGATTACTGCTGGCTTTGCACAATTGGACAACATGGGACAACAATTTTATTGACCTTTCTCAAATCCTGCACTATTCTGCACGTTCCATTAGGCTTTTTCAGTCCCATTATAGTTGATTTGCAAGGACTACTTTCTATTTCTCTCAAAATACCTTGTTCAATCATTTTGTTTATCACTGGGGTTATTCCTTCAACTATTTCAGCTGTCATTTTGAACTGAGGAATGTTTAGGTATATCACTCCTTCTTTTACCGAAACTTTCACACGATCTACATTTTTCATTAAACCAATATCTTTTCCTGTGAAATCCCACACTTGTTCTTTAACTAACTCTTTCAATTCAACAGGTATCTTTTCTCGATCAAACACAGGAAACATACCATTCTTCTCTGATTCTATCAGTGACATAGTCATTTTATACAGGCTATCTTCATCTGGGGTTTGAAACTCAATGCCATCTGGTGAACAGTAAATGGCACAATTCATTTTACACAGAATGTCCCTACCAAGAAGGTTAACAGGACTACTGTCACACACCACAAATCGGTGCATGTCTTTGAAATTTCCAATTTCTACTTCAACTGGTTTCGGGATGATTTGATCTGTCTATTTGCTACACCTGCAAATGGGATGTGTTCTCCAGAGATAGGAAGGTTTTGGACTTCTACTGATCTGAAAGTAGAGGGGTTAGCACCTGTGTCCACTAGGAAAGTCACTTCCACATCATTCACCTTTCCATTCATAAAAGGGCCAGATTGATCTAGCTCTAAAGTGGCGCCAAGTACGCACTCTTTTCCCTCCTTTTGGCACCGTCAGAAGCTTTCATCCGACTCACTCCCATCTTCCTTCAACCAATCTGCAAACTCAGATTCACTCTTGGTGATCTTATTACTTGTTCTCCTCTGCAGAATCCTGTCTCTGCACTGTATTTCTGTAGATTTATACTGTGTGGAAGTGGAGTTTGTGCCACCTGACTTTGTTGAGTAACTACCTGCTGCTGTGGCGATGACTGTTGATTTACCTCATTCTGCACCTGCGGATTCAATGATGTATTTTCGGGATTAAACTTTGGTGGGTAGTTACACTCTTTCTTCCAATTCCCTATCCTGCCGCAATTATGAGAAGGAAACTTTTTCTTAAGCTCATCCAGATTTCCCAGTACTCTTGTTTTATTGAAATTTCCCTTCATTTTTCCTTGACTTCCTTCTGCGATTTTATTTTCTAATTGAGCTACTTGATGTTCAGCTACTTTCACTTGTGCCCACATGGCTTTCTCTTTAAGCGTTCTTTGTTTAACCTCAATCTCATCACTACAGTATTTTGTGTGTCTCAAAACTTCATCTACCGAAATTATGCTTAATCATGTCTACTATTTCTGGTCTTAACCCAAACACAAAGCAATACACAACATGATTCATATCTTTTTCATTCCACTCCTCATATCCACTGTACTGTTTAAACGCTAATAACAGTCTCATAAAATGCATGTACTGATTCTTTTGGTTTTTGCAATGTCCTGACAATCTTTACCCAATCTGTCTCTTTTGGTGGGATTTTAGTTATCAGACACACTATCACTTGTTCAATTTTTCGCATTACTTCAGGTCCAGGAGCACCTGTTACTTTATCTCATGGATATTCAGTTTTTGGCCAACCCTCTGTAATTTAGCACTCAGACCATAGATCTTCTGGTACTACTACGTCAAACAATCCATCTAAATCCTCCCATAGTACCTTTAAAACTTTTACAAATCGATCCCCCTGTCGATACCATTCCACTGGCTTTTCTCTTAGTCTGAGGAAATCATTTGTACTCCCATGATTCCCTTCCTATTGTATAACTCTTTAACTATGTAAAGCACTCTGATACCCTAACGGGTCAAGTTTGCGCTCTATAAAACGAAAAATAAATAAATAAATAAACATACCCTCCACCCGGTATTTCTTTCATAGGAAATTCATTTGCTACAGATTCTTTTTATCTTACTGGAAATGCTAATGTTGTTTTATCACAGCCTTCTTCTTTTTTCTTAGCCCATTTCACTTTCCACTTATCAATATCTCCCCATTTTCTCAGCAATACAATTAGCTCTTTTATTTGGGTTAATCTTCCAGCAGTATTCCTTTTATCAATGTATTTTTCTGTAAAATCTACTCAGTAAGGTTTCTGTAACACTTTATGCTTTACAAAATCTACATTTAGCTCACTTGCCAATCCTTCTAATCGATCATGCATAGTTTTCGCTTTCCTAGTAATGCTTTTACACATGAACATTAATTCATCATCTTGATAGGTTTTTAACCTATCTGTTCCAATTGTTCCAATTATTATTTCTTTCATGTCGATTTTTAGTCTAGCCACATCTAACACTTTAGGTTCATGATCTTTTACTTTCAAAGTTTTAAGCCAATAACTTAATACCTGTTCTGTTTATCCCAACTGGGGTTTGTGACAAATCATTTTTCTCTATACTGTTCTCAGGAGTCACAGAATCAGATTCTGCTCCAGTTCGAAACTTATACTGAAGATTTTAGTTAAAAGTCAAGTCAGGCGGTGTCATATGGCTAGTACGCCTAACCTCAGACAAATCTGGATAAACCTTTTCTCTTACTTTTTGTAGACTTTAATTCAAAGGCCTTGTTAAGGACGGTTCTTTTATTCTCTGATTTTCGAACACTGGACCTATCGTTACTGGAACAGTTACAGCTTCTATATTTTTAGTGAGTTCCTGTATCTTTTCAGTTAATTCATTTGTAGAGCGCATATATTCAGAAGTACTTGGTTGTTCTTCAATCTGCCTATCTGTTTTAGCCACACTTCCTCTAGTTTCATCATTTTGTTTAGGTGTACCAGTAGTCTAGTTTCTATGAATGGGACATTAGATCATATCTCATTTCTAATCTTTCTGGAAGATCTCTGAATTTGAAAATCGCCTTGGGGTATCAGCAAACCTATTCTCCATCGGTGGAGAATTTCGGGTTGTTTTTACAGAACTCGGTTGGTATGGTGGTGGTATTCTATTTCATATCTCCTCCTGCACTGTATCCTCTGATTCACAATCCTCATAACCTTTCCTTTCTGTCTCCACATTATTTCTTTTCTCCATGCATTTCCGTCCTACCACTTCATCAACCATTCAAACCGGATACATCCCATCACACATATCAGCATTTCTCCATCTCCGCATCCTACTCTGAGTTTATTTCCATAATCCACGAAATCATTAGATCCAGACTGTCCTAAGAACTACATGCCTATATAATTGCTGCCCTATTCAGTGAAGATCTTAGAAAAACTGGTTAGTAGAGAACTTTCTCAGTTTTTAGAAACTAACAACAAACTGGAGGATGTGCAGTTTGGTTTTCGGCTAGTACCTGGGATTGAGGCCGCTCTGGTGACCCTAATGGATGACCTTCGAATGAGAGTGTACAGGGGACAAGATACCATTCTGATTCTGTTAGACCTGTCCGCCGCATTTGATATCGTTAACCATGAGGTACTCCTAGCCAGTCTTGCTGCAGTAGATGTAAGTGGACAATCACTGAAGGGGTTCCAATCCTATCTTTCAGATAGGGCACAGGTGGTTGCTCTCCCCCGTATCAGTCAAAGTTTAAGGAGGTGCACCATAGGGGTCTGCAATCAGTCACATTCTCTTTAATATCTACATGAGGTCCCTGGTGGCTGTGATCAAGTCACATAATATTAGTTTATAAACTATGCTGATGACACCCAGCTGATTTTATCTCTGGCAGGCCATCAAGCACTGTCACTGGACACATTTCACAACGGTATGCAAGATACGGCGCTTTGGCTCCAAAACAACTAATGGGGAAAGAAATGAGATCCTGTGCTGCTCAGTGGGGAAGGTTCCATATCGATTACCAACTGGGTTTTGGCCACGACCGGTGACAGTCCCTCTGATCCCGGCAAAGGTAGTCCATAGAGGCCCAAGTAATTAAGACAGTTGGGAACTGTTTTCCTCTGAGAGTGCTTCGCAGAATTCTCTCAATGCTCCCTAAACAGACCAGGCCGCTGATAGTAAGGAGTGTGTAGTAATCTCCTTCTTATGTAATGAATTCCCTGGCTCTGATGCTCTTGCTATGTGATGTCATTTAGAATGTTATGGAGGTTTGTGCTTGAAGTGAGAGCAGTTAGAGATAGATAGGCTGAGCAGCCAGGAGGCCGCTCCTGGTGGGGCTTATATTAGGAGCTTATATTAAGGCTTACATTGGAACTTACAAAGCTGTAACTTTAGGAATAAACTACAACTACAAGAGTTGTGTACAGGAATTCTTTATTTCCACAGAGTATTATTCTCAGCCGACTGGATTACTGTAACGCTTCGTTACTGGAATCCCCTAAATATTTGTTGGGGAAACTCCAGAGAATTCAGCCTATGGCAGCCAAACTGGCACTTATTAGGTCCCGCCAATCTTCCTCATCCCAGGCCCTGGCTGAGCTCCTTTGTCTCCCAGTTGCGCAGAAGGTGCAATTCAAATTAATGTGATTCATTTTCAAAGCTCTGCATGGCATTGGGCCCTGGCCTTTGCAGAGCAGATTTGAATGGTATGCCCCTGCGTAATCTTCTCTCTTCCTCAGCCAAACTGGTGAGAGTACCTAGGTTCAGAAGTTAGTTCTGGCGGGCGAGCCTTCAGTATCACAGCAGCATCGATGTGGAGCAAACTCCCAGCTAACTCAGACAGATAGAAGACCTGTTGCTATTTAGAAAGAGACTGAAGACCCCACATTACTAGCTTTGTCACATGGCCCATGGGGACATTGTCGTCCTCCCTAACTTCGCATGAGCACGCTGCAGACAGTACAATGCTTTGCATGTTACAACATAGCTTTATTTTTGCAATTGCAGTTGTTCGTTATTTTCACATGAGAACCGACTGCTGTGCTTATTTTCACATGTTCCTGTGACTTAGTGTGAACATTGTGAGCAAGGGTTATAAACCATTCCCCTTGTTAGTCTGCTCTTGTCAGGCCTGAGCACCTCGATAAAACATTCCAATGCAGCTGTTGTTTGGGAAATCATGCTTTAGGCTTATTGGGATAGATGCATGGGGAAACACACTTGAAGAGGGGCCTTTCCAGGAATAAGAGCGGGATAGCACCTGTGATGTAGACCTATCATCTCTAGGCTGAGGTAAAGTGTCTGCAGAAAAAGCCCAGAGATCATCTGATGTATAATAACATAGTTTCTAAGTGAGGGGAGGGAGGTTAGGCTATACTTTCTTTTCATGATGACCTCTCCCTTCATAATGTATGGATTAACTTGTTTGTGTCTCTGTCAGATCTTATTGTGGACAAGAACAAGAGTGCAAGCAATGGTGTATCTTGCAACCATGATTCCTGAGAGTTTTGGGAGTGTTGTGTTCTGAGGTGTCTAATCACTTGTTTCTCTATGAGTGAGTAGGAGAGCAAGTGAGACACTATAGCTAGTCAGTCCTGGGTTCGTGAGTACTAAGACAGTAGGAAGACTCAGTCCCTATGCACTAAGGTCCCTTAATCCTGCGCATAGTTCTGTTTTTGGGCAGAATCCCTGCAACACCATCAACCATGACAAAGTTTTTCACCAGATATGTAATAGCTCAAACCAGCAAAAGCAGGTTGCTTCTCCTTGTCCCAGCACAAAGTTGACACTTTTTTTAAGCAACCTTCCAATCCATTGGGGAAGAATTCACGCTGGTTCTCAATACACTTATGAAGCAACTCTTGCACGGGTATTCCTGTAGTCACCAGTCTTACAACAAAGAAAACAGTGGCATATTTACAAGGGCTTTATCTCTGCTTTTTTAGCTTAAAAAGCTAAAAAAGCAGAGATAAAACCAGTACCCTATTTACAAGAGAGTGCAAACATGCATAATCACATGTTAGCACCCTCTTTCCCAACGCCTCCCTTTGCATCTCCAATGAGATGCAAAGTGGGCGTTACTGGGCGTCCCCGGATGGACTACCTTGCAAATATCGCTGATGTTTACATCTTGATACTTACACGGCAGCCCACATGATTTTAGCACACGTTAGATTTTGGCGAAAACATCTGCTAAAATCCTGACTTAGCCATCCCTAACATAGGGGGTGGATTATGCTGATACAACCCTGTGGGTCCTATCAGCATGGTTATCGCTATTTTGCAGGGAACATCGCTGGAATATCAGCGATGTTCCCTGCAAAAGAGCGATAACCTCGCTATCTCTGGAATTGTTATCACCCTGGAAAAACGCGTTGTTAATAACGCGCTAACAGGGCGATAAATTCCAGAGATAGCCTACGATAATATTATTATCGCTAAGCATGGCCAGCAATAATTATCTCTGGCTGTTGATAATATGCCCCTAAGTGCACTAGATTAGAGTTAATGCTCTTCCCTCCACCGCAGGCATGAATTTATACCTTCCCTGTGGGAAAGTATATGAGTGAAAGGTGGACTGACTATTTGAAGTTATCGTCTCTCCTTTCACTGTGCAGGTGGCGGCTGGCCTGCATTTGAAGGAGCGGCACGGATCCCCTGCAGAGCGGTGCAGTGACCTACTGCGTCCACCTGCAAAGGGCTGGTTGTAGAGTCCATGGTACTCCTTGTACCACGATACGTGGCATGTACTGACTCCCTGTAACACATAGTCAGTGTGCCTTCTGACAGACTCTGTGCTAGTGTCTATAACACAGCACACATGCAGAGGTAAACGCCCCTGATTTGCATGGAGTCAGTTCTCAGTGCAAATGAGGAACTTCCCATTGAGATTCCGTGACGATTCGAGCCCGTGTTTTCGACATCGTCGTAAACCCATAATTTCGGTACCAGTGAACCGTAAATGATCCATATAGTATACCCTGGTGTTTTCACTAGACTACGAGCAAGAGCACTCTTGTTATGAGCACATTTCCGGTACACCGATGGCATCCATTTTAGAATACGGCATCCATCTTGAATTCTTGCCCTCACATAGTCAATGAACAAACAGTGACCTCTGACCAATTCATTACGCTAAAGGACACGTAGGCTTTAGCCGGAGATTCACCTTGTTAAATGACACGTGCACCTTAAGTCAGAAATGCTGTGGCCGCATGACTCGGCAGAAGCTGCCTCCTCTGCCTGAGGCCAGTCCTGCTATACTGGTTCTCGTGCTCGCTAGCCTGATCATGATTAGGTGGCCGAAGTCAGTAGCCTTGCCCATTTACGACCCACAAACATCTCTTATCCTGTTTTTCCATCTCTTACACCTGGCTCTGCTCCTTTCCTTCTGGGCCTTTATTAGGGGGAGGTAACGAAATTTACGATGAGGCGGTCCGACTCCTGAATGAGAAGATGACATGGGATTATGATCGAACAGTGGGAACCCCTCATTTCGTAATGTTTGACATCAGAAATTCGTTGGCAATTCCTGTTTGATGCCAAATATTTATTGTTTAGGATACAAAGGTTTTAGAAATGTACTAGTATGTGAAGAATGTTGCCCACAGCTAAAAAACGTGTATTTAAGGAGCAACCTACTTAGTGCAAATGGAACAGGCTCCTAGAATCTGCCCGTGTGTAGTTTCTGTGACTTCTGTATCCCTGCAGTAATAAACCTTTGGTCTCTGACACCACCATCGAGAAGCCCGCGTTTCTGTTTATTTGTGCACCGAGACAGGTAGAACTCAGGGGTCTTCGGGTGTTGTCCCTGACACCTCTGGACCTTAATAAAGTCCAGAACTCCAATTGGCGCCCACGTGGGGCGACGTCATTCGGTACCGGTCCAAAAGCCTGAAGAGTTCGAGAAGCTTCGTGTGAAGATTCCAGAGGGAGGCGCCCCACTTCATCGATCCCGGTATATCGCAAAAGTGGCCCGACGTTCTCTTCCACGAGGGTTCCCGTTCAGACGGCTGCAGAGGTCCGCTGCCTTGACTGTCGCCCTGTCTTGGACCCGAGGTGCAGATCTTAGTACGGCGAGACGTAGACGGGTTTCTCCTTGGTGACGTATTCAGTGCCTCAGTTAAGTATTAAGTGGTTGCTAGTTGTTTGGTTACCCTGTAAGGATTTATCAATTGGTTGCTCCTGTTTGGATAATCCTTTTAGTTCTCTGGTTTGACTTTGTTTCGTAGATTTTCGCTGGTTGTTCGTTACGATAATCTTTGGTTTGGTTTGGGTATCGATACATTTGTTCATTTGGTAGGCCTAAATTCTAAGTTCGATTGTGCATCCTTTGTTTGTGTTTGTTCTGTGTTCCGGTTTGTAAAATGGTAAGTCAGAAAAATTGTATGTTTTCATGTTTTGGTTGCAACAGGGATTCCCGGTTGGAGGATTCATGTCCGGTTCCTCCGATTGGAACTCCTATTTATGAGCTCTACTGCAAGCATGGTGTGGGTCCTATATCTTATAATGAGGTGTGGGTCCGTTACACGAAAGAGGATGGTGTTCTTAGTTGGCCACTACATGGTAGTTTTGAACCTGAAATCCTTGATAATTTGGAAGTGAAACTGTTTAAGAAGAAAGCCCGGCCGGCAATGTTTGATTCTTTCCGTTGTTGGCGAAAAGAATCCAAACAAAGAGAGATTAAGAAATTGAAGAGAGAGCAAAAAGAGCAAGAGTTGATCTTAGTACAGTCTGCTAAGCAGCTGCAACTCAATGAAACTGAGAAAGCGAAAGAGATAGCTGATAGAGAACGTAGTTTGGCGATTGACAAGTGCTACCCTGCCTTGCCATTGAGTGCTGCTAAGCCAATAGAGGATCCCGAAAAGGATCCCCTGTTGTCTTACTTGTTGAGATCACCTCCACCGTATGCACAGGGTGCTACAGCTCCACCTTTGCCAAATGTTTTGTTACCGGCTGCTGGACAGCCTGGTATGCCTGCTCCTGCTCCCTTGAATCTAGCTCCTGCACTCCCTGTGGTTAACAATATTCCTCCGGCACCCCCTCTTCCAGGGTTGCCCGCTCCTCTGCCTCTGCCTGCTCCACTTCTACCTGTTGTTTCGCAAATTACTCTACCTGCTACCTCTACACCTACTGTTTCATCTGTTCCAACTACTACTCTACTCAAAACTTCTGCAAGCTATATGACTCCGCTTTCTGTTCGTCGGAGAATCACTGAATCTGTCTCTAATATTCTATCTCCTTTTTACAAAACTCTAATTAGGAGTCCTGCCTCTGAATCTACTCAGAGACGTAGTCCGCTTCCTAGTGTTGAAGAACGAGGAATATTAGATTCCACAGCCCTTAGGTGGATTTCGAAAGTTGGAAGGTATGATGTCAACAAACATCTGTTATTTCAGCGCCAAGAGGCCCGTAGTGGTGAACGTGCGCTTTACAAATACTCATGTTATGTTATGTTTATGTTATGATGTACGAGATGTATTAGATACATTTATGCAATGGAATGAACGGACACAGCGCTATGTGTTCGATGTAATGTGTTCCCTCTTGTGGGAGGAGGACGACTCTGACTCCGTTCCGGATGAATTAATTCATGTTCAGCAAAAATTTGCCGCAGGTATGATAGTAGGTCAGGATGTAAAAAATGCGATGGAACTAATATTAGGCTATAGGTTTGATCCTTCTCTCGGCTCACCAAGGGACTTAGAGAAACGTAGCACAAAACAAGGTCGTCAATATCCGATGAGGGAGGTTCCGCCAATATGGCGCGAAGCTGTTCAAGCTGATGCGGTGAATGGTATTGTGGCCGCTCCAGCACAGTTCCAGAGAGTGTGGATACACATTCCGTGGAAACGAGCTGAAGTGTTAGCAGTAAAGCAGGCTTTGCCAGATCCGCGTAAGAATCCAGCTGGGTATTATGAAGAGCTGACTCAGACGGTTCAAGCTTGCGTAATGAATTTAGCAGACATTGACATGCTATTTGGCAATGTAGTGCCGCAACCAGTTTGGGTTAAAATTCGTACCGAAAATCATCCAGTTGCCCTTGGTGGTGATTGGCCAGCTATAGTAGCGGCAGATGGTCAACAAATTGGTGGTTCTAAGCCCGAACCTCTAATTGCTAATTTACCTGGCAGAATAATTGATTTGATGAAAACCTTGATGCCAGCATTGCGCGTTAATTGGGACAAATTGTCCGCATGCAAGCAGAAGAAAGACGAAAGCGTCTCCGACTTCTTCACTAGATTTGAAGAAACTTTTGTAGATCACAGTGGTCAGGATATGAGCACGGAGGGAGGCCAGAGATTGTTTGTCGATAAATTTGTGCACAATTTGTTACCAGAGCTTAGTAATAAATTAAAAGATTCTGAAAGTGTGTGGGCTGTCTCTACGACTGCGCAAATACTTGCAACTGCTCAGTACTATGAAAATAGGGATAAGGAAGAGAAAGAAAAGTCAGAAAAGAAAACAAAAGATTTAAAAACTAAGGTCCTTTTGCAACAGGCATATCCACCTCGCACGAATCAGACAAACTCATAGCAAGGGCCATATCAGAGGACCGATTACGGTTCCCAAAGACCGCAGTACCAATGGAATCAGTGTGCTTACTGCAAAAAGGAGGGTCATTACAAGAATGAGTGTCCAGTTCTAGCACAAAATAACAGTGCTTCAGCTCAGAGAGGTCGTGGTGGTTTTACCTCTAGAGGTTGAGGACGAGGTACTATGCCTCCGCAGACTAACGATCGTCCTTCTAATTATTTCGATCAGAGAAACGGACAATCTGTACAGCCTAGTAGATCTCAACAGTACCATGTTGAAGACTACTGTGAGGTTAGTGAGGAATTTCAACAAAATGAATACTAGGACAGCCATGGACAAAGAGAGGGAGTAGTATCAGTTCCAGGAGATCAGAGTGGGCCTTATGTCGCAGTAGCTACATCAGGTGTGGTTGAACCATTTCTGTTGGATACTGGTGCAGCAAAAAGTTCTATCATGCATGCGAAACTCCCTGGCGCACCTTTGTCCGGCTTAACAAACGTTTCAGTAGGTTTTTCAGGCGCCCCTGTCCACAACCCTGTTTCTGGTCCTTTGTCTATTTCTGTTGGACCTCGTCAATTAAAAGCACCCCTGATTTTGACGACCGGTTGCAATGAAAACCTGCTTGGTTTAGACTTGTTAAAACGCCTGTATGAGACACTGTACTGTTCTCCATCAGGAGTACAGCTTACGTTGGGTAAGAGAGTCATCTCCCCGATGTACCTGTCAATGGATGCGCTCCCACTGGAGCTGCGTTCTCTCCCTGATACTCTTTGGGCGACTGGTCCTAATGATGTAGGTCTTTTGGAAATTCCTCCTTATGTAGTAAGTTTGAAAGCAAATGTTAAATTCCCACGAATCCCTCAATATAGGATCTCTAGCGAAGGTGAACGTGCGCCTCTATTGATAGTGCAAGATTTAATACAGAAAGACGTAATAGAGGAAACTGGAGGAAATGTCTGTAACAGTCCTGTCCTGCCGATTCTAAAACGCACTGATCCTTCAAAACCTCCAGTCTACAGATTTGTAATTGACCTTAGAGAGGTTAACAAAATTGTGATTCCACAGTTTCCTGTGGTTCCAGACATTACTGCATTGTTGACGCTGATTCCTGCTACAGCCACATGGTTTTCAGTGATTGATCTGAAAAATGCCTTTTTCAGCATTCCGATAGCCGAGGAAAGCAGAGATATTTTCGGCTTCTCTCTAGGAGGTCGAAGTTTCAGGTTTAAACGTGCTCCACAAGGCTATTGTGAAAGCCCATCCATTTACAGTCAGGCATTAAAAAGTCAGTTAGATTCTTTCGTGCTTCCTACTGGTTCTGCTTTGGTGCAATATGTGGATGACCTTCTAGTGGCTGCTGATGACAAGGAAAGTTGCAAAACAGCTACAATTTCCCTACTACATCATTTATCTGATTTACATCACAAGGTGTCACCTTCCAAACTGCAATATTGTTGCCAAGAAGTGACCTACTTAGGTCATCTCTTGTCAAAGGAGGGAAGAAGGTTGACCCCAGAGAGAATAAAAGCAATTACACAGATGAATGTTCCTAGCACGCAGAGAGAAGTGCGTGCGTTTTTAGGTATTACTTCATACTGCAGGCAATGGATCCCAAATCTTTCTCTCTTGGCAAAACCATTGGTGGCCCTGACTGGAAAAGGTGTTCCGAGTCCGGTGCCATGGTCTGCCGAATGTCAGCAGAGTTTTTCTGAGTTACGAAATGCACTGTGTTCAGCTCCGGTGTTGGGTACACCTGACTACGGTAAGCCATTTACACTCTATGTTCACGAGAGAGAAGGTTGTGCGTTGAGTGTTTTGACGCAACGATTTGGCGATAAACAACGTCCTTGTGCATATTTTTCATCAACATTAGACCCAGTAGCCAGAGCGTTGCCAAGTTGCTTAAGAGCTACAGCAGCAGCTGCAGTGTCCATTCGACAATCTGCTGGTTTGGTCATGAACAATATGCTGGTGGTCATGGTTCCACATGCCGTGGATACACTCATGAACCGAACGAAGGCTCAGCACCTCACCAGTGCTAGATTATCAGGTTATGAACTGACACTGCTAGCGAGTCATATTCAGATTAAAAGATGCAATGTACTGAATCCAGCAACACTGTTGCCGACTAGCCAGGAGTCAAGTGATTCCGAACCCCATGACTGTTGTTTTAGAACCGAGGAGGAGACAAAAGGATGGATTGATCTTAAGGACACTCCGTTACCAGATCCGGATGGCACGTTATATGTTGATGGGTCTTGTTTTAAATTGGAGAATGGTGATGTGACAGCTGCCTATGCAGTAACGACTTTGAGTACGATTGTGGAGACTGCAAGAGTGAGTCAGAATTCTGCCCAAGCTGCAGAATTAATTGCATTGACTAGAGCATGTGTTTTAGCAAAGGGAAAGAGAGTGAATGTGTTCACAGATAGTCAGTATGCGTTCGGCGTAGCGCATAGTTTTGGTCGACTGTGGAAGGAAAGAGGTTTTATTACGTACCATGGGACTAAGATCCAGCATGGTCAGCTAGTCAATGACTTGTTGGAATCTCTAACCTTACTGACTGAAGTTGCGATTGTGAAGTGCAGTGCTCATCGAGCAGTTACGGATGATGTCAGTCGTGGAAATGCTTTTGCTGATGAGATAGCTAAACAGACAGCTAGGAATACGATGAGTGGGATGTATGTTGCAACGTCCGCGAGATGGGTTGCTGAATCGGGAATGTGTGAGGATACAGTGGAAAGTGTGAAAGCAATTCAGGAAGAAGCGACTGAAGAGGAAAAGCTTGTATGGAAAGAGAAAATGGGTAAATTGGACTCGAGTGGATGTTGGATTGACTTGTCGGAGCATCAGCGTTGGATGTTGCCTGATGCGTATGTGCTTGCGGTGGTAACGATGGCGCACGGGGCAGCGCACATCAGTTCTAAAGGGATTTGTAAGATGTTGGCCCCAGTCTGGAAGAATGATGGAATCAGTAAGTGCGCAGAAAGAGTGGTTAGGAACTGCATGATATGCCTGATGCATAATCCTGGCAAGGGAACCCCCACACCCACTGGACATTTCGCTCCTCCTTCTTGCCCCTTCGAAGTGATCCAGTTAGATTTCATCCACATGGATCGATGTAACAACCTTAAGTATGTCCTGGTGGTAGTCTGTGCTTTTTCAAGGTGGATTGAGGCATATCCGCTAAAAGATAACACTGCCTTGTCCACTGCAAAAATTCTCCTCAAGGAATACTTTCCCAGATACGGAATGCCACGGATTGTATGGTCAGACAATGGGAGTGAGTTCGTAGGGAAAGTTATGCAGAGTGTGTGTGCAGGCTTAGGGATTAAGCAAAAATTTCACAGTGCGAATCACCCCCAGTCAGCAGGTTTAGTTGAAGGGTACAATGGTACACTTAAACTGAAACTTGCTAAGATCCAAGCTTCCACGGGTTTGTCCTGGCCAGATGCACTACCGCTGGCCTTGTTATCCACTAGAGCGACTGTGCACTCTTGAGTAGGGCTTAGCCCATATGAGATTGTGTTCGGTCGCCCTGCAAATGTTTGGGGGGTCCCGAGACCACGAGAGTTCAAACAGCTAGAGTACCCAATGTTAATCGATTACCTTTTTGACTTGACTGCTAAATTGAGTCTCATTCACCAACAGGTTTTCGATGCATTGCCAAAGCCTCCGGAAAGTCCAGTTCACCAACTGAAACCCGGCGACTTCATCGTCATCCGAAACTTCGGACGGACCAGGAATCTCCAACCGAAGTTTGTGGGCCCTTTTCAAGTGCTCTTGGCGACAAAGAATGCAGTACGCGTGGCTGGCCGGAAAAATTGGGTTCACGCTACTCATACTAAGCGTGTACCCCTTCCACTCCCTTATGACAACTGGGTTAGACAAGGAATTGGTGCCTCTGATACAGAACCTGTTCCTAGATATGTTCCTTTCAGTGATGCAGAACTGACAACTGATTCACTGAACTCTGACTCCTCCCCTGAAGCTGCTTCTTTGATCACTGACCAGAACACTGCATCGAACGAACACTTGTCATCTGCGAATTCGAATATTGTTGCCCCTACTGGAAACAGACTATTCCCGGATCAAACAACGCCAGGAAAACTGAGATACAACCTCCGTTCTCATTCTAAGGACAAATAAAGCAGGAAACTGCCTATTTTTCATATTTGATCTATTACATTGCCTCCAGCCAGGAAGTTTACTGAATATTTTGTATTTCCCTGTTTATTTCTGTTGCTTTCATTACCCTGCCGTCTGGGTCACCGTAGGGTCGTGGCTTTGTGCCTAGTTGAATCTGCGGGAACAGACACAAGGTCGGTCTTTCTGTTAGTTTTGGGAACTCCCAGGGCTGATAGAGGCATTTTCAACTACGTACATATCATCAGTGGTCGCGAGCGGTTGTAGAAGATGGAGCTTCCTGGGCTGCACCGAGAAAATGTAATTTATGTTCGCAGAAATAGATTATACAAAATTCTACATAACAAATGTTTCCTGATGTAATGTGCAATTACGTTTTTGATTATTTTAATAACGTTGGTGGGTGGAATTGCCTTTGGTATTCATCTAATCTTTTCACCAATCACTACTACGGTACCTCCCCCTGTTCTTGTTTCTCCTACTGTTGCTTCTTTTCATTCCTTTCATTCGTTTCCTGAACATGAGCAAGCTCGATGCTCAGAGTTCATAAATAACACTTTTGTACAGCTCTTGCACCAACACCAACTAGTAGTTAACACAAAGACTGCTGGGTGTGCGGTTTGATACCACATACTATGGATAAAGGCATACCATACCTGGTCTTGCCTTTTAGCTATAATGGATCATGTCGGGCCTTTCAGACTGTATTTGTCTATGCCCTCGAGACCTATCCCCCGCGCCCTCCACGTTCCACCAAGTATAACTCCGCTAATAAAGCCTTGCTAAAGTGAATAACTGACATGATTAAAGACGTCAATAACTCCCCGTTTATACCTAAAGATGAGCTACGGGTTTATTTGAGTTGGAATGCTACGGAGTATAGCATTAGTTTGGGTGAAAACAAGCGTAAGAGCTCCACTCCAGTTTGGGTCGTACCTCACCGAGGTCAATTCTGCCTGGAAGGTAATGGGAGAAATCCAAGAGCTCGGCTAGGGAAGAGTGACTGTGTTGAAACTTATGTGTATCCATCAAACTCTTCCCCTGCCTTCCTAACTGCTAAGGGTACCTACTTCATCTGTCGAGACAGGGCATATACATGGTTGCCTGCTGACTTTTCAGGTTCATGCTATATTGCTCGACTGTTGCCTCCGACATACACAGCTGCCTCAAATTATCACAAAACCAGAGTAGTAAGAGGTGTTTTCAGCAAAGAAGACACCGCTGGTCAGGAAGCCGGAGACTTTTTCAAAGGTTTTCTTCCGTTCTGGGGGCCTATGGCCAATAGTAGAAATCTACGTCAGCTAACACGGGTAGTTGAATCTACTATTACAGAAACTGCTGGTGCCCTTAGTAATTTAACAGCTGAGCTCCAGGCGGATCGTCTCATGACATTACAGAACCGTATGGTTCTAGATGTAATACTTGCAGATTGAGGTGGGGTATGCAGAATGATCCAATCGAGCTGCTGTGTTTATATCCCCAATAATGCTCCAACAGTGTACGAAGCGATCTCTAAACTACACAAGATTTCCGACTCTATTCATGTAGACAAGGGAAATTGGTCGTTAATGGAATGGCTTGGAACTCTATTATCAGCGTGGGGATGGAAGGTTCTGATGGTCGTTGGTATTGTCTTAGTGTTCCTATTCTCGTGCTGTCTTGTTATCCAGTGTGGCCCTGCCTTGTGTAGCCTCTGTGCTGCAACTTGTTTAAGGAAACCACCAGTGTTGGGAGACAAGGTGCGAGAAAGAATAATGCTACAGCAACATATCACTGACCTAATGAGCATCGAGATAGACTCTGACATAGAGTGAGTAATTGCCTATGTAAGGGCAAAAGGAGGGTCTGAGGTTCCGTGACGATTCGAACCCGTGTTTTCGACATCGTCGTAAACCCATAATTTCGGTACCAGTGAACCGTAAATGATCCATATAGTATACCCTGGTGTTTTCGCTAGACTACGAGCAAGAGCACTCTTGTTATGAGCACATTTCCGTTACACCGATGGCATCCATTTTAGAATACGGCATCCATATTGTATTCTTGCCCTCACATAGTCAATGAACAAACAGTGACCTCTGACCAATTCATTACGCTAAAGGACACGTAGGCTTTAGCCGGAGATTCACCTTGTTAAATGACACGTGCACCTTAAGTCAGAAACGCTGTGGCCGCATGACTCGGCAGAAGCTGCCTCCTCTGCCTGAGGCCAGTCCTGCTATACTGGTTCTCGTGCTCGCTAGCCTGATCATGATTAGGCGGCCGAAGTCAGTAGCCTTGCCCATTTACGACCCACAAACATCTCCTATCCTGTTTTTCCATCTCTTACACCTGGCTCTGCTCCTTTCCTTCTGGGCCTTTATTAGGGGGAGGTAACGAAATTTACGATGAGGCGGTCCGACTCCTGAATGAGAAGATGACATGGGATTATGATCGAACAGTGGGAACCCCTCATTTCGTAATGTTTGACATCAGAAATTCGTTGGAAATTCCTGTTTGATGCCAAATATTTATTGTTTAGGATACAAAGGTTTAAGAAATGTACTAGTATGTGAAGAATGTTGCCCACAGCTAAAAAACGTGTATTTAAGGAGCAACCTACTTAGTGCAAATGGAACAGGCTCCTAGAATCTGCCCGTGTGTAGTTTCTGTGACTTCTGTATCCCTGCAGTAATAAACCTTTGGTCTCTGACGCCACCATCGAGAAGCCCGCGTTTCTGTTTATTTGTGCATCGAGACAGGTAGAACTCAGGGGTCTTCGGGTGTTGTCCCTGACACCTCTGGACCTTAATAAAGTCCAGAACTCCACCATTTGAGTTTGAATCAGCGCTGCACGAGCACCAGTGCAATCTATATTATAGAGAGGACCACAGAAGGGATGGCGGCCTCTTCTATAATACCAGAGTGCCACAGTGAGTGAAAAAGCAAGATCACACACTTGTGCACCCTGAGCACTTTCAATAACACAGCCCCTGATACCCTTCCATCCTCAGCTCCCTTCAGCAGGATGCCACAAACCCTTTTCCCAGTCCCTTTCAGGATTTCAGATGTTCTCTTCCCTCTGGTGTCTCTCAAGTATTCCCTTCCCCTGCCCTTCCCACATATTTATAAACATCTGTAATCCCACAATTATTTGTCCCTATGGGTTTTCAATCCCTGTCCATCGCCACACATACTGCAGACAGAGTTCTTGGCATTGACTCGGTCACAGAACAGACTTTTCGATCATGACAGAGATCTTATGTCTCAACAACACCTGATCCACCAATCCTCTGCTTCCTCCGGGTCAATTTATGGCTCTTCTCAGGTTCATGGAGACACCTAGGATGCAGGAGGCAGGGAAGTCCGGGATAGACTGACTATTAACAGCTTCCACAAGGTAAGTGTCAGCCCACGGCAGGCAGCGGATCACTGCCTGGCATTCCTCCATGCCTCCCCTGTCTCCAACCCTGGGATGTAGGAGGAGACAGGGATAGTGAGCACTGTACAGCTTTGCAGCACTGTAGCTTCACTGCAGTGAATAACTGGAACATATCTATCTGTTCTTGCTAATGGCTTCATGTAGAAGCCACACACTACAAACAAGTGCTGCATGTTGCTGTTTGCGTGCACACTGCGCGTATTGATTTGCACTGTCAATTCTGATTATTCACATTTTCTGCTTTTAGGCCACTGTTTGTCACAAGATGCTACAGTGCCTCCTTGCTTAGAGACCTGCCCCCTGGACTGGCTCTACAGTAGAAGCACCTGTTACTACTTCTCGACGATATATAGAAAGGAAGGGGATTGGGACGAGAGCCAGAAGTACTGCTCCTCACAGAACGGGTCCCTAGCGCTGTTCGACACTCAGGAGGATCTGGTAAGGACATGAAACAAAAAAAATATATATTTAGGACTATTTACCTTTTTGTAATGCCATGTAGGCTGGTTTTTTTTGATAAACAAATGTGATTGAGTTTCATGCCATGAGAGAAAAGAACATTGTGACCCACATTTGGTTTATCCGAGAAAATTACATAATGTGATTGCAAGGCATTGACATTCAATTGATGCAACATTTTGCAGTGCAGCAGCGACAAGGACACCCCCACCATTAAGCTGTCCCATGGAGTTATCTGCCCAGCCACTTCCCCCATACTCAGCCATGTTCAAGGGGGCTGCCCATGGCCTCATAGAGCGGTTCCTCTTGCAGTGCACACCAATCAACACCCTGGTGCCATTGAGAGAGAGAGTGGGCAGTGAAGGGGATCTCCAACAGGCAGCGATAATTCATTTAGAGACCATAAGGGCCACCACAGGATTGATCGGTCAGCCTTGTACCCTCCTAGCCCTCAAGGACACCCAGTAAAAGCATGAGGAGGGGGAGGGAGACCTCCCATCCCAGCACCTCCATTAACTCTCCCACTACTGCGGACCAGAACCTTCGAATTAGAGGGCAAAGCCAAACCACCTGGTGAAAACCGGCAGGGGCATCACCACACCGAGGGCATGAGGGCTCTCGAAGCCTGGTGAAGCCTAGTTGGAGAAAGATTGGCACTATATAAGTAGTATGTCTGGACCAGGCATACCTTGAAAGAGGTTGTGACCATCCTTGGCGTCATCAGTGCGTTGCACCAGTCGTCATCTTCAGAGGCCCCAGCCACGCCTCCCATTGGCCCCTGATGTGGTCTAGGGGGCCTCGTGCATTAATCATCAAGGTTCTGTACATTTGTGGGACTCCCCCTTTGCCCAAATCACCCATGAACAGCTTAGTCTCTAGTGGACTGAACTCTGGGAGTGTGTCAATTTGAGAGAGATCTGGCTAAAGTGCATGACTTAGTTGAAGGAATTAATAAAATTGTGCATGGGTCAAGGCATATGTTGTTTGGAGTTCTTGATATGAGTGCATATGGCTCCTTGACCAGACAAACCCAAGCTGTGAAATCCCAATAACGTCAAATTGTCCAAAACTCTGTAAAGACGCTGCCTTTCTCAGACAGGTACAAAGCCAGAGGTGTTTACTGTGTGAGTTTGGTGTCCCAGTGATTGTGCCGTACAGCTGCCCTCCACGCCTGTAGGGCCAATCTGGTCACTAAGCCTATAGAGTTAGTGATAGGAGAACTGTATAGAATAAACAGAAGTTGGGGGAATCCCACTAGGGTTAGCTCCAGACAATAGGCTGGATCTGACCATCCCCCAATAAACCAATCATGGATAATCAGAAGGTGTGAAACTAAGTGATACAGGTAGAGGTTAACCATACCCAATCTGCCATCGTAGGGGCCCCGCTGGCAATGTGTAAATGCAAAGCCAGCCCTAGAACCATGCCATGGAAAGGAGATTAGGATCTAGGTCTGGAACAATTTCTGCAGGATGAGGAATGGCAAGTTTTGAAAGATGTAAGGAAAACGAGGTAGAATCATAAATTTATATTGGGCAATATGTCCATTTACATTTAGCAGGAGGGATTGCCATCTAACCAAGTTGTCTCTAAATTTCCGCTTGAGTGGTTCTATCTTAAAAGACCATGCAAGCTTGGGATATAGTACAACCCACATGCTGAGATATTTGAAGCTCAGGCGGCGGATGGGTATGGCATCCTGCCAGTCAAAACAGTCCTGGGAATGGGCCAGAGGCACAAATATTGATTTAGCAGGGTTTACCCTAAGACCCGAGGTCTACCCCAAGCAATGTAAAAGGTGAAGACAGCTGGGCCCTCTCTGTTCGGGATTCGCCAAGTAAAGCAGGACACCATCCGCGTGCAATGCTATACAATCGTTATGATCAGCGCTCCATTTCCATCCATGGATCTGCACATCTACTCGGGTGAGTTGTGGTAGAGGCTCAAGCATGAAAAGAAGTGGGGATAGGGGACAACCCTGCCTGGTCCCTCGACCTATGGGGAAGGCAAGGGAGAGGACCTCTAAAACTGAGCTCTCTCCATTGGATTAGAGTATAGTGCTCAGACCAGCCTCTAAAGTGGGTCCTGATTCCAGCTCGTGCCAACACTAGTTGGAGGTAGCCCCTGTTCACCGTGTCAAACGCCTTTTCAAAGTCTATAAAAAGTAACACCGAAACTGGGTACAAGAGTTGACGGTGGGCAAAGGCCACATAAAGCCACCTAAGTCAGTGTTGCGTGTTTTGGGTCTGCACGAAAACCACTCTGATCAGGGGTATCAATGTTGGTAGGACCTGCAGTCGGGCAGCCAGTAGGATCACAAAGATCTTAACTTCCCCTTTGATTAGGGATACCGTGCGATAGCCAGCTCATGAAGTAGACAGAGTTTGTGTTTTGGGATCACCACAATCGTGGCAGTATCTATCTCTGTGGCAAAGGCACCCAATTCTCCCACCTCTAAAATATCTCGAGGTACCAGGTTATATTCCACAGGGAACTCGTCAGGACTGGTGGGTCTTCTCCGGTGCCACGGCAGATAATGCAGCCTCTACTTCTTCAACTGAGAAGGGTTTCTCTAGAGCTCTATCTTTAACCCGGGAGAGGTGAGGAAGGGAAATGTCAGAGGAGTTAAGCAGAGAAGGCCATGTCTCTTCGAGATGAGACATTGTATAAGTGATGATAGTAACGGCTAAAGGCCTGCGTAATCTCAGGAAGGGGTTGGAAGGAAGCACCATGTTCATCGATGATCTCTGGCACAATCCTATTCATGTGAGAGTGGAAGGCCAGCCAATAGATCAGCTTCCTGTTTTATTCCCCCACCCATATATTCTAGCCGTTATGGCATGCCATAGATGTTTGGCCGCCTCTAGAGATTGGGGGCGAAACTTGTCATAGAGAACAGACAGTTGTTGGGGATATCACCATCAGGATCCACCTCAATCTGAGTCTCTAAGCGGAGAGCACATGCCTCCAACTCATTGATGTGTAAGGAGCGGGTGGGTATGACTAAGTGCCCTTCTCTGCATTATAACTGCACTCTAGTACACAGACTTGCCATGGGCATAGTTTTAGGGGGATGTTTGGGGTGTGACACCCCCCAAAGAAATATAACATTGGCTTGATATTTGGGACCCGGGGCGCTGAGGCAGGCCTGCAGTTTCTATGTTAGTTTTTCTCGTCCTAATTTCACTAAAAGGTTTAATCTTGTTCACTTTATTGACCAGGACTTAACAACCAACTTTATTTAGCCAGTAAATTTAAGATTCACACCCCTCGAATCTCACTGACTAAGCTATGCCCATTGGACCTGCTTCCCTTACAAGGAAAAGAGTTATATTCTGAGGAGTTCACAATTGTAGTGTAGTGTAGTTCCTATTTTTCCTGTAGGCCCTGCGCATTGGAATAACATAAACAGCAGTGTAGACGTAGGACTGATGTCATCTAGGTCTCTACTGACTATGTTAGACTTGATTTAGGTTTGTGCCAGCTAGCTCAGAGGTCACTGAAAACTTTCTTGACTGAATAGGAAGTGATCAGCTTCCCTGGCTCAGACAAGAAGGGATTCAGCTTCCGACAACCGCATAAACATGACAACTTTGCTCCCTCAGAATAAGAGTCAATCTCTAGAGTCGTGTGAAACAATAGACAGCTATTTCACTCAGTCAGATGTGCATTCTTAGTTTCACCAGAGTGCAGAGAATAGAGAGACAGGCATTTTCAATGAAAGGTATTATTTATTGAGCAGTCTTCCTTCTCATGCAAGAGAAATGAATTGCCACAATTGCAATACTTAATGCAAAGTAAAGTACGTACAGTAAAAGGAGTATTATGAAATAATACTGTAAAAGCATTGATATGGTTTCTTAGCCATAAGACACTTTAAAATGGATAAAATATATATACATATATACATAGGCTAACGTGCTCAACTTGTGCTTCTAAAATACGCCTACCCTGGTGTACCTGACCTAAGCCTAATACGTGTGAAGGAGTAGGTAAGTAGCAGTTTAAGTTAAGTAGGTTTTTGCCAAGAATCTGACTCAAGAATTCTCTCTAAGGGTTTAGTCAGCACTGTACCTTGGGAATAGAATGTAGGAGGTCTGGTATCTCTCTCTCAGGACTCGATATTCCAGTCACCCGCAAGGGTAGGCTGGAAACGCCGGAGCTGGATTTCCTCGGCAGGAGAAAAGACAGCGTCTTTCTCAGCGCGAGGGGCAGCGTCCGTGGGCTCTCGCGTCTGCTGGGCTCTCGGCAAGTAGATTAGCTGCTCTGCTCCGAAACCACCACTGTGTGTTTGCTTAAGGCAACGTTGGTATATTTATACCTGAAAGGTGCCGATTTTGACGTAAGGTTTGGACATAAGACGTCAATAAAGATGTCACTAAGAACTGGCCGTTCTTACAGTGCTCGCAGGAGTTCTATTACAAATCAAAACAAAGCAAGCAGGGATTTCCCAGGTTGCTGGAGGTTTGGTGTGTTGAAAGAACTCGTTGTGCTTTCTAGGAATCTAAGGAAGTAGCTTTTGCCATGCCTTGGGCTGCAAGGGCGATTTACTGAAATATGGATCTGTTTCTTATGCCATTATAGGGGTATTTATTGATTATAGTCGTGTAAGGGCATAAAATTGTAATATTGATTCAGGTTCCGAGATAAAAACACTACAGTAGATGGCCGGAAATATACCTAATCACTGACTCCTGTTAAATTAATATTTTTCTATCATATGTCTGACAACTCATATTTTGAAGGCATGGCCTCCAAAATTCTGGGTGTCCCTCAATCAATTCTGTTGCTTGTGGATGACCATCCTTGGTGTCTCAGACCCACATGGTGCTACTAAAATGGAGTGCAGTTCTGGCTGGTTTTGCTCCAACAAAGAGCATTGGGCCTTATTATGAGTTTGGGGGTCACTTGGACCGCTATATCGATGGTGGAGGTCCAAGTACAGCAAGCTCAGCGGTCTGACCAGCATATTACGAGTTTGGCGGTTTGGCTTTTCGAAGACTGCTGCTGGACTGCCGAGACCACCAGCAGACAGCTGACCACTGGTTTGCGATCGAGGAAATGCAGCCGCCATAGGTTGGTACAAAGGAGCTGCACTGCTGTGCGTATTAGAAGTTGGCTTTTCCAGGTGGCAGTGACGAAAGATTTGGGGAGCATACTCACTCCTTTCTTCTCCTTCCAGGTAGATTCCACTGGGGATCCCTTACTCCACACATTGCGCTCACTAACTTGCCGTTGCTGAGCCACATGCAAGAAAACCCCAAGCAGATAGTGGAATTTGGCCAGAACTCCCCGTTACACGTGTAACACAGAGTGGATAAAACGCTGCCAACTGCGCCAGTGGAGCAGAGCGAAATCTATTGGCCACCTCTAGTGGTGGTGATAAAGGGGTGTTAGGAAGGTATAGGATTATGTTATGTGGTTTGTAAAATGCAGCATCAGTGGGTAGAGTATCGTGGTGCTGTGTTTTAATAAAATATTTTTAAATTGGCTCAATGCATACACAATACAAGAGGCAAAAATGCATCCATGATTATGGCACAATCAAATTCATATCAGATAATACATAAAGCAAAAATTAATCCAAGCTCTTGGTACAATCAAATTCATATCTCATAATTGATGAATAATTAATTGATAAAGCAAAAAAATCAATGGCGCCTAAAACACACACACACCTCTCCTACTCAAATGAAATTATAACATCCAGCATCTAAACTCTATATCTCCTCTTGTCCCACCAGTGGAGTGAGATGCCCCCATATTTTGTTACATTTGTACAATGAACCAGCTCATTTTGCATAATTTTTGTTTCCTAAAAACGAATCCCAATTTCACTTTCCACTGATAATATGTTGGAGTGAGGTTGATCACCAGTAATTTGCAATGACAGATCTGGCTATCAAGTTGAATATCAGCCAATCCTTTCTTGCCCCTGTGGAATTTACCCCACAATGTCTTGAGCTACCCATTAAGATTTCCAGTACATCAGGAGTTTTACCCTCCGTAGACAATTGTACATAGCTGTTATAACTTTATGCCAATAATTCCTAATACATTGCATGAACAAATCATACCAGTCTGAGAATCCTCTTCCCCACATCTAGGACAAGCTAATGGTATAATTGGATTTCTTTTATGGAGATACCGCTGGGTATAATAGACTTGCCTCTGCACGTATACCTACATACGCCTAAAGTTGGCCCAGCGTAATGTAGAAGCATTAAATTGGATAACCTCCTCTCAATCACGGTGACTAATCCGCGCGGAAGTCTCACATAGTGACAACAATTCTATGATGTCCTTCATGGCCCTCTTCAGTTATCTTTTGTTGCAGGCTCTCCAGTAGAGCAATAATTGAACCTCTTATAATAATATCTTCCTCAGTAATGCACAGTTCTTCTTTGAGATTTTTAAACTTCTGGTAGGTACTGTCACTAGTAAGAGGTTGAGAGTGCTGGTAGCAAAACTATTGTCTAATAATGTCTTTTAGTTTGGGCATGCCACTATCTTGACTCGTGGCAAGACAATTTGTTCCAATGAAACTGCAGCTTCGGGTGCCTGATATCACACTGAATTTTATGTATGCTTCAGTCTTCTTGGAAGGGGTGCCAGGGCACTGTAAAGGTACACGTGAGAAGTAGTCAGCAGGGTTTTCATCTTTCCCTGGATGATGCAGGGATGGTGTAGTCGTATTCTTGCAATCACAGAAGCCAACATTCAATGAGAGAGGGCATTTTTGCCTTTGGATTACCAAAGATGGTCAACAATGCTTGATGATCTGTCACAAGCGTGAAAGGCTTCCCATACAAGACTACATGGAAATGCCCACACGCCCAACCTACTGCTAAACTTTCTTTCTCAGGTTGTGACTAAGCACCTTCAGCCTGGAACAAACTTTTGCTTGCATATGCTACTATACGTCTATGAGCATTTGGGTGTCCGCTGTGCTGTGCCAGTATGGCACCTAACCTGACAGAAGTAGCTTCAACAACAACCTCGATATTCCATTTCAGTAGCGTTCTCAATAGCTGGTTTGATTTGCTGGAGTCTTTGCTCGCATTCATATGAACTCATTAATGTGTAATTGGACTTTCATAGTCTTGAGTTTTCCCAAGCCATGAACTAACAAAGGGAATTGCCTTACTATTTCGTGATGAGCGTTCAAGGTATAGTTTATGGTTATCAGTCACAGTCTGCTATCTCCTTGTTAACTACAAACAGTTCGGAACCCTAAACTGGGGAGGGCCAATGTACTCTATGCATTTTCTAAAATGACTTACTTTTTGTCAATATCCAGTGTGCATGCATCAACCCTAGTTGACTCTGTGCTTCCAGGAATGACGAGGTGTAAACTGCAGCTCTGGGAAGCAGTAGTACTGACGTTAGTAGGTACCTGGGGCAGCATTGGTAATCTGTTGACTCGAGACGCTGTACAGTTGAAAGTCTAAGATCAGGGAGAATGGTATTTTTCTTCTCTCTACCAAATACTCAGCTCCTTAAAGAACATTGATCTTTTGGGACTAAACAGAAGTAGACTAATGAAACAGAACGGAGGCAGCACCAAGGATGAAGTAGCCAGGACAATGTAGTATCAAAAATAAATTCTTTTATTTTCTCATTTATAGGACAGCCAACGCGTTTCGCTCCCCAACCATAGGAGCTTCGTCAGGGCGGGAGTATTGGTCAGAACTTGAAGCGACGAAAAATGACGTCAATGGGATCGTTAGATTCGAACAGTACAGATGCCTATATCAAAATTCCGTTATCCGGATAGTATTTTAGCCACGTCAGGGTTTTTATACATAAAAGACACAATTGGTCCAAGAAAGTGATGTTCCAAAATTAGTGTAAAATTTCTGGCATCCAAAGAACAGTGCATGCGCAGACCATAATAAGCTGCCACCAAAATTGCTCAAGAGCCTCCTTTCAATACGGTGTCCCCATGACGGATTCGATCAGAAGTAGACTAATGCTTGAACATATTTTTAGGAAGCGGGGGTTCCAATCCATCGTGTTGTGTGAGTTTGCAGTGACGGAACCCTTGTGGCCCCTGATGGACTCCATAGAACTGTGAAGTAAGCGTTAGAGTGGAGTAAAGTGAATGCAGGTTTAGAATGTTGAGTTTGTAGTTACACACAGAAGAACAAAAAAGTGTTATACTAAGATTTGTGTGTGGCATAGTCATTGGCAAGCACCCAGGCTGGGGAGGATGCTACAACAGGCAACAGTCAACAGACAACTCTCCGCCTTCCTCAAACCGTCAACAGACAACTCTCGGCCTTCCTCGAGACCAACGGATCCCTCGACCCCTCACAGTCTGGCTTCCGAGCAAACCACAGCACCGAGACCGCCCTCATCGCAGCCACCGACGACATCAGGTCCCTGCTCGACAACTGGGAGACTGCGGCCCTCATCCTCCTAAACCTCTCAGCAGACTTCGACACCGTATGCCACCGCACCCTGATACAGCACCTCAGCAACACCGGAATCCAAGGAGCAGCCCTGGAATGGATCATCTCGTTCCTCGACGGAAGAACCCAGAGAGTCCGCCTCCCCCCGTTCCGCTCTGCGGCCACCAAAGTTATCTGCGGCGTACCACAAGGATCCTCACTCAGCCCCACCCTCTTCAACGTCTACATGAGCCCTCTTGCAGCCATCGCACACCAACACAACCTCAACATCATCTCGTACCCCGACGACACCCAGATGATCCTCTCCCTCACCAACGACCCCGCCACCTCCAAAACCAACCCCCAGGAAGGAATGAAAGACGTCGCGGAATGGATGAAGACCAGCCGTCCGAAACTGAACTCAGACAAGACGGAAGTCCTCATCCTCGGATCATCTCCCTCCGCCTGGGACGACTTCTGGTGGCCCCCTCCCCGGGACTGCGCACCCAAGCCAACGGACCTCACACGCAACGTGGGCTTCATCCTGGACTCATCCCTCACGATGACCAAGCAAGTCAACGCTGTCTCGTCATCCTGCTTCAACACCCTGCGCATGCTCCGAAAGATCTTCCGATGGATCCCCGCCGAAACCAGGAAGACGGTCACCCAGGCCCTCGTCGCCAGCCGTCTGAACTACGGGAACACCCTCTATGCTGGAATCACAGCCAAACTCCAGAAAAGACTCCAGCGCATTCAGAATGCCTCAGTACGACTCATCCTGGACATCCCACGTCACAGCCACATCTCTGCCCACCTGAAATACCTGCACTGGCTCCCCATCAACAAGATCACGTTCAGACTCCTCACCCACGCACACAAGGCTCTCCACAACGCAGGCCCGAAGTACCGCAACAACCGCCTCACATTCTACACACCCACCCGCCATCTTCGATCCGCCAGCTTCGCCCTCGCCTCCGTTCCACGGATCCGCAAATCCACCGTCGGAGGAAGATCCTTCTCCTACCTGGCAGCCAAGACATGGAACTCCCTCCCTACTCACCTACGGCTGACCCTGGACCATCTCTCCTTCAGGAAACAACTCAAGACCTGGCTGTTCAAGCAGTAGCGACCCCCCCACCCCCTCAGCGCCTTGAGACCCTAACGGGTGAGAAGCGCGCTATACTAATGCTGTTGATTGATTGATTAATTGATTGATTGATTGATTGAACAGGTGACGAGATAGGGTATAAGTAACCCGAAGACCGATAGTGATCTCCCAGAGAGTTTACAGTTGTCTGGCAAACTGCTCGTGCTTGCCACGTGTACGTCTGTCGATGTGCAGAATCAACGTTTTGTGTATGTGAAGTCCAAGGGCAGCTCCAGTCTGTGTAAAGCATTTGAAGATAACTGAAGCTTCATTGAAAAGTGTACACATCGTTGGCCAAGACCTTGCTGGGACGGCCACAAAGAGAGTTACTGTGCTGCTACGTAACTCAAAGCCATACATAATACAAAATGATAACGCTGCAAACAGAAATGTGCAAGGCATAGATCAACCAGGTTTCAGGCAGTAAAAAGGAAAGCCCACGAGCAACGGAATTCAAATACAAGAAACTGCCATCTTTTTACCAGAACTGAGTAATGAGAGTCATCGAGCCACAGCGCTGAGCGGGGTGACCCCAGAATAAACCTGTGGGTTGTGCTTGCCGAGCTGTCCATACCCAAAGCGGCACACCATCAAAGCTGCCGGGTGGCAGCTCATAACTACTCCAAAGGTCTCCTGAAACCAAAGGACTCCTATGGAGACCAAGAGGGAGGCCAAGGGTCCACAGACTGTCCAAGATGACCCTGAGGCCAGCATGTCATCAGGCCTCAGATGTTTCGCATGAACAAGATCACCAGACGTCGTTGGAGGTAATGCTCTCCTCTATATCAGTAAGTTAAACACAGGTCTACAGTGCAGTTGACTGCCTGGAAAGAGACATTTGATGACTTCATTGATGCAACAGAAGAAGCAGATGACACGAAGATTGTCAATTACCTTAAGAATCTTGCTGGTGGAGGTATAGTTTTTGGGGGTGTCAAAAGGCACTGCGTACTTCTATTCATGTACTTACAGTATCCCTATCGTATCCTTAGAGAAATCAAAATTGCTTGCATACGCTATGTCATCATTGAATATTTATTAAAATAAAAATATATTTCTAAAAAAAAGAATCTGACGGATGAAGTTGTAAAAGAAGTCATAAACAAAATGCCTCCAGCTGACTAAATTGCATACAGTCAAATCAAAGCAGCCTTGCATCTCAAGTTCAATCCAATCCCGAATGTAGATTACAAAAGGTACATCTTCAGTCAACAACAACAGAAGGCTAGTGAGACCAATGGTGAATTTCTTAAGACTGCATACACTCATCAAATACCGTAAATGTAATTAAAATAATGATGAGGATGCTACACGTCCCAGAGTGATTGACAGTTTGTTATCAGATTAGTTCAGAATGCTGAGAGAAAAGCTTGGTCTGGAGTGAGTTTTCATGGCTGTCAGAGATGAAGAGCATGCCGATTGACAAGCTGCTAACATGGAGGCCGGAGATGCCAAGAGTAAGTCAGTCATGAATGTAAAAAGTAAGACAAAACGTAAGGCCAAGGGACACAGAGTGATTTCTCCTCAGAAAAATAAGTTGTGCTTCAGGGGTGGATTTTTGTTTCCACACAAAGGTAAATGTCCCACCATTGGGCAGATCTGCAAGGGTTGTGGAGAGGAGAACCATTTTGTAACGGTCTGCAAGACGAATGAAAAAGTGCAGCACAGCGTGAATACAAAATGGCCACCTGAACATTCCAGAAGCGACTTTCAAAGCACTGCCACAGGGCCAAGCAACCACATCAGCTGAGACAAATCAACACCAAACTAAGTCAATTGGCATCCAAATCTTTGTCAAACTGTTTTTCAGTATCAATGTCAAGTAAAAATGAAGAAGATGATTGTGCCATGACAATACTTACCTCAGAGAAATGTGTGCATGTTAGAACGGCTGCAAGTGAGGAAAAATACAGATCCAATCAAAGATGACATGACAAAGCACCAAAGTTGTTCAAACATTGTCCGAAAAACACACTAAAAGTCAACGTTGTTTAATATCTTTCATTATTGATAGTGGTGCATCGATAAATATTATGCCTGAGGAGAAATATAATGAACTGTCTTCATTGCCTTGACTTACGCCATTGAAAACTAAAGTGTATGCGTGGGCTGCATTGATGCCACTTGAAAAGTTATCAAATGTGGAGTAGCCTTGTTTAAACAACCTAGGGATAAGCATCAAAAAATTAGCATGGCAATAGTGCTGCAGATTGGGTGCTGACAGTCTACCTTTGTCTTTAGTAAGACTACGCTTTTCAATACTGGGGCAGAGGGATTGTTTTTTCCACAAAAAAACAACTAAATAAACCTTCTAAAGTTTTAAAAATCATTTCCCTCAATCACAATAGGCATTGCGGATAGTTAAAACACAATCAAGAGTACGGTTTTCATTTTTATCGTTCCGTCTCTCCCTCTTATTGAAATGGGAAAGTGGTCCCAGCGGTTGAAAAGGGATTGCATTTTTGCAATTTACAGGTCTATGTTCAGTTTGTACAAATCAAGCTCCTCAGAGAATCAAATTCCTACACATCGCCCTTAGATCTCTTGGAAGGGCATCTCTGTGGGCGTTAAGGAGCAGAAGCCATGATTTAGACTTATTATTCTTATAACCACCCCGCCTTAGCAAAATTATCGATAACATTAAACAGTGCTACAATTGATTGGAGCTGGGGGAAGAAAATTACCACAAGATCATCCGCAAAAGTTTTACTTTCAGCGCCCACGGAGTGATCCCCTCTATCTCTATCATAGATCTAAAAACTCTTGTCAACGGCTTGAAACATGAAACAAACAAGAGAGGTGACAACGGGCACCCCTGCCTCGCACTTCAGGAGATCTGGAATCCTTTAGAAATGTTGCCATTAATTATCATTGATGCATTTGCCCCAGTATAAGTAACCCTCCAGACATTTATTAGCCTATCAGGGAACCCCACCCTTTACAGCACCGAGAATAAAAAAGTCCAGCGAACCCCATCAAATGCTTGGCACCAGTAAGAAGAAAAGAAGCTGGACTTCCATTAGCCCCAACTTAATCAATGGCTTCGACCAAAAAATAGGTATTGGTACAAAGATGTTGTTTGGTCATTAAGCCATTTTGATCCTTATGAATATTTTGCAGAATTTGTGGCGCTAATAATTTGGCAAGATTTTGTAATCGGTGTTGAGTAGCGTTATGGGGCGAACTGAATTTAAATTTACAGGGCTCCTGCTTCTCTTCAAAAAGTAAGCAGATAATGTTTCCTCTCAGTATGGAGGGAGGTATGCCACCCCCTGCTAATATATGGTTAAACAGTTGCGCCATCGGCCCCTTGCGCTGCTTTACAAAGAGCTGGTACCACACAGATTGGTACCCATCTTCCTGAACTTCCTACCCCTAGACCGGATTTTAATCACCTCTGCCATCTCCTCTGGAGGGCGCACTAATTTGGCTGCTCCGACTGCTGGTAAATTAGAGGGGGGCACTTAAGATAGTCATTCTTAATACAGGTGGGCAGACACTTCTGTATAATGCTCTTCGATATCCTTGTGGAAAAGCAATTCTAGTCTCTGAGGGTCCTGAGTGACTTTTACTGCCTCGGGATCATAGAGCCTGGTAATATGAGGAGGGGCTGCTCCAGACTTGGTGTGCCATGCCAACATTTCCCCATTATGCTGCACACCTTCAGAAAGCATTGGGGTAACAGCAATAGAGTTTATCGGCTTGACCTCAAGCAAAAACATCCTTAGTTCTTGTTTGTCCTTCTCCCAATGAGTGAAATTTTCATGGGTAAGACCCCAATGAAGTGCTGTGTTTGAGGAACTGTCGGGGGTATCAGTGACAGGAAAAACTGTGTGTTGAAGAATAAAAAAACTTTTTTGAAAATATTCAAATATGGGTGCTGGGGGCTTGACAAATTATAAAATCTGCCAGTGAAAATCTGCACCTTGCTGGATTGGCATAGAGTGGTGGTAGCCTTCTGTTGTGGTTGTTATTAGAATGTAGAAGGTAGAATGGATTCCATAGGCTTCAAGTGGAATTCCACCCAGGCAGTGTCAGGAACAAGGAGGTGGTGAAATGGCAGCAGCCGTGCGCGCCTCAGAATGAATGAACTTGCTTTATCTTCTTCTGCGAGTCTGCATTATTAGCATCACAAGTGGCGACAAGGAGTGTGTGAGGAGAGGGAACCTGTGTGTAGCATTGTTCAACGATAATTCATTTACCAATAGCAAAGGAGTGCGGTTACTACGGCAGCTGTGTGGATGTTGCCTATAGTCCAGAAGAATATGGGTTCCAGGTAGCGTACTGAATGGCTGTGATTCTTCTGCAATCGACCAGGAGGAGTGGAAGAAGGAATATAGAAATAATAAAGTATTGCAGGACATTAAGTCCTATATTTTGGATGGTTGGCCTGAAAAAAAGGATTGAGTGTTTGTTAAACCTTTTTGAGAGGTGAAGCCTGAATTAATGGTGGTCAAAACGTGGCTTTTCCCCTAGTATCCCCGCCACGCTTCATTCCCCTAAACAGATTCCTACTGCTTCTAGCTCAGGAGTAAGCTCTTCAGCGCCAGGATACCTGCCAGGTGACAGCCGCGCTCTACAAGTGTTTTAAATAAATAAATAATGGAAGGCTTCTGATGAGTGACAGAAATATCCCTTCAGGGGAGTATGGAAAATGTTCATTAATTTGATGTTTCATGGGTAATTTCAGGTATAGTTACAAAAATGAAGCCAGTGTCTGGGTTCAGGGACCTGTCTTGTGTGTGGGCTATCTACCAGCAGTGTGTAGGTGTAGCCGTCCAGAAAGAAAAGAGTTTTTCTTTCTTGTTATCCCCTCACTCACCGGAGTTTCCTCACGGTGACATGCTTCATCATCGGGGTCATCCCAGTTCTCTACGAAAAGGGGCGTGCTGCGACTCTCGAGCTACAAAGGAGCACTATGAAGTGAAGGACTATGTGTAGTGAGAGTAAGTGGAGTGGATGTGTGTGTGAGTGTTAAAAATACCGTGCTAGTGGGCCTCAATGTTTTATTCTGCTCCTAGACCGGTATGTTAAAAGTGGGGTTTGTACTGTGGACCAACCAGTGATGTGGGTTGGTTCAGTACCTGGTCGACATGTTTCACGCTACCCCTAGCGTTTCTTCAGGACCATACAGGGACCAGCCCTGTATAATACCACTCCTAAAAAACCTAGATTTAATATTCAAATGATAAATTAGTGAGATAAAATATATTTACAGTGATTGGCGCTGTCCCTACTTGGTACAGGCGTTGTTATGTTCATTGGTGAACCTGTAAAAGATATGAACAGAACAATGTTAAAAATTACTTTGCCCCTTTCTCTGCCGAGATCGGGGTCTTTTAGTCCCTCAGGACGTGCACATGTCCATGCACGCTCGTTCATGCACGTGGTTTATATGGTGTGTGTTTTCCATACAAGGGACGTGCATTCTTTGGAGTCTGTTGTCTGTCGGCGATTGACACTGGAAGTGAAACTACCGTAAGAGATCGTGTCAGACATACAGCTAGTGACTTTACAGGTAACAGTGAATACACAAATCAGGCACACACAAAAGAGAAAAGAAGTTTCGCCAATAATTACATTTGTTGGTGCAATATGGCACATCATGGTCTCATGGGGGGCGGTATCGCCTCGTTGGAAACAATGCTAAAAGGTTATTAAAGATGTAAAAACAGAGTTAGTATTCCAAAGCATCTACTCTTCAGAGTACGAGTCTCATGTGCCCAAAAAGAGTTCCTAGGTCTAGACGGATATGACTTACTTCCTGATCAGCAATGCCGCATGGTTTTACCTAGCTGCTTCCCCTTGGACCGCATCTTAAGGAATGGTCCGTGGATCAGGGTTTTATAGGTCTTAACTTCCGGTTGGAAGAGACTAGAATGTTGTAGCGGCCATCTTTGGAGGATGTAAATTGACCTAAGTTGGGTCTTTCTACTATTCCCATTTAGTAAAAAGGCCTTGTCATTGGATTGCATTGTTTACATGGGGATTTTTTGGTTATAAGTGGGGTTTCTCAAAGAGTTCTAGTTCGAGATTCAGAAATGTCATCTATTCAAGACACCCCATGGTATGTCATCATTCAATCCTCTGGTATCCGTCTGGAGTTTGAAAACCCAGCGTTGTTCCCGTTCGTGGAGGATTTTCTCGAGATTTTCTCTGTTTTTAACACATTCTAAGACAACCCATCTTAGATCGTTCGGGGTGTGATTTCTCTCAATGAAGTGGTTGGTCATTCTGGTTGTTGACTTTTTGCAGCGGATGTTGCTTCGGTGTTCCACGATCCTGGTGCTTACTTTTCTTGTTGTCATGCCAACATAGTGCAGGTTGCATGTGCATGTGATCAAATATACCACTCCACTTGTGTTACAGTTAGAAAACTCTTTGAGTTGCCATGTCGAGTTGTTGTTGAAAGTGATTTTCTTGGTTACTGAGGTAAGGTGACATACGCTACAGTTGTTACACGGGTAGTGTCCGTTCGGAAGTGGTTGTAATCTGTTTGTGTTTTCTGTTTGTTTCGGTCTCGTATGTACCAAATAATCCTTCAGATTTCTTCCTCTTCTATGACTAAACATTGGTTTAGGGATGTTTAGTTCTCCACTGTTCAAAATTGTCCAATGTTTATTCACAATCTTGCTCACTTGATCAGATACTTTGTCGAAAGTCGTGATGCAGATTGGTCTTTCATTGTTCGTAGGTTGTGCTGTTTTCGGTTCCAGGAGAGCATCTCTGTTATTGTTGCTCGCTCTTTTGCATGCCTTTTGTACCATTTTCTTTGGATAGTTTCTTTGTTGTAATTTTATGCTTAGTTCATCAGCTTGGGATTGGTAATCTGATTTGTAAGAGCAATTTCTTCTAAGTCGGAGAAATTGTCCGAAGGGGAGGTTTTGTTTGAGGTGTCTCGGGTGGAAACTGTTAAAGGTTAGGAGACAGTTTCTGGAGGTTGGTTTGTGATGTGTTGTTGTTATTAACATTAACAATCCTAACCACCACTAACCCCCACATGGACCACATAAAACTTTGGAAACGTTATATCGACGACATCCTGTTGATATGGAACGGCAATGAGGAAGAGGCATTGAGATTCTGCGAATGGTTGAATGACCAAGATCCATTCTTGAAATTCACCAACACCATGAGCAGGAGCCATCTGGTGTTCTTGGATCTGAATATTTGGGCAAAAGACGGAATGTTAATAACAACAACACATCACAAACCAACCTCCAGAAACTGTCTCCTAACCTTTAACAGTTTCCACCCGAGACACCTCAAACAAAACCTCCCCTTCGGACAATTTCTCCGACTTAGAAGAAATTGCTCTTACAAATCAGATTACCAATCCCAAGCTGATGAACTAAGCATAAAATTACAACAAAGAAACTATCCAAAGAAAATGGTACAAAAGGCATGCAAAAGAGCGAGCAACAATAACAGAGATGCTCTCCTGGGACCGAAAACAGCACAACCTACGAACAATGAAAGACCAATCTGCATCACGACTTTCGACAAAGTATCTGATCAAGTGAGCAAGATTGTGAATAAACATTGGACAATTTTGAACAGTGGAGAACTAAACATCCCTAAACCAATGTTTAGTCATAGAAGAGGAAGAAATCTGAAGGATTATTTGGTACATACGAGACCGAAACAAACAGAAAACACAAACAGATTACAACCACTTCCGAACGGACACTACCCGTGTAACAACTGTAGCGTATGTCACCTTACCTCAGTAACCAAGAAAATCACTTTCAACAACAACTCGACATGGCAACTCAAAGAGTTTTCTAACTGTAACACAAGTGGAGTGGTATATTTGATCACATGCACATGCAACCTGCACTATGTTGGCATGACAACAAGAAAAGTAAGCACCAGGATCGTGGAACACCGAAGCAACATCCGCTGCAAAAAGTCAACAACCAGAATGACCAACCACTTCATTGAGAGAAATCACACCCCGAACGATCTAAGATGGGTTGTCTTAGAATGTGTTAAAAACAGAGAAAATCTCGAGAAAATCCTCCACGAACGGGAACAACGCTGGGTTTTCAAACTCCAGACGGATACCAGAGGATTGAATGATGACATACCATGGGGTGTCTTGAATAGATGACATTTCTGAATCTCGAACTAGAACTCTTTGAGAAACCCCACTTATAACCAAAAAATCCCCATGTAAACAATGCAATCCAATGACAAGGCCTTTTTACTAAATGGGAATAGTAGAAAGACCCAACTTAGGTCAATTTACATCCTCCAAAGATGGCCGCTACAACATTCTAGTCTCTTCCAACCGGAAGTTAAGACCTATAAAACCCTGATCCACGGACCATTCCTTAAGATGCGGTCCAAGGGGAAGCAGCTAGGTAAAACCATGCGGCATTGCTGATCAGGAAGTAAGTCATATCCGTCTAGACCTAGGAACTCTTTTTGGGCACATGAGACTCGTACTCTGAAGAGTAGATGCTTTGGAATACTAACTCTGTTTTTACATCTTTAATAACCTTTTAGCATTGTTTCCAACGAGGCGATACCGCCCCCCATGAGACCATGATGTGCCATATTGCACCAACAAATGTAATTATTGGCGAAACTTCTTTTCTCTTTTGTGTGTGCCTGATTTGTGTATTCACTGTTACCTGTAAAGTCACTAGCTGTATGTCTGACACGATCTCTCACGGTAGTTTCACTTCCAGTGTCAATCGCCGACAGACAACAGACTCCAAAGAATGCACGTCCCTTGTATGGAAAACACACACCATATAAACCACGTGCATGAACGAGCGTGCATGGACATGTGCACGTCCTGAGGGACTAAAAGACCCCGATCTCGGCAGAGAAAGGGGCAAAGTAATTTTTAACATTGTTCTGTTCATATCTTTTACAGGTTCACCAATGAACATAACAACGCCTGTACCAAGTAGGGACAGCGCCAATCACTGTAAATATATTTTTTCTCACTAATTTATCATTTGAATCCTAAATCTAGGTTTTTTAGGAGTGGTATTATACAGGGCTGGTCCCTGTATGGTCCTGAAGAAACGCTAGGGGTAGCGTGAAACATGTCGACCAGGTACTGAACCAACCCACATCACTGGTTGGTCCACAGTACAAACCCCACTTTTAACATACCGGTCTAGGAGCAGAATAAAACATTGAGGCCCACTAGCACGGTATTTTTAACACTCACACACACATCCACTCCACTTACTCTCACTACACATAGTCCTTCACTTCATAGTGCTCCTTCGTAGCTCGAGAGTCGCAGCACGCCCCTTTTCGTAGAGAACTGGGATGACCCCGATGATGAAGCATGTCACCGTGAGGAAACTCCGGTGAGTGAGGGGATAACAAGAAAGAAAAACTCTTTTCTTTCTGGACGGCTACACCTACACACTGCTGGTAGATAGCCCACACACAAGACAGGTCCCTGAACCCAGACACTGGCTTCATTTTTGTAACTGTACCTAGGAGGACGACCTGGTCTTGAATAAACCTCCTTTTCCCTCTACTCTGTTATAATTTCAGGTATAGTCAGATCTAAGTCTACGTGAAAAAGAAAACTTAGTTTGGGGGCCTTGTGTTGATTTGGCTGTCGGGAGATGCGGAAGAAATGGTGAAGCTTTAAATAATGTTGTTAAATTGAGAGGTGGTAAAGTATGGAATTAGAATAGGGTGGTTGTAGCATCGAAGAGTGTGTGGAGGAGGCTTGATGGGGAGTGCAGGTGGAAGAGGATTTTGTATATTTGCAGGATGAAGAGGTTGGGGTGCACCACATTGTATGATAGATGAAGATAATGGATAATGGTGTCATACCACCAGAGGATGCCCCAGGTTGTATGATAAGTGGAGGCAATGTTGACACACCTTTTGGAAGTGAGGGTGACACACCTTTTGGAGGCGATGGTGACGCACCTTTAGGAGGTTATGGTAACACACCTTTTAAAGGCGATGGTGACACACCTTTTGGAAGTGAGGGTGCCACACCTTTTGGAGGCAATGGTAACACATCTTTTGGAGGTGATGGTAACACACCTTTTGGGGGCGATGGTGACGCACCTTTAGGAGGTGATGGTAACACACCTTTTAAAGGCGATGGTGAAACACCTTTTGGAGGCGATGGTCACACACCTTTTGGAGGTTGTAGAGTCAAAATATCGAGTTTTTAATATCGACTAGACATAATACCAAGTAAAAAATATAGAATGGACATAATATCGACTAGACATAATATAGACAACAAAAATATCGAATTTAAGGTAAATTAATAATAATTTTTATTTTTGTGTACTATAATTCTGTAGCTGGTTGTGGGTTTATAGGGGAATAGGGTGGGAAGTAATTTAATTATAATTAATTAAATATGTTAATCTATTCATTGGTATTTATTTAGAATTAATTGTTAATTAATTATTAATTGGTAAGTAATTAAAATATAATTGGTAATTAATTTTAATTGATTAATTGATGAATATATTAATTTGAGTAATTTATTTTCTGTAGCGGGTTGTGGGTTTATAGGGGAATAGGGTGGGAAGTAATTTTATTATAAATAATTAAACATGTAATTTAATGTTTGGGTATTTATTTAGAATTAATTGTTAATTAAATAATAATTAACAATTAATTACAATATAATTGGTAATTAATTTTAATTGATTAATTGATAAATATGTTAATGTAAGTAATTTATTTTCTGTAGCAGGTTGCGGGTTTATAGGGGAATAGGGTGGGAAGAAATTTAATTATAATTATTTAAATATGTTAATTTAATTATTGGTATTTATTTAGACCTAATCGTAAATTAATTAATAATTTGTAATTAATTAATATATATTTTGAAATTTATTGTCATTGATTAATTGATAATTATGTTACTTTTATTAAATTAATTTCTGTAGTGGGCTGCGTGTTTTTTAAGGGAATAGCTTGTGAGGTAATTTAATTGTAAGTAATTACATGTTTTAATAACTAATTTATTGAGTTAATTTTTAAAAATATTTTCAAATAGATAATTATTTTATTTTTAATAGGTAAAGAATTATTAGTAGGTAATTTGTATTATTAAATACTTTTTATTTGTATTTTAAATTGATTATTTAATATATTTTACACAATTGTAAAATATTGTAATTAATTTGAAATTGTTGTTACTATTTATATTATTTATATTTAAATATTAAGTATTTACTTGCCTTACTATTGCACTTACTGTAGTTGGAATAGTAATTTTACCCCACCGCTATCCAACGCTTTCCCTACTGTTGCACTCACTGGAGTTGAAATAGTAATTTTTACCCCTAGGCTATCCAACGCTTTCCCTACTGTTGCACTCACTGGAATGGGAATAGTAATTTTTACCCCTACGCTATCCAACGCTTTCCCTACTGTTGCACTCACTGGAGTGGGAATAGTACATTTTACCCCTATGCTATCCAACGCTTTCCCTACTGTCGCACTCACTGGAGTGGGAATAGTAATTTTTACCCCTACGCTATCCAACGCTTTCTCTACTGGTGCACTCATTGGAGTGGGAATAGTAATTTTTAACCCTACGCTATCCAACGCTTTCCCTACTGTTGCACTCTCTGGAGTGGTAATAGTAATTTCTACCCCTACGCTATCCAATGTTTTCCCTACTGTTGCACTCTTTGGAGTTGGAATAGTAATTTTTACTCCTACGCTATCCAACGCTTACCATACTGTTACACTCACTGGAGTTGGAATAGTAATTTTTACCCTTACGCTATCCAACGCTTTTCCTACTGTTGCACTCACTGGAGTGGGAATAGTAATTTTTACCCCTACGCTATCCAACGCTTTCCCTACTGTTGCACTCACTGGAGTGGGAATAGTAAATTTTACCCCTACGCTATCCAATGTTTTCCCTACTGTTGCACTCTTTGGAGTTGGAATAGTAATTTTTACTCCTACGCTATCCAACGCTTACCATACTGTTACACTCACTGGAGTTGGAATAGTAATTTTTACCCTTACGCTATCCAACGCTTTTCCTACTGTTGCACTCACTGGAGTGGGAATAGTAATTTTTACCCCTACGCTATCCAACGCTTTCCCTACTGTTGCACTCACTGGAGTGGGAATAGTAAATTTTACCCCTAAGCTATCCAACGCTTTCCCTACTGTTGCACTCACTGGAGTGGGAATAGTAATTTTTACCTCTACTCTATCCAACGCTTTCCCTACTGTTGCACTCTCTGGAGTGGTAATCGTAATGGAGTGGTAATAGTAATTTTTATCCCTACGTTATCCAATGTTTTCCCTACTGTTGCACTCTCTGGAGTTGGAATAGTAATTTTTACTCCTACGCTATCCAATGCTTACCCTTTTGTTACACTCACTGGAGTTGGAATAGTAATTTAAACCCCTACGCTATCCAACGCTTTTCCTACTGTTGCACTCACTGGAGTGGGAATAGTAATTTTTACCTCTACGCTATCCATCGCTTTCCCTACTGTTGCACTCTCTGGAGTGGTAATAGTAATTTTTACCCCTACGCTATGCAATGTTTTCCCTACTGTTGCACTCGCTGGAGTGGGAAAGGTAATTTTTACCACTACTCTATCCAACGCATTCCCTACTGTTGCACTCACTGGAGTGGTAATAGTAATTTTTACCCCTACGCTATCCAACGCTTTCTCTACTGTGGCACTCACTGGAGTTGGAATAGTAATTTTAACCCCTACGCTATCCAACGCTTTCCCTACTGTTGCACTCTCTGGAGTGGGAATACTAATTTTTACACCCATGCTATCCAACACTTTACCTACTGTTGCACTCACTGGAGTTGTTACAGTAAATGTAACCCTTTCGCTATCCTACGGTAAAAATATTGTATGTTTTGTAAATAATAGGTGTATATATATATATATATATATATATATATATATATATATATATATATATATATATATATATGTATGTATTAAAAATATATATATTTTTTAAGTTACATTAATTATTTCTCAATTTTACGTTTATTTAAGTATTTTAAATATGTTTAAATTAATTTAATTTATTATTATATTACTTTGAATTTACTTTTAAGACATTTAAAAAATTCGATATTTTGACAGTCTATATTTTTTACACTCGATATTTTGGAGTCGATATTTTTGTACTTACCTGTTTGAAGATAGGAAGTTGATATTTTTGCAGTCGATATTTTGACCTCGATTTTTTGTCCTCTCGATATTTTGTCTGTCGGTGTTCTGTCAGTGATCCCTTTTGGAGGCGACGGTGACACACTTTTTGCCTCTGTGGATGGTTCTGTCCCTAATGGATGGAAGTCTCAACATCAGACAGAGGAGGAAGGTGATTTTATTTATTTATTTATTTATTTATTTATTTATTTTAGGTTTTTATAGAGCGCGTAGTCACCCAAGAGTATCCCAGCGCTAAACCTCGTGGTCCTGATGGATGAAAGTGCAGGGGTGGAAGTGAATTTAAGGGAAAAGAAAGGTTTTGAGAGATTTCCTGAAACGCAGGAGGTTTGGTTCTGATCTAAGTTTCAGGGGGAGCGCGTTCCATTGTTTCGCTATTTTGAGTCCTCGGTTGATACTGACCCTATGATCAGTCAGGTTTCCAAGTGTAGCTGGAAACTGCCGGGTTGGTTAAGAGATTTGAATGTTTATAATAAATAGGATTTGAGGAACCCAATGTATTATTAGCATTTGTCTTTATGTTGTCATTCTGTAAGGGTAGGACTTGTATGTTGTATTGTAGTGGTAGGATTGTAATTGTAGAATCCATTAAACAATTAGTGACTTGCATGTTTGTACCATCTTCTGTGGAAACGAGGGGTGTGTGTTGTGTTTGTTATTAGAATGTGGAATGGATTCCATAAGCATCCAGTGGGATTCTATCCAGGCTGGTGCCGTGAGGGTGGAGATGGTGAAGGAGGGGTTGCCTTGCCCTCCTTTGAATGAATAAACCTGATTCACCTTCTTCAGCAAGCCTGCTTAATAAGATAACACCTTCCACAACAGAATACCACAACCTTTCAGCTATCTACCATGTATAACAGCAGAGGAGGGATAGAGCCAATCAGATGAAGGTACCCGTGCCTCCACCACCACCAGCGGTCTGTCAAACCCCTGTGAGGTTAGAATTGGGTGGGGGTTGTAATTACCTTATTTTTACTTCTGGTTACTAAGTGGAAGGATGAGTTTAGGACCCCCCCAGTTCACAGCTGCCCATCGGGGGTTGGACATGTCAATGGGCTCTCCACATATGTGCAGTAGGGTGGGGGAAATCCCTGAATAACAAAATGTGATGGGGAAGTGGGGGACAGCTTCATGCTGAGACATTACAACTCCACCAAAGCTCCAAAAGCCTAAATAAACCTTTTTTTTTAAAATATGTAGCTGAGGTGTGCGGGGGTGAACAGGTGAGGCGCGCACATGTGTGTGTGTGTGTGTGTGCATTTTTCCTGAAAGAGGAAAAGTCAGCTTAGGTAAATACATCTGAATTTTTAGAATAGGTCTCCTGTGCTTATAATCCCAGGTGAAATCCAACACTGACCTCAGCATACCTGACTGCGGTTACCTGGATCCAAATACCTAATAAAAATGTGAATATTAAGGGATGAAACGCATGCCTCTCCCTAAACCCCATCGTTGCCATGCTCCTGATTAGACGGAATGGTAGGTCAGGAGAACTAGATGTGTGTAAATGTTGGAGAGATCTATTAGCACTGCTTTATAACAACTCGGCTGTTTAATGGAATTTTGACGGTATATGATAATTTAGATTGAGAGACTAAAGAGAATAAAGACCATGGCGGCTAAGTTGGCACTAATGAGACCACATCGCTCCTCTGCCTCTCAGGCACTCTCAGAGTTCCACTGGATCCCAATATCACAAAGAATACAATTCAAGTCACTATGTAGAGTGTTTAAAGCATTGCATGGTGTTGGACCTAAATCACTGCAGGATTTACTTGGTATGCCCCCCCACCCCCAAACTCTTCGTTCCTCTTCCGCCAATCTGGTGAAGGTGCCCAGAGTCAGAAAAACTAAATCAGGAGGCAAGGCCTTTAGCACAGCAGCCTCAAGCCTCTGGAATAAACTTCCACTTCAGATTAGACAAGTGGATGATCTCTTACAGTTCCGGAAAACAATAAAGACATGGCTTTATTCTCAAGTATTTATATAGGAAAGACAATAGTTCCTGTGGAATAATATATTATGAAGTTATGATACACAGCACAATCTCAGTATTTTGAATAAAATTTAAAGTAAACATTGTAAATCAAAACAACATTTGTGCATAATATCCGAAATGAAAACGGGAACCTAAAACTAAGTGACAATGTGAATATTAGATACAAGGTTTCCACAGTTTTACAAGTTGACCATTATCAATTATAAATCCATGTGAACAGCAGCTATATATAGTGATAAGCCCTGAGAGAATGGTTCGCTTCTTTTGTTTGTCGATGACGTTTCGGCCCTCAAAACAATGTGGGGTTTCTTCACGACTATTGATGAAGGGACATCTGATATTAAGACTGGGCAGCCTCGTGAAAATGATGTGCCACACGTGAAGAATTAGAAGAAAAGAGATTTACTCACATGAGGACCCGTCGGGGTACTCAATGTGAGGAAAGGCTGTCAATCCAATAGGATATGTTGATGGCCCAGGAAGGCTCAATTAACCTTACACTACAGCCGTAGAGTTGGAGAATCCATTTGTAGGTGAGCAGTGACAATGCACTGATAATTGCTCTGAGTAGATGAATCGAACTGCGGGACAGCGCTCCGCCTGTGTGTTCGGAAAAGCCACGTGAGTCAGCTAATCGTACGGTAACAATTGCGCTTTACAAGTATTGAAAATAATGATAATAATGGTATCGTTTTAATAGGTTTATCTTTTGTTTGTATGTGTATGACTCTTTTTTAAATAAATGTAAGCTATTTTAAATAAACAAATATCTACCTAAAATTACAGATTTGAGGTGATTCACTGGTTAGAGGCGGCAGACCCGAGAGCAGAGGACGGCCCGGGACCAGGGTTCGATTCCCGGCGCGGCAGGTTTCTGGATCAGGGTCAGCGGACTCGATAATTCTCTTGCCTCGGTGCCCACTCTGATCAGCGATCACACTCGGCAACTCTGGGCATTAGCTTGCCTCATCTTTACTAACGGCCCCACCAGACCGCCGGGGATGCCTGGTCTAACCCTGGAGATACCCATTAAGGGACCATCTCTCAGGGAAGCCAGGAAGGGTTTCGCAGCGGTCGAAGCGCCTTGGGACCCTCCGGGTAAGTAGTGCGCTATATAAATGCCTATACATTTATACATTTACATTTACATTTACAGAGACCTCGCTTATCACTTACTATCTAGAAATACCATGGCAGAGAAATGATTTGACAGCATGTGTATGATCCATGACTACACCGTATTACCCTCCATTCACTAACGCCTTGTGGTCTTCCAACACAAAATGATAAAACTAAATTCTACCCACCCCACTGACTATAAAACTGTGAATCAAGTATTGTTGTAAAATGTGTTTAATCAGACATGTTTTCACTCTATTCCCACTATATGAGCGCAGACATATGCTTGAGATAAATATTGCTTGTTTAATTCCTTCCATATAAAATTGTTGAAAACTGTCAAAATTACGGCGCTGAATCCTTTTTCCTTCATGCAGAATTTCTTGCTGGACATTTCCAGGGAGCACCACCCATGGGTCGGTCTACGGAAGGGCGAGGATGGAAACCACTGGGCGAATGGGACCGCCTGCAGCAGCCGTCTGTGAGAGCCTGTCACTTATTATAGGATCATTGTGTTTTTATTAAGACTGGTTGTTATCTCTGATTTAGAGTCATCTCTGTAATGTTGGCCCTTTCAGAGGCAAACAAAAGCGCAAACCAGGCTCGGCAAGAACCATTATGTGAAAATGGAAGAGGAATAGAAGGTGTTCCTCCTTTCTTTTGGTACGCAGCTATCATCCCACACACCCAGCAGTTGGTAGTATTTGTGGCATTATGTGTATGATGCAACATCTGGATGAATCTATTATTCAGGTAGGTTTGTCGATGCTTCTGCTCATGGTAGGGAAGCGTAAAGTAGTGGTGCTCAACTGGTACTGGAGTAGTGGCGATCAAAAGCTCTCAAACAGGAGCCATTTTCTCAACATACCAGGTAATTGCTGCCATAACCACGATAGCACCAACAAACCCTACAGCACAAATTATTATGCACACCCATCTTTCTCCTGTACATAGAGTGTAAACGCCTTCGTGTAATCTGGAGTGCCTAATATCCATTGCCTGCAAAACGAAGTCAGACCAATGAATGCACGAACATCTTTCTGAGTGGAAGGCACTGGTGTATCTAAAATTGCTTCAATGCAATCTGGTGTAAATGCACGGCCCTCTTTAGACAGAAGGTGACCTAAATAGGTTACGTTCGGACAACAATATTGCAATTTCTGCCTTGACACTTTATGATGGTGTGTAGCAAGAAAAGAAAACAAAGACAAAGTACATTTTTCACACTGTTCTGGCGTATCAGCTGCCAACAAGATGTCATCAACATATTGTATGAGAGCCACTCCTTTAGGCAAAACTAACGAATTAAGTTGTCTCTTCAATGCTTGACTGTAAATTCTAGGAGTCTCAGTGTACCCTTGAGGAATTCTACAAAATCTATACGATTGATTTTTCAAAGTGAAGCCGAACAAATATCGGCTATCAGGATGAATAGGAATCTAAAAGAAGGAGTTTTTCAGGTCAATCACAGAAAATGTAGTCGCTGTTGGGGGCACCAGAGTAAGTAGTGTTGTTATGTCAGAAACAACAGGGTATTGCGGTACTACAATGTTGTTAACTTCTCGCAAATCAATAATGAATCTGTAAATCCTAGTATCAGTGTCTTTTTTCAAAATGGGAAGAATAGGACTGTTGCAAACATTATAGGGAACTTCTTCCAAAATTCCCACTTTAATCAAATCATGGACAATGCGTATAAGTGCTTCTTCTCCTTCTTGAAAAATGTTGTATTGCGGCAATCATGGCAATGAAGCACTCTCCTTGACACTAATATGCATTGGTGGAATAACCATTTGACCTACATCAGTGTCTGAAGTAGCCCACAAAGTGCTAGGAAGTGAAGCTAATGCAATATCCTCTTTAACAAGACAAGATCTCTCAATCACGGGGTAGTTGTCATTTAAAATAACACGTACACCTTCAGGAGTACATCGTATTGTAGCCCTGAAATATTTGAGCATATCAAGACCCACAATATTGTCTGGTGTGTTTGGATAGAGCAAAAACGGACATGGAGCAGTAAATTTATCAATATGGAATGCAAATGGCTGTGATAGCGGGCTAAGGGAAGGTGTTCCATCGAAACCTATCGATGTAAATGTTAAGCCAGACAGAGGAGGCCTTGGAACCAAGTGTTTAGCTAAGGCACTAAGAGTAACTCCTGTATCAACCAGAAACTGATCAGTAGAACCCAAAACATGTGTTGTAACAGAGGGACCCTTCTGATCTACTGGAACTTCAACTGATTCCTTACCCCATCCTAGGCAATCCTATGCATAAGCAGAATCTTTCAAATCAGACGGCACATAATCAGACATTTGATATTGATTTCGTCTATCAATAGTGTTAAACCCATCCTGTCCACGTATATTAGCATCAAACCTAACACCATCATCTGTGCTTCCTCTAGCCCTGAATATCCTAAACGATTTCTTATTTGTCCCCGTCCACATGGATACTGCTGAGCATGCAATGCTGGACAATCAGAAGTCCAATATCCAAATTTCCTGCAATACGCACACTGATCAACAGACAAATTCAGACGAGCATAAGAAGAAAAAGACGAACCATAAGATCCACGTCCACCTTTATCATTACCTCTAGAAGGTGGACCATAAGCCTGAGCAAACATAACCTTTGTTTTTAACTCCTTATTCTTCTTATCCTCATTACCCTTCGCTTCTAATTCCTGTCGTTCATAATACTGAGCGATAGTCAAAAGAGAAACCAGAGAAGAAGTAGTCCATGAGCTCTCACTGGCCTTCAGGCGACTAGCTATTCCTGGCATATTTATCGATGAACAGATGCCTGCCTGTGTCATCTGTCAATGACTGGCCACTAAAATCGTGGAATGCCTCCTCAAAGCGTGTAAAGAAGTCAGAAACCGATTCATCTGCATTTTGCTTACGAGACGCTAATACACTCCAATCTATCTTTTTAGGGGGAATAATCGTTTTTAACTTAACTAATATGGCTACATGAAGATCTAAAATTACCTGACATGGTTTCTGTGCTGGTTCCCTCTTTACATCCAGTCGTTCTAAATCTTTCCATAATGCCCCAAAAGAAGTATGATCATCAACCTTACGTACAGTTCTCCACATATCAGGGGGTAATATCAATCCGAAAAACAAGTCAATATCAGGCAGAGTCATAGTACAAGTACTAATGGCACCCTCAACTTCCTCATAAAAAGCTGCTGGATTTTTTCGCGGATCGGGTAGTGCAGTTTTAGGAATCATAATGTAAAAAGGTAGGCAGATTCAATCGATAACCTTTAAGTATTGCCCGGCGTTAGTCGCCTCTCATACCACTCGAAATTATCAAACAAAGAGGCAGGCGCTGGAGACTGGAAGGCAGGAAACAGAAGTTTATTCCGTCGGAGCAGAACACGTCAAATCAGACAACAGGGTATCGTCTCGAGGTGCTCTAACCGCATCTCTGAGGCCTGGCCTCTTATACACAGGTTTATGGCTTTATTGCATGAAACACATTCTTGTTAATACTTTGATGTACGGAAAGACATCCTCGGAATCCCCGCTTCAAGCCTGTTCCCACACACATCTACAGTAGAAGTCCCCACCCCGATCTCAGTAGGTGATGACTGTCGCACAGCTGGACATTTCGCCGGTTCCTGGAATGTGTGCGACTGATCGGATCTCATGGGGTGGGGCCTTTGATCAGTTGTAGATCCTTTGAAGAGGGGCAGCTTACTACAATAGGGGGTAATAAACTGCATATGCAGGACCAGGTGATGGCCTGGGATCGGGTCGGACAATCGGGCACAGAGGAAGGGGTTCATCAAAGGATATGTGATCATGAAAGGGATGGAGGGAGGTGTTAGCCGGGTACGGGATGTGGCTCTGAGGCAGGGCCGCGCTGAAGGGGTGGTTTATGACCCAAGCATGTGAGAGCGGGGGCTGTCAGTGCGTGGGGGATGCTTGCGAGGTCAGAGGGAGAGAGAGAGAGACGCGCTGGCTATCGGCAGTGGGCAGAGAGGCCATGGCATTCAAAATGGCTGCTACTTACGCGCACATATGAGCCTGAAAAGGGACAAGATGGCCCCGATAATGTTTACGCCGCAATCTAGATTTTAACAGTCCTCCCTTTTCAACATATCTAGCCAGCTTGTCAATCTATGTCTATCCCCATTATATTTCTGATTTCTACTTCATACAAGGCTTTCATGCGTTCAGCTTCGAAGTCCAGAGTCTTAGGGCAGATACAGGTAGCAAAAATAGAGCACACGGGTGGCAAGCATCGAACACCCAGGCAGAATCCACATATTACGACAATCGGTATCAATATGATCATAAACAACCTCCACCCCCAGTCCTTAACAGCACTCCAGAACCAACTCCCAAACGACCATTCTTCTTGTTCCTGATGAACCTCTGAGGAAAGTCTGTGGAGGTGTTCAATGGCTTTGTAGACTGAGGGTGAATTGTCTAGTATGTAGGTGCAGCAGCTGGACCCAATGATACGGCATGCTCCTCCACGATCTGCTAGAACCACATATAGAACAAGGCGGTTCTAAAGGGCCACCAGGCGGACCGCCTGAAGCTTGGCTGTATTGTTCGTGAGGATGCCAGCTGCAATGTTCATCGTCGTTTCAACTGCCTGGATCAAATGTCGGATGGCACGGCTGTTTGCCATCGGACCCCAGAGTGGAACAAATCCCTTCATTGTGTCCAGGAACTGTGCTCCGGTGGAGTCGGCTTGCTCAATGTCTCTTGCTCGCTTTTGTCGGTGATGGTTTGCTGGACCCACATAGGTTGAAGGAACGATGTAATGTAATGTAATATAATGTAATGTAATGTAATTGCCCAATTATACCGCGCTACAATCGCTCCAGGGAGCATCTCGGCGCCAATGTATGGTCAACCTGATGTCAAAGTTGCCTTACTGCTTGGAGTGACCAGGACCGGAATCACACTAGTGCTCTGGCAGTTATGTCTGGAAGGTTGTAGATCCAAGTTTTTAATTGTTTACGGAATTCTGATTCCTTGTCCAGTGCTCTTAAGTGTGGGGGGGAGGGCATTTCATGCTTTTGCACCTAGTACCGCCAGGGATTTGCCCCCGCGGGTTTTAAGTCTAAACCCTGGGACGGTCAGTAGGTTGGCATTGGAGGATCGTAGTGCTCGAGTTGGACAGTATCTTACATATTTTTTTCTTAGGTATAGAGGGCCTAGGTCGTGGATAGCTCGCAAGGTAATTATCAGCACTTTATACAGGACCCTTTTTGTTATAGGCAGCCAGTGTAGTACATTAAGGGCTTTGGTTGCTGAGGATTTTCTCCGCCATTTTAAGACCAGCCTTGCTGCCGCATGCTGTACCATCTGGAGTTTATGGTTAACCACCTTATTGGTACCAGCATACAGGCTGTTACAATAATCAATGCGTGATGTAACTAATGCAACCGTAACTGTTTTCCTCGCTTCAAAGGGCAGCAAGTCAAAGAACTTCCTTAGCCCCTTTATCACCCCAAAACAGGTGCCTGCTACTTTTGACGCCTGGTGTTTAAAGGATAAGTCGGCGTCAAAGTGTACCCCAAGGTTGCGGGCCGAGGAGGTGGTGTGAGGCAGTATTTCTGCCTTCTCGGGCCACCATAGTCTGGGAATTAAATCAGTTTTTGGGCCTATAGGCATGATCTCAGTTTTGCCTGTGTTGCATTTTAGATGGTTTCTCCGCATCCACTCAAAAGTGGCTGTTACGCAACATTTGAGTTTTTCCTCCCAGACTTGGTTATCTTTATCCATTACCAGGATAAGTTGTGTATTGTCGGCATATGCTATTACATCTATGCCAAATGACGATATCAACTTTATCAGGGGTGCGGTGTAGACATTGAATAATGTCGGACTCAAGCTGGAACCTTGAGGTACTCCCGTCGACAGTGGTTTCTCACTGGAACGGAATTAGCCCAAGGTCACCACTTGTCTCCTGTCACCTGAAGGCAATGTAGCAGGTACCTCCCCAGCCCTTGGGGAGCCAATCAATCAATCAATCATAGCATTTATATAGCGCACTACTCACCCAGAGGGTCTCAAGGCGCTGGGGGAGGGGGGCCCGCTACTGCTCGAACAGCCAGGTCTTGAGTTGCTTCCTGAAGGCGAGGTGGTCCTGGGTCAGGCGGAGGTGGGTGGGGAGGGAGTTCCATGTCTTGGCGGCGAGGTAGGAGAAGGACCGTCCCCCTGTGGTGGCTCTTCGGATGCGGGGGACGGCGGCGAGGGCGTGGCTGGTCGATCGAAGCTGGCGTTTGGGAGCGTAGAAGTTGAGGCGGCTGTTGAGGTATCCTGGGCCTTGGTTGTGTAGGGCTTTGTATGCGTGGGTGAGGAGACGGAAGGTGATTCTCTTGTTGACCGGGAGCCAGTGCAGGTCTCTCAGGTGTCCGGAGATGTGGCTGCGACGGGGATGTCCAGGATGAGTCGTGCTGAGGCGTTCTGGATCCGCTGGGGTCTCTTCTGGAGTTTGGCGGTGGTTCCGGCGTAGAGGGAGTTGCAGTAGTCCAGACGGCTGGTGACGAGGGCCTGGGTGACCGTCTTCCTGGTCTCCGTGGGGATCCCCCGGAAGATCTAGCATGCGCAGGATGTTGAAGCACGACGAGGAGACGGCGTTGACTTGTCTGGTCATGGAGAGGGAGGAGTCCAGGATGAAGCCCAGGTTGCGTGCGTGGTCTGTTGGTTTGGGTGCACTGCCTAGGGTGGGGGGCCACCAGGAGTCGTCCCAAGCGGCGGGTGAGGATCCCAGGATGAGGACTTCCGTCTTGTCCGAGTTCAGTTTCAGGCGGCTGTTCTTCATCCATTCGGCTACCTCTTTCATCCCTTCGTGAAGGTTGGCTCTGGCGGTGGCGGGGTCGTTGGTAAGGGAGAGGATCAGCTGGGTGTCGTCGGTGTAGGAGATGATGTTGAGGTTGTGCTGGCGTGCGATGTCTGCGAGGGGGCTCATGTAGACGTTGAAGAGGGTTGGACTGAGTGAGGAGCCTTGAGGAACGCCGCAGATGACTTCGGTGGCTTCAGATCTGAACGGAGGGAGGCGGACTCTCTGTGTCCTTCCGGCGAGGAAGGAGATGATCCACTCCAGTGCCTTCTCCTGGACTCCGACGTTGCTGAGGCGTTGTACTAGGGTACGGTGGCAGACAGTGTCGAAGGCCGCGGAGAGGTCGAGGAGGATGAGGGCCGCTGTTTCTCCGTTGTCGAGCAGCGCTCGGATGTCATCGGTGGCTGCGATCAGGGAGGTCTCGGTGCTGTGGTTGGCCTGGAAGCAAGACTGTGAGGGGTCAAGGGATCCGTTCGTCTCGAGGAAGGTGGCCAGCAGCTTGTTGACTGTCTTCTCGATGACTTTTGCAGGAAACGGGAGCAGCGAGATGGGGCGGTAGGAGGCTTTCGTACCACAGACAAAGTGCATGTTCGGAGAGGTGACAAAAGAGGGTGGGTGAGTTGAGTCCAAAGTTCTGGTGATGTGGCAAGCGCTGTGGCCCACCAACTGTGTCCCAAGGCCTTCGATGCATACAAGGCCCGAGACGTTGACGACAGACAGGGCCACAGTCAGGGTAGGAGAAGGTGGGTCTGGCTGGGTTGTTAAACACATGCATTTCAACCCATTCTTTGGCAGGGATGTCCATGTGAATAGAGGCGTTGGATGTCAGAGGGCAAAAGGGAGCAGCAGTACTTCCTGTTTTGTTCAGCCAGACCCTATGATAAAAGTGTGACACCGTTTTGCTGGAAGTGGTATTATCCCTGTGACTCTCTTGCAAGATGATCAGCCAAGCAAGGCAGGAACAATGAACGGAGAAAGGTGAAGGGATGAAGGGGATGGAATGTCCAGTGGCATGTGGTAACAACCCACAGATCCAGCAATTTGTGGCATTGGCGGCAAGGTTGTGTAGGAGCAGCAACTGCACAAAGGAGTTGTTCCAGAACTCCTTTCGTCTTTCACAGAGTTGAGGTGAAAGAGAGACTAGGTAGTGTTCTTTCATGGTGGTAGGCTGTGCAGTAGTAAGAAGTGTCTTATTTGCTGGTGCGCTCTCTTCCACGATCCAGAGGGTGGTCATCAGGAGGAGGCAAAAGAGAAGGGCGATAAAGAGGGCAATAGTCTTTGAGCTGTGTATTTTGTCAGTCTTTGGGTTTCTGTAGTAGGTCTTCGGATGTCCGGTTGCTTCCATCATCTTCGTGTCGGGTGCTTCCATCATCTTCGTATCGGGCACTTCCATCATCTTCAAGGGGCTCGGTAGCGGACAGAACCTCAAACTTCGTTTAGCTTCTCTCCGGGCAGCCTTAGTAGTGTTAGGCCATTGCTCTGAGAATTGTAACTTAGTCAGTGGTCTGCTTAGCCGAAGCTCCCTCCTTTCGTCGCAGGTTATACCCTTCTCTGGATGGCACAGTGGGATCGAGAAATTTTGCTAATTCAAGTGTCTCTGTATCAGCGTAACAGCTCAGGGATCGTCGGTCTTTGTTCAGGAGCTCTTCTTGGGTGGCCACGTCTTCAGTCGTCGTCAGGGTCGAGGAGAATTTTCTTAAAATGGTGTGCATGCAGCCAGTTTCGCTTCCCCTCCACTCGAAGAGCTGTTCGGGTGGTGATCAAGACTTGCCAGGGGCCCGTCCACGGGGGTTCCAGACTCTTTGCACGCTGGAAGTTTCAGATCAACACAAAGTCACCGGGTTGGATGTCGTGCCCGGGGCCCCTGGAAGCATCGGGGATGGCCTGCAGCACCTGTTGATGGATAACAGACAGTGTTTTAGTCAGATTGTACAAATAGTCAGACATTAGGACGTCTGGGACGTCGTGAATAGATGTCGGTTTTGGTGCGGACCAAACGCTCATAGGCCGGCCGAAAACGACTTCGTAGGGGGTCAAGTGGTGTTTGGTGGGGATGGAACGCATTACGTAGGGGGTCAAGTGGTGTTTGGTGGGGGTGGAACGCATTAATAGCAATGCCAGTGGGAGAGCATCTGGCCACTTCAGTCCTGTGGTAGCCAATATCTTTGCTAGTTTGAGCTTCAGCGTGGCATTATGTCGCTCAACCTGTCCAGCAGATCGGGGGTGGAAGACTGCGTGAAATTTCTGTTTTACACCCAACCCCTTCAAGATGAGTTGGATAACCTTGGCTATGAAGTGGGGGCCATTGTCGCTCCACAAAATTCGACAAAGGCCGTAGCGAGGGAAGAATTCTTTCAGTAATACCTTTGCAGTGGCAATGGCAGTGTTGTCTCGGGTTGGATAGGCTTCCACCCACTTGCTAAATGCGCACATGACAACAAGTACATACTTCAGACCTTGGCATCTTTCTAGCTGGATGTAGTCCATCTGTAGGAAGGGATGATTGGGGACCCCAAACCCTCCCCGGGGTACGACAGTTCCTTTCCCAGGGTTTTGTTGCAGGCATATCAGACATTGCTGGACCAGACGTTTAGCTGAGACTGTGATCTTGTCATTGTGCCAAACCTTGGAGACAAGTTCGGCTATAGGGGAAGATGCTATGTGTGCAGGGGAGTGTGCCATGGTTAGTATGGGGATCAGGTACGAGTTGGCTAGACGGCAATATTCCTAGACGGCAATTAAGATCGGCCAATATCAGCCTCCTCACCGTGCCACGTACAAGAACGGCCACCTGGGGAGATAGACGTTTCCTGGTGGCTACCGCAAAACTTTGGAATCTTTTGCCACATTCCATCAAAACTGCCCCGAAACTGATGAGCTTCCGCAGGCTCTTAAAAACGTGGTTATTTAACCAGTAAGAGGATGACTGACTCTAGTAGCTCCAGAGCGCCGAGACACCCCGGGGTATTTGTTGCGCTATAAAATCACGTAAATTTGTTCGTGTCTTTTGTCCGCCAGCAGCCTTCATCGTCTTTCAGTCCCACCTGTGCCCATTCAGTCAATTCGTGTGGTGAGCTGGCCATCTGGATATCCCTAATAGTTTCCCTAGTGTCCTTCCTCTTTTCTGCTTGTGACCTGGTCACGTACATGCGCGTCAGTGTCCTATTCTCGGCTGTGGTCCGGGCAGTGATGTCGGCCAGTGCATTCCCCTGCCCAAAGATGTCTGTCACCTTTTTGTGTGCCTGGCATTTGATTACGGCAAGTTGTTTGGGAAGGAGGACCGCTTCAGTCAGAGCGGAGACTAGGTCTCCGTGCAGGATGGGTGTGCCGTGTGAGGTCAGGAATCCCCTCTCCTTCCACAAGAGCCGGAAATGATGAACCACCCCGAAGGCATACTGGCTGTCTGTGTAAATGTTGGAGTTCCGGGTATTTTAGAACCCGGCGGGCCAGGGAACACACCTGAAAACTCTGAGTCCTTCCTGTTTCAGACTACAGAAACACAGAGTCTTCTAGGTGAAGTCAAAGATTGTATTTATTGGCTGCAGCCGTTAACAGGTATCCTAGAAGTACAACAGCATGTATGTTCTCAGGAGACTGCTCCCTTTCACAAAATCAGACTTCTCCTTATATACAAAATAATATGCTTTGGGCAAACATTCCTTATTTTACTGTAGATCATTCACATATTTTCACTACAAAGAAAAAGCAGAGTCATGATGACAAGTCCACATTTCAGTTCGTCCAGCCCGTAATTGATTACCCGGCAAGGCCCAGTATTTTCATCAGATATCGACGGACCCCCAATAAAATCAGGCACCTCCTCCTCGTAAAGCAAGTCACAAAGCAAGAAACAGGGACAGGTGTATGTAAGATTAGGCATGGTTTGTGTGCGATGAAAGGTTTATGATATGTTGTGCCTCAATGCTAATTTCGCTCGGCCACTGGGAAAGGAACTGGCCGGACAGGTTTGGCTTCGGGCAGTGGAGTCAGCTTGCCCAGGTCACAGAGGAGGCAGCAAAGGTGTACGTGTCCTTCGGACTCGGTTTTGGCTTTAGTCATTTGACTATGTGAGGGCAATCACAAAATGGCTGCCGTTCACAAAATGGAACCCGAGGGTTCAAGACGAAAACTCAGATTTCAGGGTGTTTTCGTCACTCGAACATGGCGGAAATGCCTGTACATAGTATTCAATTCATTACCGGTCTGCTGATACCAAAATCGTCATCATACGACGATGTTTATGACACGGGTCCAGAATTTTCAGTACCACAGCCCCTCCTTTTGCCCGTACATAGGCAATAACCTATACTCATGCTAATCTCAGTCCAGGTCTATATTCATAAAGTCATTGAGATGTTGCTGTAGCATCATCCTATTAATTAGCTCGTTTCTTGGTACAGGTTTCCTTACACATGATGTAGCACAGAGGCCACATATTGCAGGAGCACACTGTACGCACAGACAGAACAGGAAAAGAATGGCTAGGATCATCCCAATGACTATCAGAATCTTCCATCCCCAGGCGGATACCAATTCCCAGAACCACCCCATCAGTGACCAGTCTCCTTTATCCACGTGAATAGATTCGGAGATCTTATGCAGTTTGGAGATGGCCTGGTATACTGTTGGAGCGTTATCTGGGATGAAAATGCAGCAACTCGATTGGATCACTTTATATACCCCACCTCGGTCTGCGAGTATGACGTCCAAAGCCACCCTGTTCTGAAGAGTCATAAAGCGGTCAGACTCGAGCTCAGCAGGCAAGTTACTAAGGGCACCAGCAGTTTCAACAATAGTGGATTCAACCACCCTCATCAATTGGCGAATGTTCCTGCTGTTCACCATAGGCCCCCAAAACGGCAGAAAACCTTTTACGAAGTCTCCAAATTCTTGTCCCGCAGTGTCGTCTTTACTCACGACACCTCTAACTGTCCTTGTCTTATGGTAATCTGCCGTGGCCGTGTAGGTGGGAGGCAACAGGGACGAAATGAAACATGTGCCCGAGAAATCAGGGGGCAGCCATGTATACGCTCTATCATGACAGATGAAGTAGGTACCCTTAGCTGCTAGGAATGAAAGGGAAGTCTGAGACGAAAAGACATACGTTTCAGTACAGACACTCTTCCCTAACTGAGCTCTGGAGTTCTTGCCATTTCCCTGCAGACATAGGTGGACCTGATGAGGTACAATCCAAATTGGGGAGGATCTCTTTGCTCGCTTGTTTTCGCTCAAGGTAACTCCATACTCTGTTACGTTCCATCTACTGTAAGCCTGCAACTCATCTCGAGGAATCGTTCTATACGAGTCAATATCTCTGCTCATATTTGTGATTCCCACCACTAATGCCTTGTTGCTCGAGTTACTTCTTGTGGAACGTGGGGGATATGGTTCGATGGCAAATAGGAACATCATCTGAAACGCCCACAAAGAACCATAGTAGCTGAATGGCAAGACAAAATATGGGATACTTTTTATCTGTCGTATGTGGCATAAGACCACACACCCAGCAATTAGTTGTGTTCATTACTAATTGGTGTTGGTGTAAAATCTGAACAAAGGAATTATTGACAAACTCCAATCTTCTAGCAGACTCGTGTCCAGGCAGGGGGTGAAAGACATGTGAGGAAACAGGAGGAGAAGGTGTGGGCTGTGTAGTGGGTGCAAATGTCAATTGAAAAGTGAATAAAACATTCCTAATATAAACGTCATCACACTAAGCAGCATAAAAATGCATATTATCAAAAATCGTGTTCTTGTCATCAACGTACACATTCTGGTTTTAAAGTTCATTGATTTGGCAGGTCTCTTCATCTCGAAAAACTCCATCCTCTATAATTGCTGCCCGCGGCGGTAGGGTGTTCTATGCTAAGCAGTGCTTCTGTCAGTCCAGGGCAACTCCCTTGGACCAACCAGAACCGTCGACCTAACGTCTTCGGCTGCACCCCAAAGACTTGGGCAACCGCGACCTTAGCAGCAGAACCCGGATGGCGGTTCGAAAAACAAAAACAAGCAAGTTTCTCAGATGAGATAGCTGCACTTTCAAAAACAGAAAAAAAATAATTATTTGTCCATTGTAATAGTTCTTGGTCTCAAATTGTAACCGTTTCTTCCAGGTGCTGTCTGGTCTTGGAATAAGAGTTCAGGCTCTGTAGTGTTCAATTGAATTGACGGAGGCACAGCTGCTTGCAAAACATTATCACCTTCCTGTTCAGAAATTGTTCCTTTTGCACGTGCATCGCTAAAAGGTGGGAAACGAGGCACAGTCTCAGTCTGAGTCAGCGATCCCCTCCTGGACCCATCGGTCGTGCGGCAGAGGTAAAGAGACTCTCTTGCAATGGATCCCGTGGACCCAGTGTTTTTTCCCTTCCATTCGAACAGCCGATCTTGTTGAGAGAAGCACTAGATGGGGACCGGTCCAGCGGGGCTCATCATTCTTTGTCTGCTGAAAGTTCTTTATTAACACGTAGGATCCAGGATCGATAGGATGTCCTGGAGCTTCAGTGGCTTGAGGTAGAGTGTCATTAACCTGTTGGTGTAAAACACGCAATTTAGCCGTCAATTCGTACAGGTAATAAAGCAGTACAGGGTGTTCTAACTCGCTGAACTTGGTTGGCCTTGGCACTCCCCAGATGTTGGCCGGACGGCTGAAAACAATTTCATAGGGACTAAGTCCCACCCATGAATGAACAGTCATTCTCGTTGATAGGAGTGCCAAGGGCAGAGCGTCTGGCCATTTAAGACCAGTGCTCGATTGGATTTTGGCCAGTTTAAGCTTCAGGGTGCCATTATAGCACTCTACTAGTCCAGCTGATTGGGGATGATTTGCAGCGTGAATTTTATGATGAATGCCTAGCCCTTCACATACTTTCTTCATCACTCGACCCACAAATCCACTCCCATTATCACTCCAGACCATTCTCGGCATTCCAAATCTGGGGAAGAATTCTTTGACAAGGGCTTTAGCTGTCGATAAGGCAGTATTGTCTTTCAGGGGATATGCTTCTATCCATCTTGAAAAGGCATAAACAACAACGAGTACGTATTTCAGATTGTTGCACCTCTCCATGTGGATGAAATCTAGCTGCAAAACCTCGAACGGATACGTTGGAGACGCAAAATGACCAGCTGGAGTTGGGGTTCCCCTACCAGGATTGTATTTCAGACACACCATACAGTTCTTGACTACATTCTCTGCATACTTAGGAATTCTAGTGTTCTGCCATACTGGAGCCAACAACTTGCAAATCCCTTTCGCACTGATTTGTGCCATTCCATGCGCCATTGTAACCACTGCAGGCACATACGCGTCAGGTAACAACCAAAGCTGATCTCTGACAATTCAACCCAACAACCCTTCGCATCCAATTTCCCCGTACTCTCTCTCCACACACTCAACTCTTTCTCTGTAGCTTCAGCTTGGATGGACTTCACACTCTCAATCGTATCTTCACACATACCGACGTCACCAACCCATCTTGCATGGCCTGCAACATACTTTCGACTCATCACATTCCTTGCAGTTTCTTTCGCAACTTCATCCGCAAACGCATTTCCGCAACCAAAATCATCCGTAACCTTTTTGTGTGCACTGCATTTCACAATCGCAACTTGTAACGGCAAGGTCAGTGACTCAAGAAGTTCATTCACCAACTGACCATGCTGGATCCTAGCACCATGCAAAGTCAGGAACCCACGCTCACGCCACAAACGCCTAAAACTATGAGCCACACCAAAGGCATACATGCTGTCAGTATATATGGTCACTTTCATTCCTTTTGATAAAACACACGCTCTTGTGAGTGCAATTAACTCTGCTGCTTGCGCGGAGTTATGTGGGATGCGTGCAGTTTCGACAATCGTATGCAAAGTCGTAACAGCATATGCTGCAGTAGTGTCACCATTCGGAAGTTTGAAACACGAACCATCAACCCACAAAGTACCCTCACATTCAGTAAGAGGAGTGTCCCTAAGATCTATTCTCCCTTTCGTTTCTTCTTCTGTCCTAAAGAAACAGTCGTGCTGCTTTTCAGCGGTCTCTGTCTCAACTGGAATCGGCAACAACATAGCTGGGTTTAATGCGTTGCATCTTTTAATGTGGACATGACTCGCTAACAAGGTTAACTTACAACCTGACAATCGAGCACTGGTTAAGTGCTGTGTCTTGGTTCTATTTAGCAAAGTGTCCACCGCATGTGGAACCATTACGATTAACATGTTATTCATCACTAACCCAGCAGACTGTCGGATAGAAACAGCTGCTGCGGCTGTGGCTCTTAAACAACTTGGCAGCGCCTTAGCTACCGGAGCCAAAGTCGACGAGAAATACGCGCATGGACATTGCTTGTCCCCAAAAGACTGTGTCAACACTGACAATGCACAATCTTCTTTCTCATGGATGTACAATGTAAAAGGCTTACTGTAGTCGGGGGTACCCAACACAGGAGCCGAACACAATGCATCACGCAATTCTGAAAAACTTTTCTGACACTCTTTAGACCACGGGATGGGATTCAGTGTATCTTTACAGGTTAATGCCACCAGAGGTTTGGCCAACAATGAGAAATTCAGTATCCATTGCCTACAATATGATGTAATGCCCAAGAACGCACACACTTCTCTCTGTGTCCTAGGCACACTCAACTTTGCAATTGCCTGTATTCTTTCTGGGGTCAGTTTCCTTCCCTCCTACGATAAGAGGTGACCTAGGTAGGTCACTTCTTGTCGACAATATTGCAACTTCGAGAGAGACACTTTGTGATGCAAATCAGACAAATGACGCAACAACGACAAGGTGGCTTCTTTACAACTCTCCTCAGTATCTGCGGCAACTAACAAATCATCGACGTACTGAATAAGGGTAGCGCCGTCAGGTAGAACAATCGTATCAAGCTGTGTTTTCAAAGCCTGGCTATATATTGATGGACTTTCGCAGTAGCCTTGAGGTGCGCGTTTGAAGCAGAAGCTTCGGCCTCCCAAAATGAAGCCAAAAATATCTCTGCTCTCCTCGGCAATTGGGATGCTGAAAAAAGCGTTCTTCAAGTCAATCACTGAGAACCAAGCCGCTGAAGCTGGAATCATTGTCAATAGGGCAGTGATGTCAGGGACAACTGGAAACTGTGGCACAACGATCTTATTCACCTCTCTAAGATCAATCACGAACCTATAAACAGGTGGCTGGGAAGGATCAGTACGCTTCAAAACAGGCAGAACAGGACTATTACAAACGTTGCCTCTTGTCTCTTCAATCACATTTTCATCAATCAGGTCATAGATGATCGCTAACAATGCCATTTCACCTTCGCTAGAGATTTTGTATTGGGGAATGCGTGGCATTCTAACATTGGCTTTCAATGTCACATCATATGGCGATATTTCCAAAAGACGCACATCATTAGGACCAGTAGCCCAAAGAGTATCCGGAAGAGAAGACAATTCTGTCGCATATAGTCTTTTCAATAGATCCAATCCCAACAAGTTTTCACCACAACCTGTTGTAAGAATAAGGGGTGCTTCCAATTCACAAGGTCCAACAGAAAGAGATATAGGACTAGAGATTGGGTTCCGAACCGGGGCACCAGAAAAACCTACTGAAACATTCATTTCGCCAGACAAAGGTGCGCCAGGGAGTTTTGAGTGCATAATAGAACTCTTTGTAGCACCAGTATCCAACAGAAAAGGCTCTGACACCTGATGTAATAACCTCAACATGAGGTCCACTCTGATCTACTGGAACTGAAACAACTCCCTCTCTTTGTCCATGGCTGGCCTAGCAATCATTACCTTCCATATTTTCATCCTCTGCATAGTAGTCATCAGCATAGTACTGAGTCGTCCTACCAGACGCGTTATTCTGCTGGTCACAACTATTCATTGAATTCTGTGGCGGAAATGAACGTGCGTTTTGTGGGAACGCACTGCGTCCCCTACCTCTAGGCGTTTGTTGGACACCGCGACCTCGCGCACCAGAGGCACCATTCGTACGCTGCAACAAAACCGGACAACTATTCTTAAAATGGCCCTCCTCTTTACAATACCCTACTGATTGTGTCCATACGGTACACGCTGTTGAGAAGACTCATTTCTTTGCGAGATTTTCAAATATTTCTGAGGCTGCTGATAATCGCGCTGATTATTACTACGGGGTGGATAAGCTTGTTGCAGCAGAACTTTAGTTTTTAACTCCTTAGTCTTTTTATCCTCTCTCTCTCTAGCTCATCTTTGCGCCTATTTTCATAGTACTGGGCCATAGCTAAAATCTGTGCTGACGTTGAAACAGCCCAAGCACTCTCGGAATCCTTCAACTTAGCACACAACTCCGGAAGTAAATTATGCACAAATTTGTCGACGAACAATCTCTGGCCACCTTCAGTAGCCATATCCTGACTGCCATGATCTACGAAAGTCTTTTCAAACCGCGTGAAAAAGTCGGACACTACTTCGTCTTTCTTCTGCTTACATGCAGACAACTTGTCCCAATTGACACGCAACTCAGGTATTAGAGTCTTCATGTAAGTGATGATTCTACCAGGGAGTCCCGCAATTAAAGGCTCGGGTTTAGCACCACCAACTTGTCTGTTATCTACAGCAGCAATATTGACCCATGTAGCACCTAATTCCTGATCGTGATCGGCGTGGCGAATCTTCCCCCATAAAGGCTGTGGAACCACGTTCCCGAACAACATATCTATATCGGCTAAGTTCATAATACATGAGCTTACAGTCTGTGATAATTCCTTATAATACCCTGCAGGATTTTTACGGGGGTCGGGTAACGTCTGTTTGAGAGCCAAAACCTCTGTTCGTTTCCATGGAACGTGTACCCAAACATGCTGAAAGTGAGCCGGTACAACTGGTGGATTATTTCCCGGACCAGCGGCCACTTCTTCCTTCCATACCGGCGGAACCTCTCTCATGGGATACTGTCGCGCCTTTTTCCTAGCATCGCACCCAAGTAGTGACCGAGAAGTGCCCTCCTCACTCCGATACGACAACAATGTCGCAACCGCCCTCTCCACATCGGGACCTACGATCATCCCCTCTGAAAACTCGAACCGCACACGGCATAATTTAGGCAGATCGTATTCCAGATCATTCTCCTTCAAATCCTCACAGAGAAAAACACACATTTGCTCAAAAACATATCTCTGCTTCGATGCTTCCCATTGACGGAAGGCTTCCACGATAGACTGCACATCATATCTTATAGGATCGACAACCCATTTATGCGCTAAACAATTCAGTAACTCTCTCTCATGATAGTCAGGCAGTTGATTCCGCAACTGTCTTCGTTCTGCGTTAGGGGTCGTACTAGGCGATCCGAAGAAAGGCGAGAAAAGACCAGTAACAGTGTTGGCCATTCTCTGTCGAACAGAAGAGAAACTGACGGAAGGACAGGAGGAAAGACAGGGTGAGGTAAGGCAGAGGCGGAGGCAGAAACAGAGGGAGTATTAGGAGAAGTAGTCGGGACAATAGGCAAAGTCGTAGAGAGCACAGGTGGAGCAGGTGTGCTTGGTGGCCCTTGAGGAGGCTGCATCAGAAGATTAGGGGCCACCGCAAGGGGAGCTGGTGGCTGTGGCAGAACTAGGGGCTGTACTGCTGGGTGTTGTATAACAAAAGGTTGCGGAGGTGCTGTAGCATTCCGTGCATAGGGGGGTGGTGAATTTAATACGTGTGACATTAAAGAATCCCTCTCAGAGTCTTGTGAATCTGGGTGGAGAGTTGGCAAGACTGGATAACATTTATCGATCGCCATTTTACGTTGCCTGTGCAACTGCTCATTTGCCTGTTCCTCCTCGTTATCTCTAAACTGCGTAGCGGCTTGTATTATCGAGGTACCCCTTTCTCTCTTATTTTTCTTGGCTAATTTAATTTCTTTCTGTTTGGCTTCCTTTCGCCATAAGCGGAAAGAGTCAAACATCGCCGGCCGGGCTTTCTTCTTAAAAAGTTTTACCTCTAGATTATCTAAAATCTCTGTGTCAAAACTACCATATTGGGGCCATTTTAAAACACCATCGTTTCTGGTGTATCGGATCCATACTTCATTATATGTGATGGGGCCTACGCCGTGTTTCACATAGAGCTCATATGTTGGAGTTCCAATCGGAGGAACCGGACACGAGTCCTCCAACCGGGAATCCTTATTACAACCAAGACAAAACAAATTTCTAAGTCTGCTAAGACTAGGCATCTTCACTCTCTAGTCTAGCTTCAAACTTCAAAGGATTAGCAAATACGATAGTCTCGTGAATACACGAGTCCTTCGGTTTTGGCACTTGCAAGTTCCAAACAAAACGATCCCGAAGGATACCAAAAAACTAAGAACCAAAATAATGACTGGGAGTTGCTCCACTTATACTTAACTGAGGTATCGATGACGTCACCAGAAGATTCGTCTATCGGTTCGCTCTACCAATCATCAAGGGTCCAAAACAGGGCGATAGTCAGGGCAGCAGTCCTTTGTAGCCGTCGGGACGCGGGGAACCTCGCAGCAAAGACTTTCGGACCACGTCGACATGCAGGGGTCGATGAAGTGGTTGGCCATCCTCTGGAATTTTCACACGAAGCTCCTCATGAACCTCTGGCTTCGACCGATACCGCTGATACCGCCCGACGTTGGGCGCCTACTGGAGTTCCGGGTATTTTAGAACCTGGCGGTGCCAGGGAACACACCTGAAAACTCTGAGTCCTTCCTGTTTCAGACTACAGAAACACAGAGTCTTCTAGGTGAAGTCAAAGATCGTATTTATTGGCTGCAGCCAATAACAGGTATCCTAGAAGTACAACAGTATGTTCTCAGGAGACTGCTCCCTTTCACAAAATCAGACTTCTCCTTATATACAAAATAATATGCTTTGGGCAAACATTCCTTATTTTACAGTAGATCATTCACATATTTTCACTACAAAGAAAAAGCAGAGTCATGATGACAAGTCCACATTTCAGTTTGTCCAGCCCGTAATTGATTACCCGGCAAGGCCCAGTATTTTCATCAGATATCGACGGACCCCCAATAAAATCGGGCACCTCCTCCGCGTAAAGCAAGTCATAAAGCAAGAAACAGGGACAGGTGTGTGTAAGATTAGGCATGGTTTGTGTGCGATGAAAGGTTTATGATATGTTGTGCCTCGATGCTAATCTCGCTCTGCCACTGGGAAAGGAACTGGCCGGACAGGTTTGGCTTCGGGCAGTGGAGTCAGCTTGCCCAGGTCACATAGGAGGCAGCAGAGGTGTACGTGTCCTTCGGACTCGGTTTTGGCTTTAGTCATTTGGCTATGTGAGGGCAATCACAAAATGGCTGCCGTTCACAAAATGGAACCCGAGAGTTCAAGACGAAAACTCCGATTTCAGGGTGTTTTCGTCACTCGAACATGGCGGAAATGCCTGTACATAGTATTGAATTCATTACCGGTCTGCTGATACCAAAATCGTCATGATATGACGATGTTTATGACACGGGTCCAGAATTTTCAGTACCACAGAGTTTGCTTTCGTCCCTGCTGCTAAGATACATGCTCGTGTGAGGGCAATCAGTTCCGCTGCCTGTGCAGATCGTTGCGTGATGCGGGCGGTCTCAACTACAGTTCTGGCTGTGGTAACTGCATAAGCAGCTGAGGTGGTGCCATCGGGAGTTTGATACAAGAGCCGACCACCCATAGCTCTCCGTCAGGATCTGGGAAGGCAGTGTCTCGGAGGTCGACCCTACTCCTAGTCTGTTCATCTGTGAGGGTCACACAGTCATGTATAGGGGACACATTGGGGTCGTCCTCAGGTAGGGACAACAAAGTGGCTGGATTCAGCGTGGTGCATCTTTTCAGTGTGATGTGGGGTGCAAGCAGAGTCAGTTTGTAGCCAGTCAGTCGTGTACTAGTCAGATGCTGCGTCTTAGTCTGGTTCAGGAGGGTGTCATCTGCATGGGGCACTAACACCATAAGGAAGTTCGAGAGCACGATCCCCTCACTTTGTCGGATAGAGACAGCAGCAGCAGCTACAGCTCGAAGGCAGGCAGGCAAAGCTCTGGCTACGGGGTCAAGAGTGGCAGAGAAGTCGGCACATGGGCATTGCTTGTGGCCAATGGACTGAGTCAGGACAGACAAAGCATACCCCTCCCTTTCGTGAGTGTAGAGGGAGAGGGGCTTTGTGTAATTGGGGGTTCCTAGGACTGGTGCAGAACAAAGGGCGTCTCGTAGTTCTTTGAAGAAGGATTGGCATTCAGGGGTCCAAGGGAGCGGGAAGGGGGCATCTTTAGCCAGCATTGAAAGTAGTGGTTTTACAATGAGGCTGAAATTTGGTAACCACTGTCGACAGAAGGAGGTGAGACCTACCAAGGAGCGGACTTGTTTCTGGGTCTTAGGAACAGGGGTTTCTAGAATGGTCTGAATTCGATCGGGTGTAAGCTTTCTCCCGTCTTTGGACAAGAGGTGGCCTAGGTAAGTGACCTGGGGTTGGCAGAATTGCAACTTCTTCTTGGAGACCTTGTGGCCATTTTCCGCGAGGAAGTGCAGGAGTTGGATGGTGGTTTGACTGCAAGTGGAGTGGTGTCGGCCGCCAAAAGGATATCATCAACGTACTGTATCAACACTGCTCCATCTGGTAACTGGACTGCGTCCAGTTGTCTCTTGAGGGCCTGGCTATAGATGCTGGGACTTTCAGTGTAGCCTTGGGGTGCTCTACAAAATCTATATGAGCGGGCTTTTAAGGTGAAGCGGAAAAAGTAGCGGCTGTCTGGGTGGATGGGGATGGAGAAGAATGCGTTCTTGAGGTCGATTACAGTGAAGGTGGTGGCAGTGGAAGGAATCAGAGTCAGAATGGTGGTGATGTCTGAGACTACGGGGTACTGAGGTACAACTACTTTGTTGACCTCTCGTAGGTCGATGATGAAGCGGTACGCTTTCTCATCTCCCTCACCCTGCTTCTTTACAATGGGTAGGATAGGGCTGTTGCAAACATTGCTAACTACTTCCTCTACCATTCCTGCATCTATCAGGGACTGGATAATCTTTACCAATGCCTTCTCGCCCTCGGGCGATATCCGATATTGTGGAAGTTTTGGGAGCATTGCGTCTTGTCCAACAGTTATGTGTACTGGGTCAATCATCATGCATCCTACGTCCGAGTCAGTTTTGGCCCACAGATACAGAGGTAGAGTGTCGAGATGGGACAGGTCAGCATCAGTGATGGAAAACATGCGTCGTGTGGGACAAGGTCTGAGCAGAGTCGGGTTGTCGTACAGAATGACTCGAACTCCGTCTTGTGAACACCTAATAGTAGCTCATAAATGCTTCAATAAGTCAAGTCCCATAATGGCATTGGGGGTGTTGGATGAGAGCAAAAACGTTGTGTCAGTGGTGTTATTTTCCAAGTCAAAGGAGATCGGTGTGGACAAGGGATTAGTGGAGGGCGTTCCATCAAAACCTATTGATGTTACATGTGAGCCAGACAAGGGTGCCCTTGGAATTGCTCGTTTAGATAACGCACTACGTGTCGCGCCAGTGTCTACCAAAAATGGACACTTCGTACCCAGGACCTTAGCGGTGACATAAGGACCTTGCTGGTCAACATAGAGCTCGACTGGATCCCTCCCTTGCCCTTGGCAGTCCTATGCAAAGTCATGGGTGTCGTCGCAGTCAGACTGTTGGTACTGGATCTGTCGGGGACGGTCAAATGTGTTCGATCTGCCTGGCCTGTCGTTGTTGGTGTTGTTTGTGTACCCTCATCCCTGTCCTCTATTGTTGGCCCACCCGCTACATCTCTTGTGTCCCTATTTTGGTTCGTTTCTTGCAGAACCGGACACTGGGATTTCCAATGACTAAATCCTTCACAAAACGCACACTGGTTCTCATCGATGTCTTTACGTCCAGCGTAGGGTGCGGATGTACGGTCTCTAGGGGGCGGATTTCTAGGAGCATTCGATTGGTAACTTCCCTTGTACTGTTCCCTTCCTATGGTCACCCCTTGCAACTGTGCGATCATCACCCTTTCTTTCAGGTCCTTTTTCTTTTTCTCAGTCGCCCTATCATTCTCGTTCTTTTGATGCTCATAGTACTGGGCCATCTGAAGGATAGTCGCAGGTTTGGAGGCCGCCCAACTGCTCTCGCTAGTCTGTAGCTTCTGTGAGACTTCCTGTGACAGACCATTGACATAATTCTGGACAAACAGATGATGTCCGGTTGCAGTGGTCATGTCCTGGCCACTGTAATCGGAAAACACCGTCTCAAACCGGGAGAAGTATTCTGATACCTCTTCCTGGGGTTTCTGGCGGCAGGCTGTTACTATCCACCAGTCCACCTTCTTTTCTGGGATCAGGGTTTTCAATTTCTGGACGATCTTGTCTGGAAGGTCTAAAATGGATTTTAAAGGTGTCTGTCCAGGCTCTCGTTGTCTATCTTTGCCATCGAGTTGTGACCAGGTATGTCCGAACAGCTCAAGGTGGTCGACTTTCCGGATTTGCTTCCACACATCAGCTGGCAGACATAGCCCGAAAAACAAATCGATGTCCGCTAGGGTCATAATCATCGAACCCAAGGCTGTGCCTAGTTCAGTATAAAACGCAGTGGGGTTCTTTCGTAAGTCAGGCAAGGATTTTCGGAAAGTCAGGATGTCTTGCCGATCCCATGGTTGGTAGACCCAGTTATAAACTACCCTCCCTCGCATCTTGGTGGTTAATGTCATCATGCGTTCCCAGTCCTCGTGGGGGAACCCAGTAGGGAGCGGCCTCCTTTATAGGCATCATTGTGTCTGTTTTTTCTGTTCGGGGTTCGGTCACTACAGGAGTTGTAGTGTTAGTTTCTAGCCTCTGTTCAGTGAAGTGGCGGAAAACTTCAAGCGTACGCGTGAAGAGGTCTGTCACATCACACTCGCCTTCATCCCCAATGTCGACCTTCCTATACAGAGTCGTTAGGCTCTGCGGACCTTTGTGTTGGTATCGTTCCTCATAGGCATTGAGGGTGTGATAACAAAATCGCACAACAAAGTGTCGTCTGTGGCTATTGGCATATGAGTTGTACATATCCGTAACGTATTCCTCACTCTCTTTCCGATTCACCAGTGTCTTCACTATCTTATCGATCCCTGTTCGTTCATCTTTGCTCAACCGGTTCATTCTAGTGGAATCTTTCTTTCTAGCTTCAGGGTCATCTAATGTTACTGCTTGCGCTGCGTTGAGTACAAGGGGCTCGGCCGGCGCGGAGGCCGTGAGGACCGAGGTCCTGGCACTATTCTCACCTGTACTTGGGGGCTGCGGGTGCTGTACTAAGGGTTGGGAAGGGGCATATAAAGGGGCATGTAGATGATTGGGGGACTTAGTAATAAAACATCATTCACTTGTTGTTTCGAGGGTAACTCAGGGTAGAGCATAGAGGGTGTTCCAACGGGACACTGGCCCGATGTTTCAGACTCTTGCTTCTGTTTAGCTTCCTCTCTCTCCTTTATCTCCTCCTCTAACTTTTTGGCAGCTAGGTGAGCTGCTTTTCGTAGCTCTTTCTCTAATCTTACTTCGTTTCTCTTTTTCCTTTGCTCTGCTTCTTTGCGCCACATGCCAAGACTATCAAGCATAGTGGGCGTTGTCTTATTGTTACAAAGGGCTGTTTCTAGCACATTTATTTTATCATCATCAAAGGATCTCATCAGTGGCCTGATCCTTTCTTGTGTATTTATGCCACAGCTTATTATAAGCCACAGCGACTAATCCATATTTAGTGAACATTTCCTTATTAGGGGTGCCTTCCAGTGGAGCTGGATGGTTCATCTCTAATAAGCGGTCCGGGCTGAACCAACTACCAATCAGTGGGGAGAAGATAGGCATGACAGATTACAAAGGGGGACGAAGGTCCGCACTACCTATCCTTCACTACTTGCAAAGACTAGACACAATATTTCTATTCTACGTTATTTGCAAACAGAGAATATCTCAAAAGAACCAACTTCGAACAATTAATGTTCGGACAATCAATTAATCAGTGGGGAGAAAAATAGGTACGATAGATTACAAAGGGGGACAAAAGTCTGCGTTACCTACCCTTCACTATCTGCAAAGGAAGAGAGAATATTTCTATTCTTCCCCGTTTGCAGGCATATCTCAAAAATAATCAATGCGCAATACTAGTATTTTCAAACATTCGTTTCGCAATTTGTCGTGTTACACGACCTTACCCGGACCGCATGGACAGTTTCTCGTCTTCCGCTTCCAGCGCCCGATCGTCCTCTATTCTCCGTAATTGCCGCTGCACTCCTGATGGTTCCCAGTCAGGACCGATGATCACTCGAGAGATGTCTGCTCGGAACTGGGGAAGTTTGGATGATCGGCTGCCAGACGAGGGTCTATCGGGCAGGTGCACTCCTGATCGTTGCAGTCGTTCACTCTGTCGTCAGGACCTCTCCCACTGGATCAACGTGTCGCTGATGGGCCCCACGCTTGGGACGCCAATTGTAAAAAGGTAGGCAGATTTAATCGATATCCTTTAAGCATACCACTCGAAATTATCAAACAAAGAGGCAGGCGCTGGAGACAGGAAGGCAGGAAACAGAAGTTTATTCCGTCGGAGCAGAACACGTCAAATCAGACAACAGGGTATCGTCTCGAGGTGCTCTAACCGCATCTCTGAGACCTGGCCTCTTATACACAGGTTTATGGCTTTATTGCATGAAACACATTCTTGTTAATACTTTGATGTACGGAAAGACATCCTCGGAATCCCCGCTTTAAGCCCGTTCCCAAACACATCTACAGTAGAAGTCCCCACCCCGATCTCAGTAGGTGATGACTGTCGCGCAGCTGGACATTCCGCCGGTTCCTGGAATGTGTGCGGCTGATCGGATCTCATGGGGTGGGGGCTTCGATCAGTTGTAGATCCTTTGAAGAGGGGCACATTCCTACTGTAGTCAAGTCAAGTCAAGTCATAAAATTTATATAGCGCACTACATACCCAGAGGGTTTCAAGGCGCTTAGGAAGGGGAGGAGGATTATTTGTCAAAAATCCACGTTTTAAGCTGTTTTCTGAACGCTAGGTGATTCTGGGTGAGGCGAAGGTAAGCGGGGAGTGAGTTCCATGTTTTGGCAGCTAGGTATGAGAAGGATCTGCCACCCATGGTGGTCTTGTTGATGCGAGGTACAGTGGCGAAGGCTTGGCTGGAAGAGCGAAGTTGGCGGGAGGGGGTATGAAAGGACAGTCGAGAGTTGAGGCACTCTGGTCCGATGTCGTAGAGTGATTTGTGTGCGTTGGTAAGCAGTCGGAAAGTAATCCTCTTATTGACGGGTAGCCAGTGGAGGTCTTTAAGGTGACCAGAGATGTGTTCGTTGCGTGGGATGTCTAATATGAGCCTGGCTGAGGCGTTTTGGATTCGTTGTAGTTTCTTCTGTAGTTTTGCGGTAGTACCTGCGTAGAGGGTGTTTCCGTAGTCCAGTCGGCTCGTGACCAGAGCGTGGGTGACTGTTTTCCTTGTTTCGGAGGGGATCCAGCGAAATGTTTTTCTGAGCATGCGAAGAATGTTAAAGCAGGAAGAGGATACGGCGCTGACTTGTCTGTTCATTGAGAGTGAAGAATCCAAGATGACGCCTAGGTTCCGTGCGTGGTCTGTCGGGATGGGTGCTTTTCCGAGGGCTTCTGGCCACCAAGAGTCGTCCCATCCAGAGGGGGATTTACCTAAGATGAGGACTTCTGTTTTGTCTGAGTTCAGTTTCAGTCGGCTTTGTTTCATCCATTCGGCGACTTCTTTCATTCCCTCGTGTAGGTTAGTTTTGGCGGTGCTGGGGTCCTTGGTGAGAGATAGGATCAGTTGAGTGTCATCCGCGTAGGAGATGATGTTGAGGTTGTGTTGGCGGGCGATGGCCGCGAGGGGGCTCATGTATACGTTGAAGAGGGTGGGACTGAGTGAGGATCCTTGTGGTACGCCGCAGATGATTTCAGAGGCCTCGGACTTGAATGGTGGGAGGCGTACTCTCTGGGTTCTTCCGGTGAGGAACGAGGTGATCCATTCCAGTGCTTTTCCTTGGATTCCGATGTTTCTGAGGCGTTGTAAAAGGGTGCTGTGGCAGACTGTGTCGAAGGCTGCAGAGAGGTCGAGGAGGATGAGGGCGACTGTGTCTCCATTGTCCAGTAGAGTTCGAATGTCGTCTGTAGCTGCGATGAGGGCGGTCTCAGTGCTGTGTTTGGCTCGGAAGCCAGATTGTGAGGGGTCGAGTGATTTGTTGGCTTCGAGGAAGGCGGCGAGCTAGTTGTTGACAGCTTTCTCGATGACTTTGGCCGGGAATGGAAGAAGCGAGATGGGGCGGTAGTTTTTGAGTTCGGTGGGGTCTGCTGATGGTTTTTTCAGAAGAGCGGTGAGTTCAGCGTGTTTCCAGTCTTCTGGGAAGGTAGCGGAGTTGAATGAGCAGTTGGTGACGTCTCGGAGGTGCGGAGCTATGACGGAGTCTGCTTTGTTGAAGATGTGGTGAGGGCATGGGTCTGTGGGGGATCCAGAGTGGATGGAATTCATCAGGCGGATGGTGTCCTCAGTGGAGATTGGGTTCCAGGCGTTAAGGGTGTTAACGGGGGGAAGATGGTCAGCTGATGGAAGGGTGGGTAGGTTTCCGGGTTGGTTGTCGAAGCTGTTGTGGATGTCAGCAATCTTGTTGTGGAAAAAAGAGGCTAGGGAATCGCAGAGGGTTTGAGAGGGGGTGATGTCGTTGGAGTTGGCCGAGGGGTTGGAAAATTCCTTGACGATGTTGAACAGTTCCTTGCTGTTGTGGGCGTTGTTGTCAAGTCGATCTTTGAATGCTGTTTTCTTGGCTTTTCGGATCAGTTGGTGGTGAGTACGGATGGCGCTTTTGAAGGCGTCCTTCTTGCTGGTGGATGGGTCTTTTTTCCAGGCATTTTCAAGGGAGCGGCACAGTTTCTTGGACTTCTTGAGGTCGTCGTTGAACCATGAGGCCTTCTTGATGCCAAGTTTGTGTTGACGTTTTTTCAGTGGTGCTAAGTTGTCGGCGGTGTTGGATAACCAAAGGGTGAGGTTGGATGCGGCTTCGTTGGCGTTAGAAGAGAGGGCTGGGGAGGTTTGAAGGAGCGATGTGGAGATCGGCTCTGTGGTGATTTTGTTCCAGTTTCTTTGTAGAGTTGGTTGGAGGTGGATGATGGGTTTCGGCTTGTTGTAGGTGAAGTTAACGCAGCTGTGGTCAGTCCAGAGGAGATCCGTAGTGTGGCTGAAGGAGACATGGTTGCTGGAGGTGAAGATGGGGTCGAGAGTGTGGCCTGCGATGTGGGTGGGGGAAGTGACCAGTTGTTTAAGTCCGAGGTTGGCGAGGTTGTCCAAGAGGGTGGCGGTGTTGCGGTCGTTGATCTTTTCAAGTGTCGAAGTTGAGGTCTCCCAGAAGGATGTAGTCTTTGGAGGGGAGCGCGTGTGTGGTGATGAAGTCCGTGATGTCTTCACTGAATTTTGCGCGTGGTCCTGGTGGTCTGTAGAGGAGGGTGCCTCTGAGTGTGGTCTTGGGGTCGATGTGGATCTGGAAGTGAAGGTGTTCGGAGTTGGCGAGGTTGGCATCAGAGCTGGTTGAGATGCGGATTGATTTCTTATGGACGATAGCGATTCCACCTCCTGTATGGTCGGTGCGGTCCTTGCGTGTGATCTTATAGTCATCAGGGATAACGATGGCGATGTCAGGGGCGGAGGAAGCGTTCATCCATGTTTCCGTTAGGAAGGCGATGTCCGGAGAGATGGTGTCTAGTAGGTTCCAAAGGTCAATGGCGTGCCTGTGGACCGAGCGGGTGTTGAGAAGGATGCATTCTAGGTGGTTGGGGTCGGGGATCTGTGTTGTGGTCGTAGCGGAGATGTTGTCGGTGCCGCTAAATTTGCAGGAGACGCAGGAGAACGGTCCATGGGTGCGTCCAGGAGCGGCTTGGACGCAGTTGGGGGCGCGACCGGGGTTAAGGGCTAGGAGGGCGGCGGCATCATAGGTAACGCGGGGGGGCTGGGCAGCGCGAGGGGCAGGGGGTCTGGCGCTGGGCGCGGTCCAGGCGCGGACGGGCTTACCTTTGGTGCACCTTCGGCGCGGGTTGGGCGCGGACGCTGCGCGTGGACGCTGCGCGCGGGGAGAACTGTCATATATGGATAGTGGAGGGGGAGGGGCGAGGGCGTCTCAGCTGGGAGGCGGGGCGGGCTAGGTAGGAGCACAACAACAACAAAATGGAGGGCGCTTGGGGGGAATGCGCTTTACAGAACAGTGAAATAATCAACGCGGAGAACAGAGCGCAAAGCAGGCAATGTAAATGACACGAACAGTTAAATAAACAAAGCGGAAAGCAGAGCGCACAACAGTCAATGCAAATGACACAGTTTGAGAAAGGAAGCGCTAAGCAACGATACCGCTGCCCAAGGGAGCGACCACTCAGCTGGCAAGCGTCGAGTGAGTCACAGCGCTTCCAGGTAACGGAGCGCTGAAGTAGTCTGTGGGAGGGCGTCTCAGCTGGGAGGCGGGGCGGGCTAGGTAGGAGCACAACAACAACAAAATGGAGGGCGCTTGGGGGGAATGCGCTTTACAGAACAGTGAAATAATCAACGCGGAGAACAGAGCGCAAAGCAGGCAATGTAAATGCCACGAACAGTTAAATAAACAAAGCGGAAAGCAGAGCGCACAACAGTCAATGCAAGGAACAGTGAAATAATCAACGCGGAGAACAGAGCGCAAAGCAGGCAATGTAAATGACACGAACAGTTAAATAAACAAAGCGGAAAGCAGAGCGCACAACAGTCAATGCAAATGACACAGTTTGAGAAAGGAAGCGCTAAGCAACGATACCGCTGCCCAAGGGAGCGGTATCGACCAGGACCAGGTGATGGCCTGGGATCGGGTCAGACAATCGGGCACAGAGGAAGGGGTTCATCAAAGGATATGTGATCATGAAAGGGATGGAGGGAGGTGTTAGCCGGGTACGGGACGTGGCTCCGAGGCAGGGCCGCGCTGAAGGGGTGGTTTGTGGCCCAAGCATGTGAGAGCGGGGGCTGTCAGTGCGCAGGGGATGCTTGCGAGGTCAGAGGGAGAGACGCGCTGGCTATCGGCAGTGGGCAGAGAGGCCATGGCATTCAAAATGGCTGCTACTTACGTGCACATATGAGCCTGAAAAGGGACAAGATGGCGCCGATAATGTTTACGCCGCAATCTAGATTTTAACAATAACATCTGCTCTATTCCAATGAGTGTAAACCCAATTATAAATAAAATAACCCTTTGCATCAGAGGAAGCCTTATCATCACTCGTACCTGCTACTTTAGGAGGAACTTAAAAAGGTGCGGCTTACCGAATAGGTCTCACATGAACTACAACATTCTCATCTGTTTCAGAAGTAGAAGCTCGTGCCATGTTAATTCCGGATGTTTGTGCAGCTGCGTCTGCTGCCTTTTTCTCCTCTTGCAAACGGACTGCATCAGCACGCATTTTAACCAAATGTCTGATCGTGTCAGCCACCTGCGAGAAGACAAAAAGACCATCACACATTTGCTTACAATCATTTGCTATATCAACAGGCTCCAATTCCTCAGAATGTTTCCTAAATTGTTCAATGACCTCTGCGGCAAATAATTCGGTAAAATATATTTGCTCCCTTTCAAACCGATCTTTTATACTATCTAGAAGTTCAGAAGCAGAAGCAGTATTACGGGCGACTTTGCAAGCAGCAGATCTAAGCTGAGACGCACGCTCAGCGGACAAGATAGAACAAGTTTCTCGTTCTTTCTCCTTTTCTGTAGGAGAATTGTCATCTGACTCATAAGGAGAAAAAGGAAGAGTATACGGAGGTGGAGAACGATCTAATAACAAAAAATCATCTTGAGGTTTATTCAGAATAGAATAGAGTGGTCGCCGAACAGGCTATTGGCCAGTTACCTGTAAATGGCGCTCCCTATCTTCCCTCTCTTTTAGTTTTTTATTTCTTTATTTTTCATTTCTAATGCTTTCGCATGGATGTTCTTTCGCTGTTCTTTTTCAATCAAGGCTTGTTCACTCTTCATCCGCTCAAGCACTTCTTTCTCCCACATTCGCACCCACTCAAACATATCTTGCCTAGCCTTTTGCTTAAACATTCGTTGCTCCACATACTGAATCTTTCGCAAATCAAATTACCTATGCTTAGGCCAACAAAACTCAGGATCCTTACGAGTATATTTATTCCATAACGTGCTGTACAATATAGAAGAAATACCATATTTAATATACATATCCCTATTAGGAGTCCCCTCCGGGGGGGGCTGGTTGTGCTTCATCGAGTCAAAAACTGGTACCACTAGTGGTCTAGAAACAGGCATGCCAAAAATAGTGCAGCATACGCAGTATTATAACCAAAGTAGCATTTAAGGTACCTTTAGTACGATGTTGGGTTCAAATGAATTCAAATAGAGAAAATTCTCCTCATTACCTGCCTCTATAAATTGCAATTCATATATTAATCCCATACAAATCCAAGTTGGCCAACACAATTTCAAAATTCCAAAGGCACAGAGAGCGTTACTAAACTACCTTACCAATCCCATGCATCAAAACCAAAAGCAAGTGTTGCATAACAACTCTTACCAATCACTTGGTGTCCAGGTTCCAATTGACAAGTTCTCAAAATCGACCAAATGGTCACTGTACGACGAATCAACAGAAGAGATCTCAGTCGAGGACCGGCACCACCTGGAGGGTCAGATCAGAAAGAGAGGAAAAACGCTGTGGTTGCCAAGTGATCGTCCAAAGCGAGATTACAATCCTTTGTTTCGACCATGCCTTCGGGCACCGAGTCGCTGATGAGCCCCACGTGTTGGGCGCCAATTTGTGGTGGTGGGCCTCAGCAAGGCCAATCAGTGCTAGGGGGTTCACCCTTCTCTGCACAAATCCTCAGACCAATAGGATAGAAGTTGGCACAGAAACTGGAATAGAAAATACAAAGTTTATTAACCTCATGAGGTGGAGGTACATTCACACAACACCCTTCGGTAGTGTATGAAGTAGCACACTGATGGGAAGAAGTTTGGTCCTTTTATACCCACACAGGGGCTCAAAAGAAGGTGGTACAAGTACAAGAAGTAGGTTTTAGGTACATATATGGTCATACAGAAATTGTACAGTCAACAAGTGGGAGGAGCTAACAGTTGCTAATTCTGGTGAACACATCCTGACATTTACAGACTGGGGACAGCTGCAAGAACAGCTGCAAGGACAGCTGCAAGCTCATCTGAGCGTGTGCGAAACAGAAGAGGCTAAATATAACCTGTCTCTAGGCAGATTTCAAGAGCAGACAACAGCAAGGTAGGACAGAACACATGGCACGCACGTGGTAGCACATGGCAAACAAGATGGCTGCCAGAAATACAAAATGGATTCCACAAAACGGACAAGATAGCCTCTAAATACAGGATGGCTTCCGTTAATGCTAACCCAATCGCTGCCAAATTACATCACCAAAACAATGTGGCACCACAGACCTCTTCTCATTTAGAGGATCGGTGAAAATCCGGCGCTTCCCACAAGGAAAGGAAGGCACCAGCTGAGAAGTCTTCCTCTGACGTCATTAACAACTAATCCATCCATGGACCTAGAATCACAAAGACAAAAGGGACCACATTACAGACGCTGCCTCTTTCTCATAACTCAAGGCTCACCATCACCAATGCATGTCACCATGGAAAGATAAAACAGAACAAGTTGTGGTGTAGTCTTGGCCTATGAATGGATTGAAGGTGCAGGCTTAGGGGAGGGAGCCTGGCTGCCTGCTTCCTGTTCCTGTTAGAGGCAGGAGAGCAGGAGAACAGGAGCTGAGAAGACGCAGGACCTGGCCTCAAGGTCAGTTTTTTAATTTTATTAAACCCCCCACCTGTCTCCCCACCATTCGTGAGTCATGCCGGCCGCGACTGACTTAGGTACCTGTGTGGCAGAGCAGCAGGCAGTGTCCGGGAGAGCCTGGTCTCTGTAGTGCCTTTAACTGCCACAGCCTATTGTGGCTTCGCTAACAAGGTCCTTTACTGGCCTGTTATCCTGTCCTCCTGGGTGTGGTGATTGGCCTTGGGTAAGTGAGGCTTCCATTCAGGTGTTCAGTCATCGTGCAGGTTTGTCCTCCATTCATGGCTTCCACCCCCGACCCACACAGACGAGCTCTAGGAGTCCAGTCATCCTGCATTGTGGTTCCCCACTATCTTTAACTCTCTCAAACTCCAATAAAATCCCACTCTTTGAGCCCTAAATGAGCTGTAAAATGGGTTCAAGAGGCAGCAATAGGTGGCTGGATGAAGCACAAGGAGGCAGGGGTCTTTGTCCATGCAGTGTCAGGAGCAGGTTCAGCTATATATCTGCAAACCAGTCAGCTGTTGATGAACACCCCTGCATATGTACATGCCGAACATGCCTGAGACCTGCCCGGGGAGCCTTGTTACGTCTCTCAGGGCTATTCATGAAGTCTAGAGGTTTAGACCCCCTGACCCAATAACACCATGAATGCGCTCTGCATGAGAGAGGGGGGGACCTGGTTTCCTGCAGACGTGATCTCTGCTCCGCCTCACGAGAGGGGATCCGCGTGCTGGTGAACAACCAGACCCTCTCCCAGGGACGCAGTGGTGAGCAGGAAGTGCGCCGTTCACACTTAGAATGTCACACGCGAGCGTCTGTACTAATAATGACACAATGTATGTTTAAAAACATGTATTGCACTATTCCATGAATTAGTACATGAGATATGACTTGTGAACGTACAAGGCAGGGCACTATTATCAGGCTTACCATGGACGTGAACACAACAAATGTATGAATCGTGGTACTCAGCACCCATCTCCCTATTCCCTGCACCCACTCTTATCACTCACTCCTCTGGGAGCAGCAAACACAGAGATTCTGATGGCAAGTCCAAGGGGCTGCCCTTCCCAGGGAAAGGTCACAGTGTAGTGCGCCCTCCCCCCTCTAGAATACAGTGTTTATTTCCAGCATCTGTAGGTGAAGGGGTGAAGCTGAGATCAGACCTCCAGTCTCCTAGTTTTATGGATAAAACACCCACTGGACAAGGGCCTGCCACAGTATGTGGACGCGGGGCTGTATTCACAGTAAACACTGACATTCACCATTGGTGCTTCAATGTTTAAGATTATTTCATTCCATCTGGATCCACAGTTGATCATTTTCTAAACTTGTCTCTCGGATCAGAGAGCAGTTAAGGCTTCCTCCAGGGGGTGGTCAAAGGGTCAGAGCTCAGATACAGCCTGAGGAGTGAACGCACTCAAGGAACTCACTCTGAGGCTGAGCTGCAGCTTTCACAATGGCCGGATATGGAGGAGGAAACCTTAGAATAAAACCTCACGAATTTGCTACATAACTCAGACTACCCCACCCACCCGCCCCTCCTGTATCTCCTGCTCTCTCTGCATGCCAGGGGCCTCCACACGCTCCTGCGAAGGGCCCTCGAAGTGATCGAAGTAATCATAGTAAGCATGCCGCCAGCTGTCTCAGGCCCAAACTACGTAAAGCGCCTGGAGATGGGGGTGACTGCAGGTGTGGCCACACCTCAAGTGTGAGGAGCCGCAGATGGGTCAGGGGCAGGACAGGGCTGGGGGCCAGGACTGGTCCCCTTCACTCAGACCTGAGAGCAGCAGGCAGGGCCAGAGATGCAGCCATGACAGGGGAGGGGTGCAGGACGAGCACTGGCAGTCCAGTGGGATCAGGGGGAGAGAGGCCGCTGCTCCCTCTCAGGTAGGGTGACCAACTGGCATGGGTGAAAATTCAGGACGGTGAGTGTAAAAATTCAGGACAAAGGGTCAAAATTCAGGACAAAAATTCAGGACAGGAGGTCAAAATTCTGGACAAAAATTCGGGCAAATGGTATGTTTTACAGACACTTCAAAGGAGGTTGCGCAATATTATATAAGTAAGGAAATAGACAAACATAACTACAAGTCAAAACAAGTTTATATTAGGTTAAAACGTTAATCTACAGTCCTTTAAAAATTGTTTTGTGTTACAAAAAAATTGACAGCTTACATCCTTTGTTTTCACATGTCCTTTACCACCAAAAGAAGATTGGCAACTAATCGACTTTTCTATTCTGTACTCGACTGCAAAGTGAGAGAATTTTATAAACACCAATCCACGTGTTAAAGGAATATACAGGAATTTGTCAAAAGAAACAGCCTGATATTTGTCCTCTATTCTTGAAAACATAGCACTTGTGAGAAGCTGAAAAAAAAGTAAAGGCATCTATATTGCCCATTAAACATCTCAACTGAACCTCATACGGCTGGGATGTATGTGTGATAGATTGCATCATAGATATGGACAAAGACAAAGCAGTGCAAGTCCCTGTATTGCCTTACTCTGCACCAGCGAGGCGTTCCTTGGGCTTTCCGGTGGGCTTTCCCCCTGATTTACTTAAATCACGCAAACCTGGAAAAGTACCACCACCTTGTGCCTCCAAAGAGCAGGCATAACAATGAGAAATATTTTAATGTTTCCTTGTTTTTTACTCTTTCCATGTGTCCTGCACAAATAGAAAGAGAACAACACCTCTCTGGATAGCATTTGTGCAGGAAAGTGGCCCTTCCTGCACAAAAAAATCCTGCATGCAATGCAGAAATCCTTGCACCATGCGGGAGGGTGCCTGCATTGGCATTACGCAGCCCATTCCTGTCCTTTCCGCCAGCACAGGGGGAAAGGACGGGAATGTATTGTATTGCACAAATATGGGGCATTTCTGCCCTTTCACTTTTGATTAGGGTGGTGCAGCAAGAAGAATTGTGCCGCTGCCCTAAGCCAATTCTCCATAAATACGACCCACAGTGAATAATGAGACAGCATGCTAGACAGAGTAAATCTTTGGATATCAACATAGTCACCCTACCAACCATATGAGGCAAAATAAAACTGTTGGCATGGAAGCCGTGAAAGAGCAACAATAACACACAGTGGTTATAATGAAGGAGAGCTTATTATCATGCAGTTCAGGATTCAGGAAAGGTAGATTAATAGCATCCTTCATGTATAACCTCGTAAAAAAATAACTTTTGCATCCATTGCGTAATACAACAACTATGTAAGCATGCGCTTGTATTAGTAATGTCATGGGCTGGAGACTCAGCAGATGGAGTGATGTCCAGTACTAGCGAAAGAGTAGGAAAGGCCGGTAAACAATCTGCTAGGCCAGTGCCCCAATCTACCTGACTTGGCATCATCACTACCAACATAAGCCCTATAATGTTTATGACTGCCAAGTCTACATTTAGCAAAGAGAGTTCTATTGTTTTATTTGCACATTCATGATGATATTTTCGGATTTTTGTACATTTATTTTAATTATATTCCAGCATGTTTATTCCTACTTGCCTCGAACACGTTATGCATAGTAAATAAACGAAATACAAAAAAACAAAAATATAAATTGTTTGTAGAAATGCAGTAAATATCTGCAATGATATAACCTCCCAAAAGAAATGGCAACTCGTAATGAGGTTCTCAGGGTGAGGTAAGGAACCACATGAATGTAAAATGCCTTCAAAATCCTATGTGTAGGTTTTTTGCTCATGAACAGTAATTATGGAGGAGAAGGAAACACTCACCTGCTACTCCACAAATGACACTTCCACATTTAAAGAAAAGCATGCCTTCAAATTCAGTCCTGTGCGAAGTGCTGAGTAACCACACGCCCTGAGGGACACTGCCAATGTCCTGGCATTTTAAACATTGCCCTGGCTTTATAGCCAACAGTGCTTTGTGTTGTGTAATTTTAATGTATGATTTTAACACTACTAGTATTGGGTTAACCATCACAGTATACAAAGTCCAGTCACCAAGTTAGTGACATGGTGGAACCACTTAAGAGGTATGACAGACTTCCAGGCCACAAGCATCGCCATGTCAGGCAATCTATGCTCGATTCTCTGTAAAAAAAAAAAAGGAAAATCTAAGCATGCTTTTTAGGTTCACACTATCCCGCCTGGCATTGTTGTACCTCTAAGGAGCATGAGGCCCGGCAACCGAGATGAGGAAAACAATACATTCTGTGAACCTTCAGATTCATAATTTTTCTAATTTAACGACTTTTCCTTACCACCTCCTCTGCTCACCGTTTCTTTCCAGTCGTCAAGAGAACAAGATAAGTTCATAGAGCGTGATGCTGTCCGTTAGAGGAGCTGGGAGCTAAAAATATGCTGTCACGAGGCCCTGGAAAGGTGGAGAGTGATTAGGAACGAGTACGCCAGGGGGAGCAGGGAGTAAACTAAACAGACAATAAATGCACGCACACGTAAAATAAAGAATCATGAAAAGCACTTTTTTGCAATTTTACTGAGAGTTCGATACATTGTTTGTAGGCGGTAATAAAGACTGGGAGGGCGGGATTTTTGATCTCCACTTTACCACTCCAGATCTAAACCCCGTTCTGGTCGACTGAATCTTTATTGCCTGTCATTGAGGAAAGAAAGTGCATCCAATACCAGGTTAGTTTGACTAATAATGGGCTCGACTCTGAAAGACCACATACTACTTCTAAGTTTCAAAAGTTTATTATAAGGTCATTGATAACTGCAGGTACAGGCACCTCAACACGAGGTTCAAAAGGTATATGGGCACTAATACATACATGTGTTCTCTAAAAGCTCTTAGGCGACCAAAGAAGAACACCAGGACTAGCTCCAGAATCATCAAGGTTGCAAGAATAGACACAAACAGCAATCTCCCCGTCATTTACAAAGGAAGGAAGGTATCAGGTTAGGCTGTCCCTACCCTATACTGGATGGTATCCCTACTTAACAGAATCCCAACCTATCAAAGGTGTCAGCTGTGAATGACTTCCTAAGAAGATCACCCACTCTTAGTCTTTAGGTGAAAACCTATGATCTCCAGTCATGACCCCTCTCTGCCTACTCATCCGCTCTCTGAAAGGTCCTCAGGCATCTGCTCTAACTCCACCCAGGGGTGCAGTCCCTAATACGAAAACACAATTACATTTGAAACGCCCCTCACAAGACGCCCCTCACGTGGTGTCGGTTCTGGCTTTTTCCATGATGATCTTCCTTTGGGCCTCGTGTTTAGCGTTGACCTTGCTTCTCAGGCTTCTTCTCCAGCACGCGGATACCCCCGAAACATTCCTGAACCCTCCTCCATGTCTGTACCAGTCTCTTCGAACAGAGCTCTATTCATCCAACTCTTAATTGGAATCCCCCTCGCACCTGCAGACAGACATCCGCAACTTGAATCCCAATTCTCATAGACTTCTAACAGAAGTTTTGCAACTTATTTCCCGACACAACTCGGCCTGTACCAATACGTGCAAATCAGAAACCTGTTTATCACTTCAGGCCTACAACAATTCTCGCAGAGGTTTATTCTCTTCAAATCCTTTCGTGAATCAAAATAACATGTTAATACTTTATTCTTTGATTATGGGAAACACGTCTATAGAATATAAATTTATCGAAAAACAGAATTACTAAATAACATTAGTGCAATCCAGGTTATGCATAAGTGTACCTTTTCAATCCTCTCTGCTCTGGCCATGAGGCCTGTTCCCTTCTGTGCTTTGCAGCATGACATTCTTCCATTAGCAGCTACATAACATGGATCATGATTAATCACGTCTAATAAGGTTATATATTTTCCACACATTTCTGCGTTAGTTCCACTTCTATATGAGGTTTCTAGATTAACTACACAACTCTAAGTATAGGTGAATATAATTTCAACACTTACAGCATTTCTATTATAGTTTGTGCGTCCGACTGGTACTTATGATGCACTCATACATTTTGTTCAGTTTGCGCTCTCTCAAGACTGTGGCTGACTTTGTATTCCAGTTCCTCAAGGTCTGCAAGTCTGCTGCACAGCTGCCCCCAAAATGCAGGAGTCGGACCCTGTAGCGTAAACACGAATCGAAAGACCCAAAGTGTGCCCTGCAGATCCTAAAGCAGGCTAAGGCTGGGCACCCTAAAGCTGTTCTCATTGGCCCTGAAGTATCAGGGCCAATGAGAACCATCGAGCAGCAAGCACTAGGATTGGCTTATGGCTTTCAAGCCAATCCTATGTATCGGAGAGTGAAGAACACACTAACAATGCTTGGAAAGCACAATCTAAAATCATCAAAATTACAGACAAATGGCGTCCGTTAAAGATGTTATCACGGACAACGGACAAGAAGTGAAAATTATGGACTGTCCGTAACTCTCAGGCCGGGTTACAACAACAGAGCTGCAGGGGGGTGGGAAGGGGGAGGGTGGAATGACGGTGAATCTGTAATGACCACCTGTTCCAGTTGGAGAGCCGCTGCTGCATGGAGCCCTGTCACGCCCTCCTCGAGTTATATAGGTGAATATAATTTCAACACTTACAGCATTTCTATTATAGTTTGTGCGTCCGACTGGTACTTATGATGCACTCATACATTTTGTTCAGTTTGCGCTCTCTCAGTTCCCCCCTTTGATGACCTCTCGGGGTCATCACCAAAATTTAAACTGAACTAGTTGCGATCCTCCCTCGTTTTTGCATTTCTAGAGCCCTCAGACTCCTGTACTGATTGTCCTGTACTGCAGCTAATCTCCGTTCCTGTTCTCTCCTGGATCTCTCCAACCTATTTGATCTGTACCACTGGTACGACCTCACCAATCCCCACAATATGATCACACAGATCACTATTATGATGATAGGTTTCAGTATGTACCATACAAAGCTTTTCCCTAGGCTGACGAACCAACCTCCAACTTCACCCATTCCATGACCCACTTTTTCCCAAACATTTACTTTAGTTAGGTCCTCGATCTCCTTGTGAATGTTAGTTATGTTCATAATGACTTTCTCAAGAGGTTTTGAATTGTCTGGAATGTAAGTGCAGCATTCCTGGACCTTCAAAGCCTTACAGACTCCGCCCTCTTTGGCTAACAGAACGTCTAACGCAAGACGGTTCTGAAGCACCATGGCCCTTATCGATTGCATCTCTCCTTCCACCAGCATTAAGGATCTAGCAGTGCTGGCAGACAATCTGTCTACGACTGTTGCCAGTCTCCTAATTTTGACATCATTGAGGATCAGTCCTAAAAGAGGAAATGCAGCTCCAAATACATCTCCAACTATTTCTGCATCCCCTAAGTCTCTTCTCCCTCTTGTTGAGACCTTGCCCTCTATGATCTCTAAGTCTTGGGCATGGTATATTTTGGGGAAAACAATTGCCAAGTAACATGATCCATACCAGTTATCAGGTAGTCTCACGTAGGCATTTCTTCCACATACAAAATATACATTTGGAATCACTTGCATTCCTTTCAAGAAGTCCTTTGTGTAATATTCTAATCTAAAAGCATGTTCACAACTGACTTCCCCTACGAATACATTTTCGTAGTACGTTTGGCTTCTGTGAAGGCATAACTTCCCTTTCTTTGTTCGATCCAAAGCTATTGGACCACTGCTACCCTTCCTCTTGTGTGCTTTCTCTTCCTCGGTCCAATCTGTCTTCCACTGCCCTGATTTTTTCAGAATCTTTTGCCTTCTATATCGATCATCCACTTGCCCTATAAACTTCTTCTCGACTTCTGACACTTTGCAAGTCAGGTTATTTCTGCGGGCATGTGAAGTATCTAAAGTATCCCAAGGAATGAAGAACTTGGCCAATCTGTCTTCACTCTTATAATAATCCCACTTATTCATTTCTTTGTAATTTGGGACTTCTAGTAATACTGAATCGAAATTAGAAAAGTAGTATTCAAAACTATCTTGTCCATAAAATATGCTAAGCAATAAGCTACATGTAATGCCATAAGTCAGTGGTAGGTGATGATATCTAATGCCTTCATCCACAGACGCAGGCAGTTGCATACATACATAACAATCCTTGACCTCCATGGCATCAACATACTCATATAACAGTTTGGCATAAGCATTTGACCTATAGTCGCCCTGGGACTCATCCATGTGTAACCTACGGGTTTCTGCTGCTAATAGCGCTTTCTCCTGTATGGTTTCCCCTTTCTTACCAGCAACAGTGGGTTTTGGTGTCACTACAGACTTTTTGCCTGGTACCCTTGCCTCACTCTCGTGTCCCATCACATATGATACAGTAACTACTAAAGCTATAAGAAGTATCACTCCCACTATTAGTGTGCCTATTATACATTTGGCTCTGCGGTTCGGACTACCGGCCTCCATTTTCTTCAGACAGTATGATTCTTTCCTTCTATTTCAACACAAAGTTCTTTCCTCTTGGTTCCTTTACAGTCTCTCTTGATCCTTCTGTCTTTAGAACCCCACAATCAGTAGCTGGCAACCTCTTTTTTTTCAAAGTCTTTTTGAGCTTTAACACAGACAACCCTAGCCCTTCTCCGTCAACTTATAGGAAAGGTCCCTAAGTTTCTCTGCTTTCACTAGGCACTAGGTTATCTTCTCTCTATTATTTATTTACAAAGTCTTTTAAGCATCTACAATGAGGCTTGGACCTGCGGCTTGGACAGCATAGTTCAATATTTCCAAACGAAGAATGTGCTCTTCATGGCTTGTTATTGTTGTTCCAAAGTCGGGGAATTGAAATTCAGTGAAACACATGTGCTTTAACTTGCTTAGGTAGGGAGGGTTGGGGAGTTTGAACGTTAGTGACCCTTCTGTTTCGACTCCAGGCACCAACAGCTGTATTTCTACTGTGATGATGGGTTCAGAGCTGGTCACTATCACCGCCCTTATTCTCCCTGTCGCTCGTTCCCAAGACATCTGTCGCCAGGTATGTCCACTCAGGAGTGTCGTATCTTCTGTTAGGCACACGTACTCTCCTTGACCTTCTTAGAACTGCTGCTTCAGAGCCCAGAGCACCTTCGTCCGGGTCTGAGTCTTCGGATATTGGAGCAAGGGTTCTCTCTGGAGTTGACCTCAGGCTTGAACTTCTTCTTTGCGGCCAGCTGGCCTCTCCACGCCTTACCCTCCTGCTCCTTGTCCTTCTGCTTTGCTCGCGCTCTCTTTCTGCTTGGTCAGTGTCTGATTCGTACTCCCAGCTACTTCCTCCTTCTGTAGCGTCGTCCGTTTCACTGTTGTACTGACCGTCCTCGGCCTGGTCAGACACGTTCCCAGCTTCTTCTGGCACCTCTACAGCTTGGCTGGCCCCCTCTATGGCTTCTCCATCCGCAGCTGGACTTACATCCGAGAGAGGAGCTGTTTCTTCCAGAGGTGCTGGAACTCTCCGCGTGTGAGACGCGTGGATCCAGTTGGGCAGGCCTCCCACTTTCACAGCAGTGTTCGAGATTAGGATGATCTGGTAGGGCCCACGCCACCGGACATCTAGGCAGCTTCTTCTGACGATGTTTTTGACTAGCACCCAATCTCCAGGACACAGGTCATGACACAAGTCCTGGCACGACGGGACCTCGGCAGCCTGCACCTGAAGGGACACAGAATGAATGGCATCAGACAGACCCTTACAATAGTCCAGGATCTTATCATCTGTGATATTCAACAATGCTGCGGTGGGTACTGATGGCAATCTCATTGCCCTCCCCATTAACACCTCATGCGGTGATAGTCCCGTTCTTCTGTCTGGGGTACTACGGATGCTCATAAGAACCAGTGGCAGAGCATCAGGCCAACTCAGAGACGTTGATGAACAAATTTTGGCAATTCAGGACTTAATGGTGCCGTTTATCTGCTCCACAATTCCCGAAGCTTCTGGTCGGTAACTACAATGCAATTTCTGGTCTATGTTCAGGGCCGCACAAATCATCTTCACAAGCTCGCTGTTGAAATGTGTTCCCCCATCTGGTTCCAAAGAGGCCGGTACCCCGAAGCGCGGAATGAGTTCCCTAAGCAATAACTTGGCTACTGTGAGGGTGTCACATCTGCGTGTAGGGTATGCCTCGACCCATCTGGAAAATATGCAAACAACCACCAGGACATATCGAAGGCGGTTGCACCTTGGCATTTCGATGAAGTCCAGTTGCATCCGATTGAATGGACCTCCAGACCTCCCTATGTGACTCAATGCAACTGGTGTTCTTTTTCCTATGTTCAGCTGCTGACAGGTCACACAACGCTGGCACACTGCTTCTGCGGCTACTCTGAACTTGGGGTTGTACCAGGTTTGTCTGAATACCCTCAGCATAGCGTCTCTCCCTATGTGTACTGGACCATGTATTTGTCTTGCCATTGGGCTCACCAGCTCATTGGGTAACACTGCCCTTCCATCTGCTGAAACCCAGAAATGCGCCTAGCCTATCACACATCCTGCAGTTTCCCATGTTCTCCTTTCAAAATCGGGTGCATTTTCTTGCATACATTTTAACTCGTCCCAAGTGTCTACAGTTTCCAATATCATAGCTAATTCAGTCCTTATATTTATTCCACCCACTTCCACCTCCGTGAAAGAGTACCCTTGTTCTGCACAGTATCTTGCGACTTCGTCAGCATATCTATTGACCTGTGACACGAAGTCCATGTTTCTAGTATGTGCGGTACATTTTACAACGGCAATAGCTGCCGGACATTGCAAGGCTTCCAACAATAAACGTACAAACTCTCCATTGCGAATGGGTGAACCTGAAGAGGTCAAGTAACCTCTTTGAGACCACAATTGCCCGTAATCATGAACTACCCCGTAACCATATTGGCTGTCGGTATATATGGTGACTCGAATTTGGTTGCTTGCCAGGCAGGCACGCGTCAATGCAATAATTTCAGCTACCTGAGCGGAGTGTACTCCTTCCAGGCATGCGGCTTCCACAACTCCAGTAATTGTACAAACAGCATAAGCTGCTCTCAACTGCCCGACTTCGTCTCTTACACATGAGCCATCAACAAAGAAAACTTCATCGGGGTCAGTCAGTGGCTCATCCACGATGTCGGGTCTCGGTTTGGTGCATAGTTCAGTCACATCAAGGCAATCGTGATCTGTACATACATCATCATCAATGTCACCTGGGAGTGGCATCAATGTAGCAGGGTTCAAAACAGAGCATCTCTTGAGGGTCACGTTCTCTGCAGCAAGAATGACTTGCTCATAGCGCGTGAGCCTGCTATTGGTCAGATGCTGTGTTTTGGTCCTGGTCATTAACAGTTCAACAGAATGTGGCACATACACCTCTAACTGGTGTCCCATTACTATGTTCTCACAACGTTCAATGCTGACACCCGTTGCAGCAACGGATTTGAGACATCCGGGCAACGCTGCGGCTACTGGGTCTAAGGTAGCCGAAAAGTAGGCGACTGGTCTACGGGCATTCCCATGTATTTGGACCAGGACGGACAAAGCACAACCCTCTCTTTCACAACAGTAAAGCAAGAATATTTTGTCGTAATCTGGCATTCCCAGAGCAGGAGCACGACACAGGTCCTCTCTCAGCTGCAGGAACGCCATCAAACAATCTTTGTCCCATGGTACCGGATCACTCACCTCCTTGTGCGTCAGTTTTTGCAAGGGTTTTGCTTTCAGTGAAAAGTTCGCTATCCACTGTCGGCAATAACCCACCATCCCTAGGAACATCCTGACCTCTCTCTGTGTTTTGGGCGCATTCATCTTCATGATCGCCTCTATTCTGTCTGGTGACACCTTCCGTTTTCCTTTTTCAATTCTGTGCCCCAAGTACTGCACTTCTGTCAGGCAGTACTGCAATTTGCCCGGGGACACCTTGTGCCCATTTGCAGCTAAGTGATTTAGCAAAGCAATGGAGTCCTCCCTACAAGCTTCTTCAGTTTCTGACGCCACAAGTAGGTCATCTATGTACTGGACCAGAACCGAATTCTGGTGCAGCACTAGACTTTCAAGATTTTTCTTCAACAGCTGGTTAAAGATCGATGGGCTCTTTGTATACCCCTGTGGGATACGACACCATGTTAATATGCGACCTTCCAGCTTAAAAGCGAAAAGAAAGTGGCTATCCTCGTCCAAAGGGATCGAAAAGAAAGCCTGGCAAAGGTCTATCACTGTGAACCATTCGGCTTGGAACGGTATCTGAAACAATATCACGGATGGATTCGGTACCACTGGACAACATGAGACAACTATGTTATTAATTTTTCGAAGGTCCTGCACTATTCTGAATTTCCCATTTGGTTTCTGCAAACCTATAATCGGGGAGTTACACGGACTCCCCACGATTTCTTTCAGTATTCCCTGCTTAATCATGGACTCGATCACGGGTTTTATACCTGCAATCGTTTCTGGGGTCAATTTATATTGGGGTGTTCTCGGAAACTCAGCGTGCGGTTTTACTATGATTTTCACTGGGTCCACTCCCTTGACTAGTCCAATCTCTTCCCCAGTGAAATCCCACACTTCTGGTGCCACGGTCTCCCTTAGATCCCATGGTAGCTCATCCACTGTCAAGGTGGGATCCAGCTCCACACATATTCTTGAGTTTGCGACTTTAAAGTCAGCGTCATCATCATTTGTCAATACCTCCACTCCCTGTGGTGTGCAGTATATTGTACAATTTAACTTGCACAATAGGTCCCTTCCCAACAGACATACAGGGCTAGAATCACAAACCACGAACTGATGCTCATCGCTGTATTTCTCTTTTTTCACCTGCACTGGTTCTGTCAATGGGCTGGTTATTCTCCTGTTTGCGACCCCCACCACTTGAATTGTTTCCCCCGACATTGGCAGGCCTGGAACTGCAGCCGATCTTATTGTGGATCGAGTGGCTCCTATGTCTACTAAGAATGTCGTGGGACACCCTGCCACTTCGGCCTCGACGTATGGTCCCCTTTGGTCTACCTCTAAGACTGCCCCGAGGGTACAGTCTTCTCTCTCCACTCTCTGTCCCGTTAGGGGATCAACGTAGTAACACTCCTCTCCTCCTACGAAAAGAGGCATCTGTCTAAAGGTCTTTCCCGTTGTCCCTATTCTGGGTGGTTGGGGGAACTGGGCTCGTGGAGCTGGGGTCCCCCCTTTGACCACCTTTCCTTGGTATGCCGTTACCCCTTTTCCTGGAGTGTTTTGAACCTCTTCCTCCTCTACCTCTAGTTCTCCAATTTCAACGTTGTAGGGACACTCGCGTTTCCAATGCCCCACCTCGTTACATTGATGGCACCGGGTCGTCTTTTTCAATGCCGCAATGTCTACCCTAGGTCTTGAGTTATAGTTCTCCTCGCTACCTTTGTTCTGGTTATTCTGTTTCCTGCCCACGGTCCCTGTCCCTTGTTGCTGTTGTCCACCCTTACCGGCTGACTGCATCTGCACCACCATCAGTTTTTCTTTTAGCTTTTTTGCTTTTGAGTCTATCTCATCATAGCAGTACCTAGCATATCTCAGAATTTCGTCCAAAGGTTTATTTTGCCAACAAATCAAGTGTTGCTGAATCATTAAACTAATATCCGGTCTTAAGCCCAAAACAAATTTAGACACAAACTGCCCTATGTCTTTAGGATCCATTACGTCCAACCCGCTATACTGTTTAAACGCCTTCAGCAATCTCTCATAATATTCATGAACTGTCTCTTTGGGTTCCTGCCTAGTTCGATCTATTTTGACCCAATCTATGTCCTGCATTGGCACTTTTTCCTTCAACCAAGTCATCACTCTCTCATATTTTGTCATTACTGTCTCGGACGGTCCATTAGTCCGTGCATCTCTCTCTGGTTCTGATGTGGGCCATTCAGCACTAACCTTACATGCTGACCACAAGTCTCCTGGTACCACAATGTCAAACAGGGTGTTCAGGTCTATCCATAGTACTTTGGAGATTTTTACGAACCTCTCTACCTGCTTGTACCATTCCACTGGATTCTCCCTCAATTTAGGGAAGGAATTGGTAAAGGCAGCTAAGTCCCCCCTACTCCAGGGCACATGCACATAACTCCCGTTTGCAACCTCACGCAAAGGGTATGCCTCTGTCTTCTGCAGTCCTCCCTCTGGGGACATCCCAAGTATGCTTCTCCTGACGGTCCCTTTCTTGGACCACCTTTCTTCCCATTTATCCAGCGCTCTCCATGTCCTTATTCCAGTGATCAGTTCCCTTATGTGTGTTTTTAATCCTATTGTTCTTCTCTCATCTAGGTCCTGATCTGAACAATGTAGCCTGTGGTTACCCTGTAATGCTTTGGTCCTCGACAAGTCTACCATGTATTTTCCTGCCAGTTCGACTAATTTCTCATGTGCTGCTCTCGCTTTTCGAGTGATGTCCTTTGCCATGAACAGTACTTCATCCTGCTCGTACATGTCCATTCTCTCCAAAGGCAAGGTACCATCTACCATGTCATCCAGATCAGATTTTAAGCTGGCGACATCAAGTCTCTTTGCTTTTATCTCGGCTCGCAGTATGTCTTTCTTAGGGTGTTCATTGATCTCTCTCCCGTCCCAGCTCCGAGTCCTACGCCTAGGCTCAGGGGAGTTAAGGAGAGTCCTCCCTTGCTCCCATCTTTCTAAGTCCCATGCTCGGCCATCTTCCCTTGGAGGGTGGTGAAACACTGCCCTGTTTCCCCCAATTTCATTTTGTCCATTCTGCCTGTTCTCCTTGAGCCCATGATCGGACTCTCTGCTGTTCTCCACCCTGTCGCTATTCCCTCGTTGTCTAGTGTCACTCAGTACTTGGTAAGCTCCTTCTCGGCTCCCCATGTCCCCGGGATTCTGTTCATATCCACGATCACAGGGGTCATGGCGAGACCTCTCGCAACTCTCGTTTTGTCCACTATTGCCAGACGCATAGTGGGTGTACTTAAAGCTGTTCCTGTACTCCTGCGTTCTCCTATCCCCTTCGCTGTGAACGGGGCGGGACACCCCCCCACACCCAGGGCTCCTGTTCTCCAGTACTGGTCTACCTCCACTCCTGGTATGACGAGTATCTCCGCTACCGTCCTGACCCTTCCCGTCCCACTCCGGACTGCTTTCGTCAGCCCCGCAGTGAGTCCGGGTCCTGCTATCCTGGCTTTCCCTTCCAGTTTCCGCTGCTATCAGGCTCTTGTGAGCCTCTACTGCCGCATCCCATTCCTTCATGTACTCTCCTAGCTCCTGGAAGGATTTCGGCCCTGATCCCCTCAGATCCTTCGGCCATCTCGGGCCCCCTTGATCTCCTGTGGGATCTACTGCTGTATGTACTGGGGTACTCCAATCCCTTGGTCCTGGCAGCTGTCTTGGGGAATTGATTGTATCATTCTTCCTTGCCATTTCTGCTCACTCCCTGTCCAATCGTACCTGTTCCTTCCCTCTAGCTCTCTCTGGGTCATAAATCGATACTATAGGACCTATAGTAACAGGTACTTGCAGGGCGTCTGGCAGTGCATAGGATGTGGCACGCTCCATTTCTGGCACCCTTTGTACCACAAACCTTCCGACTACCTTCTGCACCGGACTAGGTTGAGACAATTCTTTACTTGCAGTGGGATCCCAATCAGTAATGGGAAGCGGTCCATACTCCCCTATGCCAGCCCCCCTTTCTCTGCTGGGCTCGACATTTCCTGTCTCTTTATTGTACGGGGGTGGCCTATCTGTTAGTAACCTATTTATCAGGCTGTCCTCTGTCTCGCTCTCATCATCTTCCTCTAATGGGCTCTTGTTTCTCGCCACCTCTATTACTGGGTACAGTTTGTTTACTTCAAGGTTATGCACTCTCCATCTTTTAGCATCCGCATCCCATTTGGCATCCTGCACTGCTCTTACCGATCGTTTCACCCTTTCTTGACGCCTGTTCTGGTTCCTATCGTGCGCCGCCCTAATCCATGCATTGAGAGCTTCAAACTGGGTCGGTCTAGGCAGAGGTCTCATTGAGGTCATAACTGCTTTTAGTCGATGTAGTACCTCTAATCTGAACGTCCCGTACTTTGGAAACGTCAGTTCCTCATTTCCTTCCGTAATCTTACACCACTCTGAAATCCACAATATAGTGTGCAACCCAACATTCGTCCCCATATAATTAGCCGGCGTACCCTCCGGTGGGGCTTCTTCCCCATCAAAAGATCTCCGCCTCTCTCTCTTAAACGCCGCTCTTAACCATTTAAAACATTTCATGATTAAACGTACAATTTCCAGCCTCGCTATTCTGTTTACTTCCTGATGCCAATCCGACAATCCTAGCGCGGCTTTGCTAGCTGGCCTATCACAGCGCGGTCTCTCTCCGGCCGGCCAATCCCAGCGCGGCACTTTCTGACGTCACTCGTCTCCCCTTCGCAGCAGCTCCCCTCCTTTCTCAGCTCGTCTCCCGGTCACGCATGCGTCCCATTCATACACCAAAAAATGACTACTTCCGACCAAGCGGTCACTTCTCTTTACTGTACGTCCACAGTCTATCTGTAATTGTCACCACACTGACGAAAATGTCTTTCCAGACAATCGTCTCTCTGATAGGTTGCTTACACACACAGTAACTTCCGACCAGCGTCCGTTACTCACACACTCACTCTTACGTTCCCCCTATCACGGTCCTGCGGGCGATCAATGATACCTCATGACCCCCTTCACACTGGTTGACAATTACTCTGGATGTCCGATACACCCGAACCACTTAAGCTCTCTTCTGAACTTAAGATTTGCACCGGTTGCGCGCGCTCACAACCTGTTCCACAGTCACTCTACAGGCATTCAACTCCGCCAGACATTACAACATAGATACAACACAAAAACACCGCAATCTAACACGCATGACCCTTTATACTCACTCTCGACCGATACTGCTGCTTTTCTGTCTCACGCCGTCAGCGCCCTCTTCCGGCGGGCGGTTCTTCTTCTGATCATCGATCTCTAGGGGCCTTGGGGTAATCTAACCTGGCCTAGATCACCTTCCTCAAGAAGGCAACCATCCTCTATAGCTACCAACTGGGAGGGCGGGATTTTTGATCTCTACTTTACCACTCCAGATCTAAACCCCGTTCTGGTCGACTGAATCTTTATTGCCTGTCATTGAGGAAAGAAAGTGCATCCAATACCTGGTTAGTTTGACTAATAATGGGCTCGACTCTGAAAGACCACATACTACTTCTAAGTTTCAAAAGTTTATTATAAGGTCATTGATAACTGCAGGTACAGGCACCTCAACACGAGGTTCAAAAGGTATATGGGCACTAATACATACATGTGTTCTCTAAAAGCTCTTAGGCGACCAAAGAAGAACACCAGGACTAGCTCCAGAATCATCAAGGTTGCAAGAATAGACACAAACGGCAATCTCCCCGTCATTTACAAAGGAAGGAAGGTATCAGGTTAGGCTGTCCCTACCCTGTACTGGATGGTATCCCTACTTAACAGAATCCCAACCTATCAAAGGTGTCAGCTGTGAATGACTTCCTAAGAAGATCACCCACTCTTAGTCTTTAGGTGAAAACCAATGATCTCCAGTCATGACCCCTCTCTGCCTACCCATCCGCTCTCTTAAAGGTCCTCAGGCATCTGCTCTAACTCCACCCAGGGGTGCTGTCCCTAAGTACGAAAACACAATTACATTTGAAACGCCCCTCACAAGACGCCCCTCACGTGGTGTCGGTTCTGGCTTTTTCCATGATGATCTTCCTTTGGGCCTCGTGTTTAGCGTTGACCTCGCATCTCAGGCTTCTTCTCCAGCACGCGGATACCCCCGAAACATTCCTGAACCCTCCTCCATGTCTGTACCAGTCTCTTCGAACAGAGCTCTATTCATCCAACTCTTAATTGGAACCCCCCTCGCACCTGCAGACAGACATCCGCAACTTGAATCCCAATTCTCATAGACTTCTAACAGAAGTTTTGCAACTTATTTCCCGACACAACTCGGCCTGTACCAATACGTGCAAATCAGAAACCTGTTTATCACTTCAGGCCTACAACAATTCTCGCAGAGGTTTATTCTCTTCAAATCCTTTCGTGAATCAAAATAACATGTTAATACTTTATTCTTTGATTATGGGAAACACGTCTATAGAATATAAATCTATCGAAAAACAGAATTACTAAATAACATTAGTGCAATCCAGGTTATGCATAAGTGTACCTTTTCAATCCTCTCTGACGTTACAACGCATACTTTTACTCCGCATACCATTACAACGCGGTATTTACAACGCATACCGTTACAACGCATAGCGCTTTGGGGTGCTGGATAGTGGTAAGTATAATTTACTATTCTAACTCCAGTCCCCGTGGACCCTAGGGAAGGTGTTGGAGAGTAAATTAAACTTACCTCTTATCCTAGAGCGCCCCCAGCGCAATGCGTTGTAATGGTATGCGTTGTAATGCCTGCGTTGTAGTGGTAGTGCGTTGTAAAAATTGCGTTGTAACAGGTGCATACCCTCTGCTCTGGCCATGAGGCCTGTTCCCTTCTGTGCTTTGCAGCATGACATTCTTCCATTAGCAGCTACATAACATGGATCATGATTAATCACGTCTAATAAGGTTATATATTTTCCACACATTTCTGCGTTAGTTCCACTTCTATATGAGGTTTCTAGATTAACTACACAACTCTAAGTATAGGTGAATATAATTTCAACACTTACAGCATTTCTATTATAGTTTGTGCGTCCGACTGGTACTTATGATGCACTCATACATTTTGTTCAGTTTGCGCTCTCTCAAGACTGTGGCTGACTTTGTATTCCAGTTCCTCAAGGTCTGCAAGTCTGCTGCACAGCTGCCCCCAAAATGCAGGAGTCGGACCCTGTAGCGTAAACACGAATCGAAAGACCCAAAGTGTGCCCTGCAGATCCTAAAGCAGGCTAAGGCTGGGCACCCTAAAGCTGTTCTCCTTGGCCCTGAAGTATCAGGGCCAATGAGAACCATCGAGCAGCAAGCACTAGGATTGGCTTATGGCTTTCAAGCCAATCCTATGTATCGGAGAGTGAAGAACACACTTACAATGCTTGGAAAGCACAATCTAAAATCATCAAAATTACAGACAAATGGCGTCCGTTAAAGATGTTATCACGGACAACGGACAAGAAGTGAAAATTATGGACTGTCCGTGAAATTTACGGACAGTTGGTCACCCTAACTCTCAGGCCGGGTTACAACAACAGAGCTGCAGGGGGGTGGGAAGGGGGAGGGTGGAATGACGGTGAATCTGTAATGACCACCTGTTCCAGTTGGAGAGCCGCTGCTGCATGGAGCCCTGTCACGCCCTCCTCGAGTTAATGCGGGGGGGCCAAGCTGGGACTTTCATCTTTGAGTGGCGCGAGTCAGAACAATCTCAAAGAACTATTGTAAAAACTATTGTAAAAATAGGAGCTTCTGGCACGAGATGCTAACCTCAGGCCAGTGCATCATTCTGTGCAATGACCCCACGCCCAATATAATAAATGAAGGACCCCCTAAAATGGAAGAGACAAAGAATAAAAGGCTCTGCATAATAATGTAAAGAAACCTAAATAAGGAAAGGAGACAACTGAGAGGGATTTAACGGAGGTGGAAAGAAATAACCATGAGCCTGTTCTGCTCCAGAAGAAGGACCTTCAAGGTCAAACTCTGCAAGGTTGAAGTCGCCTCCCTCAGAAAACAACTCACTCAAGCAAGAGACAGAATGAACAAAGTATTCAATATAAAATCGCATCAGACCCGCCTGATGATAAAACAGGTGATCATCCCTACCAAAGAGAGAGGCAAGGGGCCTCGAGATATCTCCACTGAGAAGAATAAGCAGAAAGAAGTGTCAATACAAACCATTCCAACCCCCACTAAGCATCCCGTAAACCCCAAAACACCATTACAGTAAAGTACGTATTCAGAGAGGTCAATGACAATGAAATCAAAAGGACACTTGCAAACATCAAATCAACCGCTCACATTCCAGATCCCTCTGCATTCATTAAAGCATGGAGAAGGGAACATTGCACCAGACTCAGGTGAGCAAAGCCTCAAAGGCCCTGGAGATGCCCAGGACTGTCTGAATATGGCACATGTAACTTCCCTCTTCAGAAACCCGAATGCTGAGCCGAAATTACTTGAACAGCTTCTGCTCAGTGTCCAATTGTAAAGATGAGGCTTCATGCAGGTAAGTTCCAGTATTCATTCGATCTCCTCTGTCCACCATCGCACTCAGCTCCTACCTCTCACAGCGCTCCAACGCTCCACCACAAGCTTCTCTATACACACCCCAGTCACAACATACTGAGGCACTCTCTATTTTAACTCTAGGGACATACCAACAGTGGGGAAGTGGGGGGGGGGGGGGGTCAAGGGAAAATCTACACAGCATAATAAGTGACTTTATTGAGAGCTCGCAATTTATATAAGAGGGTAAAATATAACAAATCAAACTTCTTCTCCCCAAACAGCGTGAAGAAGATAACGTGAAACATAAACGAGCAATGTCATTTCATTACATGGGCTTTGTGCCATTTGGTGTCGCTTCATGTCTTTTGGTTTGATTTTAGTGGTTAACAGAGATTCTATCTGGTGCTGGTGTGGTGATGGAGCTCCCAGAAGCATTGCTGCTCGGACATGGACACTTAGCTACTCTATCCAACTTTGTCCATTCTCCAGAATGACCACATTATGTTTGACTTTTACAATCCTTTTGTGTTCATAAAACTTGGAATCGCTTCCACTTCCTCCTTTGGGTTTCTTTATGAATATCCAATGCCTTACGGCCCATTTCTGAGGTTTGACCCCATGGTTGCAGCCATAGTAAGACTTGTACTTGGTTTGGTGAGAAGCAATCTTGACTTTTGCCATATTTAAATCATGTTCCACTTTTTCTCCTCCGATACAGTTGGGGAAAAATTTTGTACTGGGTTTCCTTCTTTTGAGAGAAGAGAAAGGGGAGATTCCTGTGACCTGGTTAGGAGTCGTAGGGTACGCCCACAACATTTCTTGAAACGCCTGTTCTACTGGCAAATGATTGACACATGCAAGTAAGTTGGATGTTCTTTTTAATCATCCTGTTGACTCTTTCAACTAAGCCATTGGCCTGAGCAGAGTGAAGAGCAGTTCTGAATATGAAATGGCCATAAGACGTTTGTCATGGTTGAAGAAGTGAATTGCACTCCATTGTCTATAACTATTAGGCAAAAGTATCCCTCGGGAAATCAGTTAATGTGTCTGTAGTGATTTGGTTCATCATCTTAATGACCACTCATTGGGAATGATAATCAGTTAATACAAAAGCAAATCTTTTTGTGACGCCCTTTTTGTTGATGGGACCTTTTATGTCAAGTGCAAGTATATCCCAAGGTTTTTCAGGAATAAAAACTGGAGATAAAGAAACTTTATGGGCACTTTTAGTTTTGTCACTATTGGCATTATGTTGCAGTTCTTTACCTTTTCTTCCACCAATGAATCCATCTTTGGAAACCAAAAATCTTCTCTGAGTCTCGATTTTGCCAAACTTCTCCCTAAGTGACCTTCATGTACAAGTCCCATGATCTTATCTTTCAAACCTTCTGGCGATATTATCTTGTCATTTCGCCATATACGGTCCTGGTGCAGGTTGATTTCATGATGAATTTCCAAAATGTCCTAATTTCCTCCTTGACTTCACTTCGTACTTTTGGCCGACCTTGTAATGTGTAAGCTTTGAGTTGAACTAGGGTCGCATCCTGAACAAAGCTTTCTGCCCATTCTATTGGGCTTATCGCGGAAGAATGGATTTCCAAGATGGCGTATTCAGGTGTCTCATATTGCTCCTCTATCCTTAAAGGTGCCCTGGATTGGAACTCTGCTGCTGTGTTGAGATTACCGGAGACATATTCTAATTTGAAGCAAAAACGTTCCAATCCCAGCACCCATCTGGGAACCCATGCTTTGCAGTTAAGTGTTCCATTAGGACTGAACATTAACCAAAAGTGGTTTGTGGTCTGTACGAACAGTGGATTTGATCCCCCATAAATAACATTGAAAGTGTTTGATGATCCCCAAAAAAGCGAGGACTTCTTTTTCCACCACTGAGTAGTTTCCCTCAGAGTTACTAAGCGTGCACGAGGCAAAGGTCACTATGCGTTCTTTACCATGGATGAGTTGAGATAATGTGGCCCCAAGTCCTTTGTTGCTGGCATATGTGGTAAGAAGTTTTCCTGCAGGAATCAAAATTACATAAGTGAGTGTCGTTTGTATTTCGGCTCAGAGGGAGAGAGCTGGTGACTGCGGGGATTGCCGGATTTTGGGCATTTAAGGACGTGCATCTCGCGGCCCAGCTACGCGGGAGCCGCTCGTGGTGGCAAGACTGGAAGTACTCGGGGCTGGTGAACTGGAACAGAGCACCGGAGCTGGAGTAGGCGCTCACCTCACTGCCTCACCGCGGGACTGCGAGGACAAGTGTGAATTGTGGCTTGCGATCTGCCGCAGCTGGTCCTCTTCCCTCCCCCACTTTCCGCCTGGATTAATTCTTCTGCGGCCTCCGCCTACCTGGTGTCATTTGTATTTTGCCTCAGAGGGAGAGAGCTGGTGACTGTGGGGATTGCCAAATTTTGGGCATTTAAGGACGCTGCATCTCGCGGCCCCCGCTACGCGGGAGCCGCTCGTGGTGGCAAGACTGGAAGTGCTCGGGGGCTGCTGAACTGGGAGAGAGCACTGGAGCTGGAGTAGGCGCTCACCTCACTGCTTCACCGTGGGACTGCAAGGACCAGTGTGCAGTGTGGCTTGCGATCTGCCACAGCTGGTCCTCTTCCCGCCCCCACCTTCCGCTATCTAGACCCCTCCCTATCCACGCATGTGGGCCGCGCGCGCCGGGCAAAGCCTGGGCCAAGGGCAGGCCCGTTCTAGCCCGTTACAGACCATGCAGGACCGGACCGGGCCATCCCTCTTGGCCCTGATTTTCCGGAGGATACTTACTTGATCAGGTGCCGAGGACCTGTGTAGCTACGAACTACGGAGGGCCGTGAGACAAGGAGCAAGGCCACGGCATCAAGTACTATGGTTGCAGGTACATTGGACAGTTTCTTGATAAGAGCGAATTATATGCTGTCTAATGAACTTTCTGTGGTGGAGAAACGCCTTTCCCAAGGTATTGACAGTGCCAGAAGATCCTCGCTGGGTCTCATAGCCAGTGCTAAAACGCCAGAAAGGGAGGGGAGTTCCTCCACTGCCTTACTGGACAGCATCGACCAGACTATTACAGCCATTCTGCAAGAACTCGGGAACAGCCCAGGAGCGGCTAGGGCTTCCCTGTCAACTGTCCCTGAGGTGGTAGTACTATCATCTGCTGCTGGAACTGCTAACACTTGGTTACCAGCGGGCGGCTTGGATTTAGCAAGTAGACAGTCACAGGGAGTGACGGAAGGGGCTGCCCCAAAGAGAAAACGTGGCGCCCAGGCAAGGGGTGGGAAAAAAGGCGAAAATAGACAAGGGTCCAGAATAAAATCACCCCACGGGTCAACCCGAAAATAGGGAAGCTCCCCCTGTACCCAATGCTGCCACAAGCCTACCTCCCCAGGTCTCTGAAATAGCTCAGCCCACTGCTCCAGTAATCATCCCCGAGTTGCCCCAGGCGCCTGCAGGCGGGGCCATAGTTAATCCCCCAAGAAGTAGTGGTATGGGTCGGGAGATGGTAGAGCGGCCCACTGAGGAGGGGGGATGTGTAAGGTGGAGCAAGGTAGTTAACCTGCCCCCGGAGGCGGCACCCCTAGTAGTGGTACTAACTGGCGTCCCTGAGCTCAGTGGCTCTATTCCAGAATCGTTCTCTTCCCTAAAAAATAAAGTGGTTGGCTGCTTGAACAAAATACAGGAACCCTATGTCAAGGGTCCAGAGACCTGGTAGGTGTTTGTATGGTCACTGCTTACTAAGTCAGTGTGTACCAAAAATGTGTAAAAAAGAAAAATTTCTTTTTTAGAGTCCCCTCACTCACCGGGGTTGCCCCACGGTGACATGCTTCATCATTAGGGCCATCCCAGTTCTCTACGAAAAGGGGCGTGCTGCGACAAGGCGACTACGCAGGAGCACTGGTTTTGTGAGATGACTATGTGTGGTGCATGTGTAGTGATGATGGAGTGGGTGTGGAGTTAAAAATACCGTGCTAGTGGGCCTCAACAATTTATTTTGCTCCTAGTGTGGTATAAAAAATTAAAAAGGGGTAACACTGTATTCTAACTTTTACTGAGTTAGATCAGTGTCAAGGTCAACATGTTTCAAGCTCCCCCAAGCTTTTCTTCAGGACCATACAGGGTCAAATGAAAAAGTATTGCTAAAAATACTTATTTACAATGAACGCTGTTGTTAATAAACATGCGTGTTGTTATACATACGTTTTGTATTTCACTTCGATTCATACGAGTATGCGGTCGGGTGAGGAAGCACCAGGTAGTACCGAGCGGGTCTGCCGATAGGAACAATGTTTCCACGAGGCGTTCCTGCCCTTGCCTAAGACCATGGGGTGTAATCATACACTCTTTTATAAATCGAAGTGAAATACAAAACGTATGTATAACAACACGCATGTTTATTAACAACAGCGTTCATTGTAAATAAGTATTTTTAGCAATACTTTTTCATTTGAAAAACAGGAGTGGCAATACAGGGCTGGACCCTGTATGGTCCTGAAGAAAAGCTTGGGGGAGCTTGAAACATGTTGACCTTGACACTGATCTAACTCAGTAAAAGTTAGAATACAGTGTTACCCCTTTTTAATTTTTTATACCACACTAGGAGCAAAATAAATTGTTGAGGCCCACTAGCACGGTATTTTTAACTCCACACCCACTCCATCATCACTACACATGCACCACACATAGTCATCTCACAAAACCAGTGCTCCTGCGTAGTCGCCTTGTCGCAGCACGCCCCTTTTCGTAGAGAACTGGGATGGCCCCAATGATGAAGCATGTCACCGTGGGGCAACCCCGGTGAGTGAGGGGACTCTAAAAAAGAAATTTTTCTTTTTTACACATTTTTGGTACACACTGACTTAGTAAGCAGTGACCATACAAACACCTACCAGGTCTCTGGACCCTTGACATAGGGTTCCTGTATTTCGTACACAGACTGGAGGCCGACCTGGTCTGGTTTAACCTCCTTCTCCCTCCTTTTTTGTTTATGGCTGCTTGAACACTCATATACCCCTTCCACCGCATCAGGCAGCCAAAATTATCATGGTCCGAAGGGTCCCATGGGTGGGTCAAACAATTAAAAATATTAAGGGGGATTGCGTCCTGGTCAATTCAGGAACGCGGGGTTAGTGTTCCATATTTGTAACTGGGTGGGTGGTACTGCTGGCACCACAATCCAGACCCCCCCATTATCCTTTTTTATCCACCCCCAAGCAATCCAGATGATATGGGGTCTGAAGATGGGTGGACAAGGGTGGGTCCCAGGAGTTACATCGGAGGGCCTAGGTACAAACAATAACCCGCAGGTATCAAGGCGTCTAACAATACAATCAGAAAATTGAAACATACATCCTTACACATAGGCTTGCAAGAAGAGGCGAGTTTTAAGGGCACTACAGAATTTCTGTAGGGAAGGTAGGGACCTAAGATCCAGAGGAAGATCATTTTCACCATTTGGGAGCTAGGGTGGAGAAGGCCCTGCCACCCCACTTGGCTCTTCGTATGCGGGGAACTGTCAGGAGCGATTTCCCGGAGGAACGCAAGTTCCTTCCAGGAGAGTAGTGGGAGATGATGGAACCCACTCCTGTGTCGCTGTTTTTTGCAATGGCTCTATAGGTCATGCATAGGACTTTGAACCGTACTCGGTGTTCTACCGGTAGCCAGTGCAGCGTTTTCCTGGCCAATGTGGCCGAGGAGCGTCTGGGAACGTCCAGAACAAATCTGGCTGTGGCATTCTGAACTACCTGTAAGCGCTGCAGGAGGCTCCTGTTTAGCCCCGCATACAGCGCATTACAGTAGTCCAGGCGTGAGCCAATGAGTGCGACAGCTATTTGCTTTCTGGACTGCAAAGAAAGGTATTTCCTAATCCTTCACAGGGTGTGAATTAAGTCCCAGCAGGTGGATATGGTTCTACTCACCTGTCTGCCCATATCCAGGGCAGGATCTATCATCACCCCCAGGTTCTTAGCAGATGTTGTGGGGGAAGGGCACATTCCTAGCGAGTCAGGCCACCAGCTGGCTGACCAGATGTTTTCGTTCCCTCCAAACACCATCACCTCAGTCTTCTCCCCATTCAGTTTGAGTGAGTTCTGAATCATCCAGTGACCAACCGCCTCCATACATGATCTAAACTTGGAGGCGGTCTGCACATCTGAATGGGAAAGAGAGACGAGTATTTGGGTGTCATCTGCATAGGAGACTACCTCCATCTCGAAGGTTCTTATTAGTCTGGCCAGTGGGGCCACGTAGATGTTGAATAGGGTCGGACTAAGAGCCGACCCTTGAGGGACCCCACATAGCACTGGTCGGGATGGAGATAGGAACTCACCCAGCTTGACTCTTTGTTCCCTCCCATCAAGGAAGGAAGTCAATAGATCTAGAGCTGCGCCCTTCCCCCCCACATCCCTCAGGCGAGATGTAAGTACTAAGGGGGAGAGGGTGTCGAAGGCCGCAGTTAGATCTAGCAGGACCAGGAGGGTGGTCTGGCCCCCATCCACTGTCGTGCGGATCTTATCGAGCACGATGGTGAGGGCCGACTCGGTGCTGTGTTCCCTCCTGAATTCGTGCTGGGAGGAGTCCAAGCAGCCCGAGCTTTCCACAAAGGCAGCGAGATGCTTGTTAAGATGTGCCTCGAGCATCTTCGCTGGAGCAGGAAGCAGCGAAATTGGACGGAAGTTTTTTAGGACCTCCGGATCGAGGGAGGCCTTCTTTAGTAGGGGTTTCACTACTGCGTTCTTCCACTCTGAAGGGAAGATACCGTCTCTCATGGCTAGATTCATTATTTCTAGCAGCGGTGGTAGGAAGGTCTCCCTACACTGCTTGATGATTTTCAGTGGGCAAGTTTCCAGGGGGGAACCAGATTTGGTCTTATTAAGCAAGATCTCCAGATCTTGCAAAGCCAGCGGGGGAAAGGAGTCCAGAGTGCACAATGGGGAGATGTCAGTGGTGGTCATATTCATCTCAACCCGAGCAGTGGGCACACTGATACAAGCTCTTTGTTCCTCAAGAGCCAGGTGGATATCCTGTATGTTGGTGTGGAAGAAGGAGGCAATCCTATCACATAGATCTTGCGATGGTACAACAGGGTCAGGGGCTTGTAGGTTGACTAGAGAATCAACAATTTTAAAAAGCTCCTTCGGCGAAGAGAGCGAGGTTGTCGGGGCTACAAAGTAGTCTTGTTTAGCCTGCACAATCTTAGCCTTATATTTCCTGACAAGGAGTTTGTGAGCTTCCTTGTTCTTAAGGTCCCAACTAGAGTGCCAGAGCCTCTCCTTCCTCCTCACTTCTTGCCTGAGGAGTCTAAGGGAATCTGAGAACCATGGGGCAGATGGTCTCTTTCTGGCTCGGCGGCGGGTCTGTACTGGGGCCAGTTCATTCAAGGCCTCGGTGGTAACCTGTTCGAAATGGCCAACTGCGGACTGTACGCTGTCCATGCCTGTAATAGAAAGGCTGGCAGCCCAAGGCGCAAAGGAATCGCTACTGATATTCCTGAAATTTTTGGCAGTTTCCATTACGTGATTCCCTTTTTTGCTTCCATCCACCCTATGGTATTCCAAGAGAAATGGAACCGCAAGGTGATCGGACCAAGATAGATACACCGGGTCCTTGGTGGTCAGACGATGGTCATTAGAGAAAATGCCATCTAGTGTGTGGCCTGCACGATGTGTGGCCCAGCTAACTCGCTGCGTGAGTCCACAGGACGCCAGAGCCTCAGTGAGACATGATGTTTCAGATACATCATGCCGTTCTAAATGGTAATTAAAATCACCCAGGATGGAGAAATTTTCTCGACCAAAGTAGGGTTCCAGGGACTGGAGGAAGTTGTGAGTAAAATTGGTCCTCTGGCCTGGAGGTCGATATAATAGGATTCCATTGAAGAATCCTACCTGGTTTAATCCAGCATGCAAAAGGGCGAAACTAGAGCTCCTCAGTGCACTGAAACAAAACCATAATAGAGCACTGATTAAAGTAAAAAGGGCTGCGTGTAGGAAGCTAATCCATCACGCAAACGCCGAGTGGGAGGTGGACCACTGGGCTAATCTAATATCGACCTTAGCAGGAAGAGACGCCCAGAATTTTTGGCAAATTGTAAACACTGGGTTGGCTGAACCGGTTGCGGCCGTGGCCCCTAATATTGCTGTTGAGGTGTGGAAAGAGCATTTCCTCACCTTATACCGGGCGGACACCCCTCTGGGCTCTCTGCACCCGCTGGCACCATTCAATATCCAGAGCGGACTAAAAGAGCCTGAGTTTACTGTGGGGAAGGTTGAGACTGCTATCCTAAAATTGCCCTCAGGTAAAGCTCCGGGCCTAGATACATTACAAGGCCATCTTCTAAAGCATGAACCTGTGGTTTGGGTCTCTTATTTGATGGCTATTTTCAACGCCATATGGGGAGGCATGGAGGTACCCAGTACTTGGCTGGGGGCAGAGATTGCTCCTATTTTCAAGAAGGGCTCACCTCTGCTCCCAGCCAACTACAGGCCAATCAGCCTTATTGACGTGCCCCAAAAGCTCTTCGCAAGGCTGATCTTAAACCGTCTCTTAGACTGGATTGAAGAGCATTCTGTCCTGAGCCCTTTCCAGGCAGGATTCAGGAAGAATGTCTCCAACACGGATCAGATCTTTCGTTTATATATACTTTACTGGAAGACCGTTAAGATCAGGGGAGGGTCACTATACGAATGGTTTCGTCGACGTACGTGCGGCATTTGATCTGGTCCCATGTCTAAAGCTGTGGACGGTACTCGGGGAGCTTGGTATTCCACCTCCACTCTTGAATATGCTAATCCGACTCCACGCTGAGAACTTTGCACAGGTTAGGTGTGGTAGCGACGGTTCGTTGACAGCTCGATTCCCCGTTGGCAGGCGGGTAAGACAGGAGTGCGTCTTGGCGCCTACCCTGTTTTGCCTCTATGTCAACGGTACACAGTCAAAATATTGAATCTTTAATTTCGACTTACACTTATATCGAGTTGCTAATATCGAAGGGACAGAATATCTATGTCCAGAATATCGATGGCCAGAATATCGACCCTAAGGTAAGTAATATCGAAATTACTTATATCGATAGCATATATATCGATGTAAGTAATATCGACATTACTTATATCGATAGCATATATATCAATGTAAGTAATTTCGATTTACTAATATGTGTTAGAAATTTTAGGTAAGTATTTAAATTAATTGTTATAATATGTGTTTAATATGTTTTTATAAATAAAAAATATATAAAAGTAAATTATATATTTTACTACCAGAGCGGGTTGTGGGTTTTTAGGGGAATAGGGTGGGAAGTAATTTATTTGTAATTAATTAATTATTTTTTAATGATTAATTTATTTTGCAATTAAATAATAATTGGCAATGAATTATTTTAATGGATTAATTGATTATTTAATTGATAATTTATGTATATTTATAAGTAAATTATATGTTTTACTACTGGAGCGGGTTGTGGGTTTATAGGGGAATAGGGTGGGAAGTAATTTAATTGTAATTAATTAAATACATTTTAAGCATATTTTAATTTGTAATTAATTATTAATTGGTAATGAATTATATTAATTGATAAATTAATTATTTTATTGGTAATTTTTTTTAATTGGTAATTGTTTTTTAATTGATAAATTAAATATTTAATTGGTAATTAATATTTTTAATTGATAAAGTAATTATGTAATTGGTAATTAATGTAATTTTAAATTAAATGTTATGTGTTACTACTGGAGCGGGTTGTCGGTTTATAGGGGAATAGGGTGGGAACTGATTTAATTACAAATAAATTATTTTAATTTTATGTATAATTTAATATTTTATAAAAAAATTATTTGCAATTAATTAATTCAATTGATTAAGTAATTATTTAATTGATCATTAATTTCCAATTAAATGTTAGGTGATAGTACTGGAGTGTGTTGTGTGTTTATAGGGGAATAGGGTGGGGTGGGAATAGTAATTTTTACCTCTACGCTATCCAACACTTTCCCTACTGTTGCACCCTCTAGAGTGGGAATAGTAATTTTTACTCCTACGCTATCCAACACTTTCCCTACTGTTGCACCCTCTGGAGTGAGAATAGTAATTTTTACCCACCCGCTATCCAACGCTTTCCCTACTGTTGCACCCTCTGGAGTGAGAATAGTAATTTTTACCCACCCGCTATCCAACGCTTTCCCTACTGTTGCACCCTCTGGAGTGGGAATAGTAATTTTTACCCCTACGCTATCCAAAACTTTCCCTACTGTTGCACCCTCTGGAGTGAGAATAGTAATTTTTACCCACCCGCTATCCAACGCTTTCCCTACTGTTGCACCCTCTGGAGTGGAAATAGTAATTTTTACCCCTACGCTATCCAACAATTTCCCTACTGTTGCACCCTCTGGAGTGAGAATAGTAATTTTTACCCACCCGCTATCCAACGCTTTCCCTACTGTTGCACCCTCTGGAGTGGGAATATTAATTTTTACCCCTACGCTATCCAACACTTTCCCTACTGTTGCACCCTTTGGAGTGAGAATAGTAATTTTTACCCACCCGCTATCCAACGCTTTCCCTACTGTTGCACCCTCTGGAGTGGGAATATGAATTTTTACCCCTACGCTATCCAACACTTTCCCTACTAATGCACCCTTTGGAGTGAGAATAGTAATTTTTACCCACCCGCTATCCACCGCTTTCCCTACTGTTGCACCCTCTGGAGTGGGAATATTAATTTTTACCCCTACGCTATCCAACACTTTCCCTACTGTTGCACCCTCTGGAGTGAGAATAGTAAATTTTACCCACCCGCTATCCAACGCTTTCCCTACTGTTGCACCCTCTGGAGTGGGAATAGTAATTTCTACCCCTACGCTATCCAAACCTTTCCCTACTGTTGCACCCTCTGAAGTGAGAATAGTAATTTTAACCCACCCGCTATCCAACGCTTTCCCTACTGTTGCACCCTCTGGAGTGGGAATAGTAATTTTTAGCCCTACGCTATCCAACACTTTCCCTACTGTTGCACCCTCTGGAGTGGGAATAGTAATTTATACCCCTATGCTAACCAACACTTTCTCTACTGTTGCACCCTCTGGAGTGGGAATAGTAATTATTGTTAAGTAAGTATATATTATATATGATTTGTTAAATTTTTTTATTTTTTTAATAAATATGTATTTTTTTTATTTTACCATTATTAAATATATTTAAATATGTTTAAGTAATTTATAAGTATTATTTACAGTATTTTTTATGTTTTTTTAAACCCCCAAAAAAACGATATATTTAACAACGATATTTTTAACATCGATATTATTTTTTCGATATTTTGGTACTTACCATGTTGTACATAGGGCGTCGATATTCTTGCAATCGATATAATTACGCCGATATTTGTGCAGGTCGAAATTCTGTCTGTCGAAATTCTGTCATAGATCCATGTCAACGGGGTAATCGCACACCTGGATGCGGTTCCAGATAGCGATGCTCCTAGGCTTGCAGGGTCCCGGATCGCTGCGATTATGTTCGCGGACGATACCCTTTTACTTTCTAAAACACCCCTGGGTATTCAGCGAGTCTTGGAAGGGTTTGTCTCCTTTTGCCAAGAGTGGGGTTTGGAAATAAACACCTTAAAAACCAAATTTATGATTTTTAATCCCCCCGCAACAACACGCCCAAACCCTGTCATAGATGGAGTCAGGTTAGAAAGGGTACACACCTTTGACTACTTAGGGCTTACCCTTAGTGAATCATTTACTTAGGTCCAGCATCAGCTGAAATCGCAACTTAAGTTGACCCAGATAGCTGGGGGTATTTTGAAACTCTGAAGTAAATCATCATTTAGGCCGATTCGACCACCACTGGAAATTTATAAATTGCAGGCACGTGGGGCAGTGTCCTACGGGGCCGAGATGTGGGGTTACAAGAGCGGTCCAGCTATCGCTGTCGCGGAGAATAGATTTCTAAGGCAGTTGGTAGCCCTGCCCCTGAGTACTCCACTGGTGCCGCTAAGACTTGACCTTGGCCTTAGACCTATTGAAGAAGAACTGGCCCTCAGACCTCTAACTTTCTGGAGGAGACTCTGGGTTACCCCAGAGCTGAACGAATACAGGCAAGAGTTAATTGAAGTTCTCGGGCTGCCTAATGTGGGTAAACTTCCCTGGTTCAAGCATGTTAGAGAGGAACTCGAGAAGCTTGGCCTTGCATCAATGTGGTGATGTGGTCAGATCGGGGGCATACTTGTGCTGGAATTTCCCGGAAACAACTGGTCCAGCTGTACCGGAATAACAAAAGGGCTCTTTTACTGTCTAGCGCCCAGTCGGGCACTCTCGCAGCTACATTTTTATTGACCAAAGATTCTTACTACTTTGAGCATGTCCTAGATGACATTACCCCTGCTGTCTCGAGGAAGCTCTTTCTCCAATGACGGTATGATTCGCTACCCTTAAGATCACTTACATCCAAGAACTGTCCAGGGTGCACCGCAGACCTAGAAAATGAAATGCATGTTGTTTTCTTTTGTCCCGCTTATCTATCTGAACCCGAGACGGAGGTGGGTCATCCCGATTTGTAAAACCTTGTTGATAACCCACTGTATACATGCATTCAGAATTTTAAAATCGGATCTTGCACCAGTTGTGGTCTTTGCTGTCACTAAGTTCCTAGCAGCAATGTGGAATATTAGAAGGCAACTTCTGGTTATTCTATAAACTAGGACAAAGAGAACACACCTACAGAACTGTCTTGGAGCTGGGACTCCAATCTTAGCTGGGCATGAGAGACAAACTGATATGTACTAGAACAAGTTACTACTGTGGATTGGTTTTATTAATTCTGTTTTTAACTTTTGACTGTACTAGTTTAACTGTTTTATGCTGTGTTCTTTTATGACAATTTTTAGTCGAAATAAAGATATTTGGAGATAAGTGAGGAGTGGAGAGAATAGCCCCTTTTATCTTTTTAAATGAGGATTGGTGCTTTTTTGCAATGTGTATGGTGCACGGTTTTTTATGAGTTCTTTGAGGTTACTTGTTGAGTCTGCAAACTTTTTTTACATATTTCGTAATGTATTTTGCATGACCTAAGAAAGACAATTTCTTGTCCACATTTTTTTAAAGGCTCCGAAAAACCTTTGCTAAATGTCCTCTTGTGTTGCATTTTCTGCGGTTACTGAACTTAGCTTAGCAATTGGGATGGATATCTAAGTGGTTACTACTACCACAGCGGTAACAACTGAGTTTACTGATCTCTGCATCCCGAATGAGGCTGGCATTCTCTCTGGTTTTGTTTTACATATGATGTCATCAAAAGACAGATTGGCAATTTCTGGAACTTGTTCAAGATCTGTGTTGGGAGTGCTTTTCCTTTCTTTGAAACACATGGACTTATTCAATGGACTTGCTATTTCAATAGCATCGCATAGATTAGGTTGTTTATGTAACATTTTTCTTGTATTTTGGAGTTGTTTGTGTATTGTACCAGCTGATGTCTTGTTAGACAATCATTGAGTTCACCTAATTCACACAATTTACTTAATTCTCTTAGTATAGCTACATAGCTGGTGATACTCTCTTGTTTTCCTTGGGTCCTGCTGAAAAATGTATGGTATTCAAGAACTATATTAATCTTATCACCAAAGTGTTTTTTTATATATTTAAGGAAGCAAACTTTATATACGTCTTTATAATTATCTTTGGCATTGCGACCTTGTATTGGATCTGGTAGAGTGTCAAAAATCTTTCTTCCAGGTGTACCTAGGTTATGAAGCAATATTTGTGGTTTCCTCATGGGACTGAACATTTCCCCACCAATGGCTATTGAGTAGGATTTAAAGATGTGTACCCAGTACTTCCATGCAGTGTTAGGCTCTCCTAACTCATTTAGGAAAGGTGCAGGTTGAGCCATTTTAGCAGCCATTGTTACTAAATACAGCACTCAATATGGCCCAAAAGAAAGTGAAGAAGGAAAACAAAAAATAAATACAAAGGTATATGTGTAATTTGTGAGGCAGAGATGCTATTAACCGTAGAAGTACTAAAGTTAAAGGTACATGTTTCACTGAAAAACATGGAGTTTGCGACACACCTCAGAAACTGATGACATTGCCTTAGGTTGAGGCACATAACACAATCAGGTTCTTATGTTTTATTCTACCACAATCGGGTGTGCGTATCACCGAAGAGGTAGGGAAGGCACGCCTCACAAAAAAGAAGAAACTGTGTAATACATTTGTACAGGGTGTGCGTATTATCGATAACAATAGTGACACTCCAATGGGCAATGGAAGAATATTTGTAATATATATTTGTAAGGGGTGTGCGTATCACCAATAATATTAGTGACACACCAGGGAAAAATTAAGAATCTTTGTAATTTATTTGAAAGAGGTGCACATATCATCGAAAGCACTGGTGACACGCTGAAGAAAAACTGCCTCAATATGAGGGATCCACCTCAAATAAGGGTGCGCGTATCACCGAAGACTTAGAAGAAAAGGGCGGGTGGGCATACCATCTGACATCCATGGCAACGCCTCAGAAGGTGAGCAAATAACCAAAGAGGAAAGGAGGGTTCCGGGACATGCAGGCGGGGCTTGCTGAGTATGTCCCTGATGGAGGAGCGCCTCCAATAAACGCGATGAGGGAGAACCGTGCAGGCTAACAAGGTCATCACAAAATGGAGCTGCGAGAAAGAGCATGAAACCAAATGAAGGGGAGGCCTCCCACAAACAGACAGCTAGTCCCCACAAGACACGCTGGTAGGGCGAGGGAGAGCGAAGATGAAGCGTCCCCTTAATAGAATGGTCTGTTTGCTTGAAGAGGACAGCTAAATCCAAGGGGATCCACAAATGAGTCCAACCTTAGCTCCCAAAGAAAGAGAACTCCCCGGAGGCGATCGGGCTCATAGATCAAAGAGGAAAGGCAGGCAGCACAGTAGATAAAAGAGTACCTTGAGCTCCTGAGCCACAAGGCAATAAATAAGAACAGCTGGACCTGAGGGGGTTGAGGCAAACAGAAGGGAAGGAGATCTGTCCTGCTCCCTTACGCAGACCAGTCGTCGCCGGTGTTTCTAAAGATTAGCGCTCCTGCAGGTAAGCTCCATTTTTTATTCGATCTCCTCTGTCCACCATACACCCAGCTCCTGCCTCTCACAGCTCTCCAATGCTCCACCACAAGATACTCTATGCAGACCCCCATCCCAACATGCTAAGGCACCCTCTGGTCTAACTCTAGGGAAATACCAACAAGGGGGAAGTAGGGGGGGACGAAGTGAGCAGGGGAAAATATACACAGTGTAATAAGGGACTTTACTTGAGAGCTGGCAATTTATATAAGAGGGTAAAATATGAAAAAACATGGCGTATAACGCCAACCTTCTGATTCAAGCCAAACATTTTAATTTCCTTAAACAACACATTTTGGAAAAAAACCGACAAGTTGTCTTTCAGTCTAGCTTCAGGTAGAGAAATAGCACTGGAAACGCAACGCTTCATATCATGGGTGATGAGTCGCTTCAGGTGGGGATATAGCACTGAAACTGCGACTCTTTTAATTTTGAATGATGTGTGGCCTCCGGTAGATGATACCCCGCTATACTTCAAAGCTGAATCTCAACCAGATATTCTACATCCCAGTCAACATACACATGAAGAAAAAGTGTTCCCTCATCAGTCTTCGTTCATAATCCTGAGTTCTTAAAACGCCATTGATTACGAGTAACTCCCTTGTGAGGGAGACAGAAGTGTGTGTGTGTTTGTGTATGTGTGTATATTGAGTCGAAAACCAAAGATTAAGGGGATGGTATTGTGAGGTAAGGTAATAATATCTTACTTTAAAGTAAAAATTTAAAGGAACTTCATGGTTTGGTGAAAATGTTAGTTAAAAAATAACATTTTAAAGAAATGAAACCATTTAAATTCAACAGTTATGGTTGACTAAAGTAACTGTAACTTAAGTCCTGTCATGCACCGTGTTGTCCTTAATGATATCACAAAACATGTCATGAGTGATGTAATATGTGAGGTCATAAGCAGTGCGAGGGCATGAGTGATGGTTACTTTAGGGCACAAGATACAAGATACAGAATGTGTTTTAAGTCATGAGGTTTTTCTGGTCCAGGGGGATTTTAGTTCTTTTTTGAAAGATCCAAGGAGGGGTTGGTGTAACTGTCTGTCGAGATTATTCTATATATGATCTGTGCACACACACAACACAACCACTTTCTCTTTCTCTAAGAAGGGAATAACTGAGCCCAGGTGAGGACGTGGTGGCACATCCATATATGTATATTACGCGACTCCTCAGTCATTCTCTCCGTTGATTAAAGGCTGTGCATATAAGAACAAGTATTCACTCGTGTCTTCATTCTCAATACTGAGTTCCTCCCACTACATTAGTGAACTCCCTACTCATGACCTGCACTGATTTCTGTTCCATTGTATTCACTTTCTTTAAAGTCTCCATGTCTTTCAACAGTTGTGTTGAATCCCCGCCTCTGTCTCACTGCGGACCTTGTCTCTCTCTTTCCAGATGTTCAATATCAGACTCCGGGGAGTGCGCTTTCATTGGATACCGAGCCGTGTGGCTGTCTTCATGTGGACTCCCCAGACCCTACATCTGTACTAAGGAGCCAAATGTCTGAACCTCCCGTGAGGCACCGCAGTCTATGCCGCTAGGTGGCGCTGCTACATAGTATTTAATGACAAGATCATCAATTACAACTTCCTATAAGCTCTGATCACTTTATGGCAGTGATTCCCAAACGTTATCGAACTGTGGCCCCCTCGACCAATAATAGTCAAATGGCCTCAGCTCCCGATCAAATTACTTTGTTTAATGCCTGGGGAAAATTGGTCCGAAAGTATGGGGAATAGAGCATGCAATGGAGGAATATGTCTACTCTCTCTTTTCACAATATTTGTCTGCTCTGGTGCCCTGCAGTGACTGCATCTGGTCGCTCTTTGTGCGCACTCAGCCTGGAGCTGGGGACATCCAGCCAAAGTCAGGCAGGGGCACTGGGGGGCCGCGGTGCACAGTTTGGGAACCTCTGCCCTATGCACGTTTCCGTGATGTGATCAGGTTTGGGGAATACTTTGATATTTAGATCAAATGATGCAAGTCAGAGCTGCCCCCACTCAGCAATAGCTCGACACGGATGGAGCTGCACTTTCCTATGACTTGGAGGAAAGAGTGAAATATCTGGCAGGTTTATGTGCTGTGACTGATCTCAAACACAACTTCTTTCCTGCACAATCGCACCCCTCGAGAGAGCTCAAGGTGAGTTGTGGACACTAAGCCCTACATGTGTTAATATTGGAAATAGCGATTATGAAGTTTCATACATTAGAAATAGCAATTACTCAATTGCAATTCGCAGAAAATCGCAATTAGGTAATTGCTATTCATAATGTATGAAACTCCATGAGTTTCATTTAGCAACTCCTGGTGTCAACAAATCAACCTCCCTCATGAATATTAATGAGGTAAGTCGCAATTTGAAACCCATTGGGAATCTCTAAAATCACGTGAATGGTGGCCTGCTGGGGTCCGCAGACCACCATGTCCGTGATTGCTTTAGAGAAAGCACTCATGTTTTTTTAAAACACAGCCCGTTTTCCTTAAAGGAAATCAGGTTGTGCTTAAAAAAGAAAATTGAAAAGTTATCTTTTCACTTTTTAAGAGCAGGCAGTGTTCCATGGGACCCCTGCCTGCGCCGAAAAATTGTTTGCACTTCCATGCACGAAGGGGTTCTGCCAATTGGGCCATTTGAGAGCAGAAAAAAGCTGCTTAGATTTGACCCTATGGATTGTGTGTCTAAGATATGAGTTCATTGTACACACCCGCTGTATCACGGTTGCTTATGTGGCAGGAAAACAAAGGTGCTCTCTCTGAAACGCTCACCGCAGATAGCCCTGCCTCACATTGGATACATCGATAAAGGCCCCACTGCGCCGGCCACAGCTGCACAAGATGGGACAACTATTACCCAGTGATTGTTTTATAATCGAGCACGGCCAATGCCAAGTCATATATACATTTGTGCAAATAAGACAGGTGGCCTTAGAATTTCAATTACACCTGAAATGTAAAGAACGTTCTGGCATAAAAAATATTGTGCTTGAGTACGGAGAGGAAGCCTTGAGGTGTGTGCAAATACTGTCATCTAGTGGCTTCTGTGAGAACTGCAGTTTGTTGAAACGCTCTCGCTTCACTGCTGAAGAGTGACATTGACAGCAGAGATGATGGATTCTCCAAAGCAACTGGGACCGCGGCGCCGCTGGCAGGATTTGGCCAGGGTACCAGGCGCTCAATTTGGGAACAACTGTTTATGGTCACCATCTGTTTATGATGAGAGAAGGAAGAGTTCACTTTGTGTACAAAAGCACCACCGACACTTCTGCTGTTTGTGAAAAGGATTCTTTATTTAACAGCAGAGCTCCTCCCCGACACCAGACCCACCCCTCGGGCTCTACCGCCCCCTCTTAACATGAACAGCATTTTCCCTGGAACTTCTCATTGCTGTTTCCTTCCTCATGAATCTCTTCTGGATTCATGTCCAGGCTGTCCGTGCTCGTCTGTCTTTCCTACATCATGGCTGTCTGTACTCGGTCCAGCCTTTCAGTACTAGGTCCAGGCTGTCTGTGCCAGGCCAAGGCTGTCCGTGCTATGTCCACAGGGTCGGATTGGCAAGGCGGGCATTCGGGAAACGGCCGAAGGGCCGTTGTCTCAGTGCCCTCTGTGGGCCGGTTTTTTTCTCCCCTTTTTCAGTTCACAGAGAGTGCTCTCTGCTATCTGCTCTCTGTGAACTTGGGAAGGGGAGAAAAAAAAACGGCCCACAGAGCGCACGGAAACAGAGACAGAAATGAAAGCGCTTCACTGTGTGCCATGCAGTGATTATTAGCTGTGGCCTCACTTCACCCCCTGCCCCTGAAAAGCAATCACGCCAAGGGTGGGCTGGGGAGCGGTGATTGTCTGCGAAAATCGGCCTCCCTGGGGGCCAGGTGTTGCTCAGGCCTTGAGCCATTTCCACCTCGGCCCCCCTGGGGCCCACGCAGCCGAGAAACGGTGTTAATCTTAACACCTCGCCCACAGCCCCTCAGATTCAGGGCACAGTGGGCGAGGAAGAATGGGTCTGGCTGTGGGGGCTAGGTGATGTTTTGAACTCCCACCATCTTCACCTCAGCCTTCCCCTGTCTACCATTGTGCTCCCCTGCCAAGACATTGCCCTGGGGCCTGGAGGGCTGGGGAGGGTTGATTAATTTACTAATTGCAGGGGCCATACTGCTGTTCATGTGCTCTTGAGCTAAGTAGGTTAGTAATAGCAGGGGCTTCCCTTCTTTTCAGGTGCTCCTGCACTGAAGTTCTTGAATAACTTTGTGACAGAAAGGGGCCTTGCTGTTTTTTTAGTTGCTCAGCATGTAGGCCATTGTCACCTTGGGCCTGTGTCCTGCGCAAGAACAGTATCCTCCCACTTTCATTCCTTATCTTTGCATAGGCATAGGTGGCCTAACGCCAGAGTTGCAGAGATGGGGATTCAAGTTTGAATCCCAGGGTCTGCTCAACAGCCTGTGATTCTGGGCAGATCACTTCCTCGCCCAGGCCCTTAAATAAAAAATCAGATCATGTGTACTGTAATTGGTACTCATGAATAGAACTCAAATAGCCTTTGTCTTGGGCTGAATTTACACTACATAAAACTGTCAAATGGTAAGAAAATTATAAAAAATAACCATTTGTTCATGCTTTATGATTCTGCAAAGGGACCATGATAATTAAAGAGGACACTTTATAAAAACATGTCCATATTTTTAACACAGCTTTTCCGATACAAAATTTCCATTTCATTCCCCTTAGTGCTTCACTGTCTGGTTGTCTTATGCTGTGGAGGCTGCGCTCTGACCCCTAAGTCATTCGGCACCTCTTGCTGAGTGCACCATTCTACTTCTATGTTCTTTTTGTTATTCTGGGAGAGTCTAAGCTTGCCCTAAGATAACATTTCATAGTATTCATAATTTCCAGTGACTCCCTCCTCAATGGGGGATCTTGTTGGCTGATGTTTATGGCCTTCCTTTCCCTCCCCAGCTCCTGGTTTCGTATCTTAATCAGATCATGTGATCCTAGGCAATTGTTTTATTTCACTCCCCATGGCCCAGACTTTAAGGCAGCAACATATATGAATAAAACTGTGTTTTTTGTATATAGACATCACCTGCTGACTGTGAAATAAATGTATGACTAGATTGTACAGATACATTTTTTCCGCATTCTTTACACCCCAGACTGCCTTTTCCTCGTTTGTGAATTCTTACTTTTGTTATTACATGTTCTATTACCAGAGATTCCAGTCTTACCCTTTCTCCTTGACTTTGTACTAGATTTCTGGTTTATGTGATGATTAGAGTCTAGGACATAGCTGGTTAGGAAAGAGTATCCAACGACATTGTGCAGGGCGTTAAGATTGCAAGTAAGTATTCAGTTATCTGAACTGCAGTGCTCCTAGTCTTTACCAATGTTACTTGCTCTGTAAGCTTTAAAAGGCTTAATTTACTAAATATTTGTCTACAAATTAGACCTCAAAGAGTAACCAAATGGTGTTTCATGAAAGGGCATGCCCCTCGAATGTGGGCCACGCCCCTTAAATATAGGCCACGCCCCTTAAATGTAGACCACGCCCCGTAAATGTAGGCCACGCCCCCTTAATGTGGGCCACTTTTTCGTCAGTGCCCGGGCCAAATTGTGATCCCAATCCGACCCTGTATGTCCAGGCTGTCTGTACTAGCTCCAGGCTGTCTGTTCTAGGTCCAGGCTGTTTGTTCAGGCTGACTCTTATTTCACTCCTTGTCCAGCCTCTTACCAGGGTCAGCGCTGCTAACCTTCCCTGCTATCCTCTTGCCTAAAACACAGCTGTCTCATTCCACCCTCTCCTGGTGTGTTTTTCTGTCCTCCCCCCTCATCTCTTCCAACTAAAGGACACTGTGCTCAGCTTTTATGGACCTGATCAGTGCCTTTGAGTGCATCAGTCACTGTAAGCTATGGTCAATTAAGTCAAATGTAGGGATGGATCAATATATAGATCACGTTTCTAGACAACAGACTCATCGTCTAAGGAACTTTTGGACCAATTGGCAAATGCACTAAAATCATTTGTGATGGGGAGGGGAGTTAGACAGGAGTGCGTTTTAGTACCTTATATATTTAATGTATGTATTAATGATTTTGAGAGACTCCTGGTGGGCAAAGGCCAGGCTGTGCCTCAGTTAGGAGATGTGCTGATACCTATTCTGCTTGATGCAAGTGATGCGGTCCTGATGTTGAGGGCTGCAATCAGCCTTCAATCATTGTTAGACACTTTATCATCCTTATTGGTTGAAGAGTATTAAGACAGCACAGCTTTGTTAATATTGGAGGTATGTTGTCAGTGAAGTTTGGATTAAAATAACCCTTTACTAGTGACCCACACTGTAAAAGGACACTTAAAGGTCTACTATTGTTGAAGGGCACTGGAGATATGCGAAGATGAGATCTATTTCATTATTTTTATATTTCTGGCCTTTCAAGAATTATTTTATAATATTTGGTGACATGGAGGTTGTGATATCTGAAGATATGCAAAAATATTTGTTGCAAATTTGTTTTTATATATGTTTTTTATGTATATGTTTTTTCTTCCCCATCATGATGTACAAGAATAATATAATGGATATAGACAGGTGATGTCGTTTGTACAAGAATGTATAATGTATAGGTTAAACTGGATTCTTGGTGATTATGAAGATGTAACAAGAACAATTTTGTATATGTTTTTTTATCTGTCTTAATATTTCATCCCTGATAATGTCAATTGTGATGGACAAAACGCGTTGGCTGACTTAAAATGTGGAGTCTGATACAAATTATGTAGTAAAGCTCAGCTACTGGAAATGAGAGTCCAGCAGCTTGAAATGATTTTTTGTTGATTCATAATAAAGAAGAACTTTGCATTGAATCTACTGCCTGAGGACTTTTTATTAGAAGGATTTTAATAATTGATTGTGATACAAACTGATATTTATGGCGCTCCTTCTCTCTATAGTATAGTATTCTGCAAGGGTGGTTATTGTGCGGTGGACCACGAGGAGTGAGCACCAATTTTCATTGAATATATATTTTTTCTTAAAATCACCAAATCCACTAGTGCGCTGTTGTGCTAAGCTATCACCGCCGGAGCTGGACAATTAGTGCCTTTATTGATCAGCTTGTGCTGAAAATCGATCTAAGTAAAACTTTCAGAAGCTTCCGGCCCCAGGTGTGTGAAGACTCCGCCCCCATGCTGTCTTCGATAGTACACTTAGGAAAATGCATTTTTTTCATATTTGTAGATTGAGTTGATTCGGGTGGGACCACTTGAGTTTTATCTGAAAACTAGAGTTTCAAGATTCAAAGAGGATGGCTTTAGATTCGTGACTAATTTGGCAGAAGCCTTTAAAGGAGATGTGTGGGGTCTACAAATCTGGAAGTGTTACTGTGGTACTGTATGGATGGGGTTTGTGGGGTTATTTAGATAGAGGAGCCTGCAAAAATCAGTAAATGCATTTTCATAGAGATCATTGTCGGTCACGTCGGGCTGCTCCTGTGACACCTGCCAAAGGAATTGAGTTTGAGTTTCTTGAATGAACCCTGACCCCTGCTGCTGTGGTGTGAGCTCTGGTCTATGGTCACCCTCACAATATCCACTGTTCCAAGCCCCTTTTTATTTACAAAGAAAGGAGAATACAGGTTCCTTCTGTAAACCACAGGAGTGTAGCATTGGAAGAGAGTGATTGTGTTTTTATAAGAGTTTAATTCTTATTCTAATTAGCCTGCGTGTTTGTCACTAAACTTCCTTTGAAATGAACCCCCACCCTTCAGATTGTGTAGATACCACTCCTATTGAATTCCTAGTTCCGTCTCTATGGACGCAGCTCCACAGGCTGAAGTAGGATCTAGTGCTGGAAGCGACATTTCCAGGGGTTGTCTTGTTTAATTACAACCCATGTGTACGGTAATTCTAGAGGGTGAGGCATTAGGCAGGGTTTTTGAAATCTGTTTTTTTTTAAGTTTGATTTATTAAAGAAAATAAAGGGAGGAGAGGAGAGGGGAAAAGGGATTAAGAGTTACAGTTAGCGGATATATAAAATAAGCAATACATTGACAATTTTCATGAAAAGTAAGCATAATAATTATGGAGAGTTGTGAACAATAGCATGTGAGCATAAATGAATTAATAGGTACAGCAATCGGGTAATCAGAAAATCATGGAGGATTATGTACTTCAACTGTGGTGAGATCAGGAGAAGGATGTGCAGGAGCAGTGGAGGAAAGGTATGTTACCAAGGGAAGCCAAATCAGATCTCGGTTAATAGCCAGGGAAATTGGGGAAACATAGTTGGTATCCAGACGATGATGAAAGCAGACCGCATTCCACCAAGATTGGTAGGAAATATTTGCAGCTTGAGGTACTGGGTTTTTCAGAACCGGTACTGATCCGGTAACCCAGCGGTGTCAGGGACAACACCCAAAGACCTCGGGTACTTTCCTGATTCAGACACAGAAACCAGAGTCTTCTAGGTGAAGTCAAAGATCAAATTTATTGGCTGCAACCAAGTAACAAGCATCCTAGAAGTACAACAGCACGGTGTGTATATTCTCAGGAGACTGCTCAAAATTACAGAGCCAGGTTTCTCTTTTTGTACAAAATATTAAGCTTCAGGCAAACATTCTTAGATTTACAGTGCAAACATTCTTAGATTTACAGTGGGCTATTCACATATTTTTACTACAAAGAAAAAGGCAGAGTCATGATGACAAGTCCCCATTTCAGTTTGTCCAGTTCGTGATGGATTACCCGGCAAGGTCCAACATTTTCATCAGATATCGGTGTACCCCCAATAAAACCGGGCTCCTCCTCATCATAAAGGAAAAGAAGAGAAAAGAGCAGGGACAGGTGTGAGCAAGATTAGGCAGGGTGTGTGTGCGATGCACAAGGTTTATGGCCTGTTGTGCTTTGATGCTATCTCGTTCGGCCACTGGGAGAGGAACTGACCGAACAGGTTTGGCCTGGGGCAATGGTTCTAGCTTGCCTAGGTCACAGAAAAGTCAATTAAGGTATACGTGTCCTTTGATATCGATTTCAGCTGTGGTTATGAGCCTATGTGAAGGGCAACTCACAAAATGGCTGCTGTTCATGAAATGGAAGCCAAGGGTTCAGGGCGAGAATGGTGATTTAGAGGTGAAATCGCCACTCGAATATGACGCAAATGCTTGTACATAGTGTACTAGCCATTATCGGTCATTTGATATAAAAATCGTCATGTTACGACAAAGTTTGTTGCACGATCCCAGAATTTTCAGAACCACAAACCCTCCTTTTGCCCTTACATAGGCAATTAACCTAATCTCATGCTAATCTGAGTCCAGGTCTATATTCCTAAAGTCATTGAGATGTTGCTGTAACATCATTCTGGTACTTAGTTCATCTTTTGACAAAGGCTTCCTTACACATGATGTAGCGCAGAGGCTACATATTGCAGGAGCACACTGTACGCACAGACAGAACAGGAAAAGAATGGTTGAGACCATCCCAATGACCATCAGAATTTTCCATCCCCAGCCGGATATCAGTTCCCAGAACTATCCCATAAAAGACCAATCTCCTTTATCCACATGAATAGATTCGGAAATCTTATGCAGTTTGGAGATGGTCTGGTACCCTGTTGGAGCGTTATCTGGAATGAAAACACAGCAACTCGATTGGATCAATTTACATACCCCACCTCGGACTGCAAGTATGACATCTAATGCGACCCTGTTCTGAAGGGTCATAAGACGGTCCGACTGGAGCTCAGCAGTCAAGTTACTAAGGGCACCAGCAGTTTCAATTACGGTGGATTTAACCACCCTTGCTAATTGCCTTATGTTTCTGCTGTTAACCATCGGTCCCCAGAAAGGCAGAAAACCCTTTACGAAATCCCCAAATTCTTGTCCTGCAGTGTCTTCATTACTCAAGACACCTCTAACTATCCTTGTCCGATGGAAATCTGCCGCTGCTGTGTAGGTGGGAGGCAACAGGAACGAAACAAAACATGTGCCCGAAAAGTCAGGGGGCAACCATGTATAGGCTCTATCATGGCAGATGAAATAGGTACCCTTAGCTGCTAAAAACGAAGGGGAAGTCTGAGATGCAAAAACATACGTTTCAGTACAGACACTCTTCCCTAACTGAGCTCTGGGATTCTTGCCAGTACCTTGCAGACACAGATGACCCTGATGGGGTACAATCCAAATCGGGGAAGATCTCTTAGCTTGCTGTTTCTCACTCAGGGTAGCCCCATATCCGGTCACGTTCCATCCTATGTATACTCGTGTCTCATCTCTTGGAATAGTCTCATAGGAAATATCTTCCTTAATCATATCTACTGTAACCTTAACTAGAGCAGTATTCTTAGGATTGTCTGTTACAGAACGTAGGGGGTAGACTTCATGTGCATAAATGAACATTGTTCTGTATGCCCACACAGAACCATTGTGGCTGAATGGCAGGACCAAGAAAGGGATACCTTTATCCGTTGTGCGGGGCATAAGACCACACACCCAACAGTTAGTCATGTTCATTACTAGTTGGTGTTGGTGCAAGAGCTGAATGAAGGAGTAATTAATAAACTCTAATCTTCTAGCTGACTCATGTTCAGGAAGGGGTTGAAAAGAATGTGAAGAAACAGTAGGAGAAGGTACGGGCGATGTAGTGGGTGCCAATGTTGCTTGTAGAGAAAATAATACATATCCTACTAAAAACATTATTGCACTGAATAACAGGAAAATGCATATTAATAAAAAACGTTTCTTTGTCATTAATCCACATATTCTGTTCACAGTTTTGGCAGGTCTCTCCATCTTGAAAAACTCCATCCTCTCTACAATGCTGCCCGCGATGGGAGGTTGATTCTGCTAAGGAATGCTTCTGTTGATCCAGGGTAACTCCCTTAGACCAACCAGAACTGTCGGCCTAACGTCGTCCGCTGCACCCCAAAGACTTTGGGCAATCGCGGCCCTAGCAGCGGAACCCGGAGGGCGGTTCGAAAAACAAAAATTAAGCAAGTTCCTCAGATGGGAGAGCCGCGCTTTCAAAAATAGTACTTGGGAGAAAAAAAGTTTTGTTAGTTCACTTTTATTAGTTCAAATTTCTCGGCCTCAGATTATACCGTTGTTTTCCCGGTATTGTATGGTCTCGGAACAAGAGTTTAGGTTCTGTGGTGTCCAATTGGACTGATGGTGATACAGCTGATTGCAAAATATTGTCACTCTCTTGCTCAATAATTGTTCCTTTTTCACGAGCGTCACTGAAAGGCACAAACCGTGGCACGGTATCAGTCTCTGAGTCGGCGACACCTTCCTGGACCCACCGGTCATAGGGCAGAGGCAGGGGGATCCGTTTACAGTGGATCCCGTGGATCCAGTTCTTCTTTCCTTCCACTCGAACAGCTGATCTTGTGCAAAGAAGGACGAGGTGTGGGCCGGTCCACCTGGGCTGGTCGTTTTTTGTTCGTTGAAAATTCTTTATCAGCACCCAGGATCCAGGATCGATTTGATGGCCTGGAGCTTCAGAGACCGGAGGCAGAGAGTCATGAACCTGTTGGTGTAAAACACGCAATTTAGCCGTCAATTCGTACAAATAGTCAAGCAAAACAGGGTGTTCTATTTCACTAAACTTGGTGGGTCTTGGTACCCCCCATATGTTGGCCGGGCGGCCGAAAACAATTTCATAGGGACTAAGTTTCACTCACGAATGCACAGTCATTCTGGTGGATAGGAGTGCTAAGGGCAGAGCGTCAGGCCATTTAAGACCAGTGCTTGCTTGAATCTTGGCTAGTTTTAACTTTAGTGTGCCATTATAACATTCTACTAGTCCAGCTGATTGGGGGTGATTTGCAGCATGGAACTTCTGTCGAATGCCTAGCCCTTCACATACTTTCTTCATCACTTGACCCACAAATTCACTCCCATTGTCACTCCAGATCATTCTAGGCATTCCAAATCTAGGGAAGAACTCTTTCACAAGGGCTTTCGCTGTGGACAAGGCAGTATTGTCCTTTAGGGGATATGCTTCTACCCATCTTGAGAAGGCACAGACAACAACGAGTACATATTTTAAATTGTTGCACCTCTCCATGTGGATGAAATCTAGCTGCAAGACCTCAAACGGATACGTAGGAGGTGCAAAATGACCAGCTGGAGTTGGGGTTCCCCTACCAGGATTGTGTTTCAGACACACCATGCAATTCTTGACCACATTCTCTGCACACTTAGGAATTCCAGCATTTTGCCATACTGGAGCCAACAACTTGCAAATCCCTTTCACGCTGATATGAGCCATTCCATGAGCCATTTTAACCACTGCAAGCACGTACGCATCGGGTAGCAACCATCTCTGATGCTCTGATAATTCAACCCAACAGCCATTTGCATCCATTCTACCCGTACTTTCTCTCCACATGCTCAACTCTTTCTCTGTAGCCTCAGCTTGAATAGATTTCACACTCTCTACCGTGTCTTCACACATTCCAACATCACCAACCCATCTTGCAGAGCCTGCAACATACATTCTGCTCATCACATTCCTTGCTGTTTCTTTCGCGTCTTCATCAGCAAATGCATTTCCGCGACCAACATCATCAGTCACCTTCTTGTGAGCACTACATTTTACAATCGCAACTTGTGGAGGCAAGGTCAGTGATTCAAGAAGTTCATTCACCAACTGACCATGCTGGATCAGGCTCCATGCGAAGTCAGAAACCCACGTTCATGCCACAGACGTCCAAAACTATGAGCCACACCAAATGCATACTGACTGTCAGTGTACACATTTACTTTCATTCCTTTTGACAACACACACGCCCTTGTAAGTGCAATCAATTCTGCTGCTTGAGCTGAGTTATGTGGAATACGTGCAGCTTCAACGATTGTATGTAAAGTGGTGACAGCATATGCTGCAGTCGTGTCACCATTCGGAAGCTTGAAGCATGAACCGTCCACCCATAAGGTACCATCGCATTCAACAAGAGGAGTATCTTGGAGGTCTATTCCCCCTTTCGTTTCGTCTTCTGTTCTAAGAAAACAATCATGCTGCTCTTCAGCATTCTCTGTCTCAACTGGAATTGGCAATAACGTGGCTGGGTTTAGTGTGCTGCATCTTTTGATGTGCACGTGGCTCGCTAACAAAGTTAGTTCGTAACCAGACAATCGAGCACTAGTTAAGTGCTGTGTCTTGGTTCTGTTCAATAACGTGTCCACTGCATGTGGAACCATGACCACTAACGTGTTATTCATCCCTAAACCAGCAGACTGTCGAATAGAGACAGCTGCTGCCGCTGTTGCTCTTAAACAACTTCGCAATGCTTTAGCTACTGGATCCAAAGTCGACGAAAAATATGCACATGGACGCTGCTTGTCTCCAAACAACTGTGTCAACACCGATAATGCACAACCTTCTTTCTCATGGACATACAATGTAAAGGGCTTACTGTAGTTGGGGGTACCCAACACAGGAGCCGAACATAATTCTGTGCGCAATTCAGAGAAACTTTTCTGGCATTCTTCAGACCAAGGCACAGGATTGGGTGTATCTTTACACGTTAATGCCACCAAGGGTTTGGCCAATAAAGAAAAAATTGGAATACACTGTCTACAGTACGACGTAATACCCAAGAAAGCACGTACTTCTCACTGTGTCCTTGGCACACTTAATTTTTCTATTGCCCGAATTCTTTCTGGGGTCAGTTACCTTCCCTCCTTCGATAAGAGATGACCTAAGTAGGTCACTTCTTGTCGACAATATTGTAATTTTGAGAGAGACACTTTGTGATGCAGATCACACAAATGACGCAACACAGACAACGTGGCTTCTTTACAGATTTCCTCAGAATATGCAGCAACAAGTAAGTCATCAACATACTGAATGAGGGTAGCGCCTTCAGGTAAAACAATTGTGTTAAGCTGTGTTTTTAGAGCTTGACTATATATTGATGGACTTTCGCAGTAGCCCTGGGGAGCGCGTTTAAAGCCGAAACTTCGTCCTCCTAAACTGAAGCCAAAAATATCCCTACTCTCCTCAGCAATCGGGATGCTGAAGAAAGCATTCTTCAAGTCAATCACCGAAAACCAGGTTGCAGAGGCTGGAAACATAGTCAATAGGGCAGTAATGTCAGGAACAACTGGAAATTGTGGCACAACTATTTTATTGACCTCTCTAAGATCAATCACAAATCTGTACACAGGTGGCTGAGAGGGATCAGTTCGTTTCAAAACAGGCAGAACAGGACTATTGCAAACGTTGCCTCTTGTCTCTTCAATCACATCTTTTTCAATTAGGTCGTAAATGATCGCTAACAATGCTTTTTCACCTTCACCAGAAATTTTGTATTGGGGAATTCGTGGCATCCTAACATTAGCTTTTAATGTCACAACATATGGTGGTATTTCCAAGAGACCCACATCGTTAGGACCAGTAGCCCAAAGAATATTAGGTAGAGATGACAATTCTGTCGGAAATTCATCCCTTGACAAATACATTGGAGAAACCACTTCCTTACCTAGTGTAAGTTGTACTCCCGAAGGGGAACAGTACAAAGTCGCATACAATCTTTTTAACAGGACCAATCCCAACAAGTTCTCACCACAACCTGTTGTCAGAATAAGGGGTGCTTCAAATTCACAAGGACCAACAGACAGGGACATAGGACTAGAAATCGGGTTCCTAACCGGGGTGCCAGAAAAACCTACAGAAACATTCATTTCGCAAGACAAAGGTGCGCCAGGGAGCTTTGAGTGCATCATAGAACTCTTTGTAGCACCAGTATCCAACAGAAAAGGTTCTGACACACCTGATGTAATCACCTCAACGTATGGTCCACTCTGATCTACTGGAACTGAAACAACCCCCTCTCTTTGTCTATGGCTGTCCTAGCAATCATTACCTTCCATATACTCATCTTCTGCATAGTAATCATCAGCATAGTACTGAGCTGTCCTACCAGATGCGTTATTCTGCTGGTCAAACCTATTCATGGAATTTTGTGGCGGAAATGGACGTGTGTTCTGAGGAATGTTTGCACGTCCTCTACCTCTAGTGGTTTGTTAAACACCTCGCCCTCTTGCACCAGAAACACCATTCATGCGTTGTAATAAAACAGGGCAGTTATTCTTATAATGACCCTCTTATTTGCAATACGCGCACTGATTGGTTCCATACGGTAAACGTTGTTGGGAAAACTCTTTTCTTTGCGAGTTTCCCGAATACTGCTGAGGCTGCTGAAAATCGCGCTGACTATTGGTAAGGGGTGGATAAGCTTGCTGTAGAAGAACCTTAGTTTTTAATTCCTTAGTCCTTTTATCCGCTTTCTCCAACTCATCTTTGCGCCTATTTTCGTAGTACTGGGCTGTAGCTAGGATCTGTGCTGACGTTGAGACAGCCCAAGCACTCTCAGAATCCTTCAACTTAGCACACAACTCGGGAAGCAAATTATGTACGAATTTGTCGACGAACAATCTCTGGCCACCCTCAGTAGCCATATCCTGACCACTATGATCTATTAAAGTCTCCTCAAACCGCGTGAAAAAGTGGGACACTGTTTCATCTTTCTTCTGCTTACACGCAGACAACTTATCCCAATTGATACGTAATTCGGGCATAAGAGTCTTCATATACGCAATAATCTTACCAGGAAGCTCTGTGATGAAATCATCGGGCTTAGCGCCGCCTATTTGTCCATTATCAGCGTTTCTAAGGTAAACCCATGTATCACCTAATTCGACCGCATGATCTGCGTGACGAATTTTACTCCAAATAGGTTGTGGAACAACATTGCCAAACAACATGTCGATATCCGCCAAATTCATAATACATGAACTCACAGTCTGAGTCAACTCTTTATAGTACCCTGCTGGATTTTTGCGCGGATCAGGCAAAGACTGTTTGATGGCTAAAACTTCAGCACGTTTCCAGGGGACATGTACCCAAATACGCTGAAAGTGTGCTGGCACAGGTAATATTCCAGCGTTAACATCAGCCTGAACCGCTTCTTTCCACACCGGAGGGACCTCGCGCATTGGGTTCTGTCGCGCCTTTTTCCTACCTGGTGCATCATGCTCACACAGTGGTCGAGAAGTTGCCCCTTTACTCGGATACGACAACAAGGTCTCAATCGCTCTTTCAACATCGGGACCTACGATCATTCTTCTGCGAACTTGAACCGCACAAGGCACAACTCAGACCAATCGTACTTCGAATCATTTCCCTCCCAATCGTCACGGAGGAAAACACACATTTGTTCGAAAACATATCTCTGCTTTGATGCTTCCCATTGATGGAAGACTTCCATGATAGACTGTACATCATACTTTACAGTATTGAGAACCCATTTACGTGCTAAATCGTTCAGTAATTCTCTTTCTCGATAACCAGGCAGTTGACTCCGCAACTGTCTTCGTTCCATATTAGGGGTCGTATTAGGTGACCCGAAGAAAGGTGAGAGAATGTTAGTGACAGTGTTAGCCATTCTCTGTCGAACGGACGGAGAAGCTGATGTAGAACAGTAGGATAATCAGGATGAGGTAAAGCTGGAGCAGAGGAAATAGCAGAGGAAGTGTTAGGGGAAATAGTCAACATAGTAGGCAAGGTTGTGGAGATCGGCGGGCCTTGAGGAGGCTCCACCAGAGGAGTAGAAACCAGCGGAAAAGGAGCTGGCGGCTGTGGAAGAACTGGGGTCTGTGCGGCGGGCCGTGGTATAACAAAGTGTTGCGGAGGTGCAGTAGCATTTTGTGCATAGGGGGTGGTGAACTCAATAAGTGGGACATTAAAGGATCCTTTTCAAGGTCTTTCTTTGTTTCCTGTCCCTTATGCAGCAAAACTGGGTAGCACTTATCTACCACTAACTTCTTTATCCTAAACATTTGTTCGCTCTCCTGCTCTTCCTCATTATCCCTAAACGCAACAGCCGCTTGCACCATTGACATACCTCATTTATTTTTCTTTGCTAGTTTCATTTCTTTCTGTTTGGCTTCCTTTTGCCATAGGTGGAAGAGTCAAACATCGCCGGCCGGGCTTTCTTCTTAAAAAAGTTTAACCTCCAAATTATCTAAGATTTCGGTGTCGAAACTACCATATTGGGACCCTTTTAAAACACCATCTTTTCTGGTGTATCGGATCTATACCTCGTTATAGGCGATGGGACCTACGCCATGTTTCACGTATAATTCATAAATTGGAGTTCCAATCCGTGGAACCGGACACGAGTCCTTCAGTCGGGAGTCCCTATTATCACAACCAAGACAAAACAAATTTCCAAGTCTGCTGAGACCAGGCATCTTCGCTCTTTAGTCTAGCTTCAAACTTCAAAGGATTATCGATTACGATATTCTCGTGAATACACGAGTTCTTCGGCTTTGGCGCTTGCAAGTTCCAAACAAAACAAAACTAAGGACTAACTGGGAGACGCTCCACTTATACTTAACTGAGGTATCAATGGCTTCACCAGAAGACTTGTCTATCGTTTCGCTCTACCAAACATCAAGGGTCCAAATCAGGGCAATAGCCAGGGCAGCAGTCCTTTGTAGCCGTCGGGAAGCGGGGAACCTCGCAACAAAGGCTTTTGGACCACGTCGATATGCAGGGGTCGATGAAGTGGCGGCCTTCCTCCAGAATTTTCACACGAAGCTCCTCACGAACCTCCCGCTTGGACCGGTACCGCTGGAATCGCCCCACATTGGGCGCCAACTGAGGTACTGGGTTTTTCAGAACTGGTACTGATCCAGTAACCCAGCGGTGTCAGAGGCAACACCCAAAGACCTCGGGTACTTTCCTGATTCAGACACAGAAACCAGAGTCTTCTAGGTGAAGTCAAAAATCGAATTTATTGGCTGAAACCAAGTAACAAGCGTCCTAGAAGTACAACAGCACGGTGTGTATATTCTCAGGAGACTGCTCAAAATTACAGAGCCAGGCTTCTCTTTTTGTACAAAATATTAAGCTTCAGGCAAACATTCTTAGATTTACAGTGCAAACATTCTTAGATTTACAGTGGGCTATTCACATATTTTTACTACAAAGAAAAAGGCAGAGTCATGATGACAAGTCCCCATTTCAGTTTGTCCAGTTCGTGATGGATTACCCAGCAAGGTCCAACATTTTCATCAGATTTCGGTGTACCCCCAATAAAACCGGGCTCCTCCTCATCATAAAGGAAAAGAAGAGGAAAGAGCAGGGACAGGTGTGAGCAAGATTAGGCAGGGTGTATGTGCGATGCACAAGGTTTATGGCCTGTTGTGCTTTGATGCTATCTCGTTCGGCCACCGGGAGAGGAACTGACCGAACAAGTTTGGCCTGGGGCAATGGTTCCAGCTTGCCTAGGTCACAAAAAAGTCAATTAAGGTATACGTGTCCTTTGATATCGATTTCAGCTGTGGTTATGAGCCTATGTGAAGGGCAACTCACCAAATGGCTGCCGTTCATGAAATGGAAGCCAAGGGTTCAGGGCGAGAATGGCGATTTAGAGGTGAAATCGCCACTTGAATATGACGCAAATGCTTGTACATAGTGTACTAGCCATTATCGGTCTTTTGATATAAAAATCATCATGTCACGACAAAGTTTGTTGCACGAGTCCAGAATTTTCAGAACCACAAGCTTGTTTCCAGCTTGAAGTGATAGTGTGGAAAGCTACAGCTATAAAGAGGTCGAGTAAAAGATAATGGGTGGGAGAAAGAGGGAGTGCCGGTGAGGGGGAACCTAGAAAAACTAGTGTTGGAGAAAAGGGAATTTGGAAGTGAAAAATGTTTTGTATTTGCTTCCAAACTAGTTGCCAGAACTGGGCAGTAGGAGGACTATCAAAAAGCATATGTTTGAGATCTGCAGGGGAATGAGGACATGACCAACAAGTAGAGGGAGTATCTGATGAAAAACGGGAGAGAGCCAATGGGGAGAATAGAGTTCTGTTATAAATGAAATATAAAGTTTGGGTGGTAATAGCAGCTCTAGAGGTTTTATGAAGTTTAGACCATATTTTGTCCCAAAAAGGTACAGGCCAGTTCTGAGAAAGATCCGATTCCCAGGCAGTCTTGATACGAGATTTTAGTCTATCATTGATAGAGCGGAAAGAATTATACAGAGCAGAAGCAGAAGGAGAAGTTTCCAATAAGAGGGAGGTAGTTCTACACTCCAGAGGAACATCGTTGGAGGGTGATAAGGAGTGAAGATAAGAGATCAAGACTGGAAGAAGGGCAGTGTGTTGCGCCCGGGCAGAAGTGGGCAGTGAAAAGAGGGATTGAAGTTCCTGAAAGGAGAGAGGAGCACCCAGAGAGACCAATTGAGAAATCCAACATATTCCTCGAGAATGCCAAGTTTTCCAGAAGATGGAGCGGTTACGAATTTTGAGAAGTGAATTGTTCCAGATCGGTTGTTCATGGATGGAAAGGAGGGAAGGATAAGAGGAAGATAGAAATGGTAGAAGTAGATTCCGAGAGTGAGAAATGACAGGCGTACAAAGCCGAGATAAGGAAGATGTAAATGCAATAAATTCACGAAAGGTAAATGGAGAAATGAAAGAGGATTCGATACTCAACCAAACAGGAGGGTAATAAGGAGGATATGAAGAATACCCGCGAGTTGATTGTTTCAAGGAAAAAGCTCGATGATATTCCTTAAAATTAGGAAAACGTACTCCAGAGTGAGCCTTGTCCTTTCGTAAGGAAGCAAGAGCTATCCGAGGACGCTTGCCATTCCACAGAAATTTCAATAATAAAGAGTCAATCTTTTTGAAAAAAGAAATTGGGATGCGCAAAGGGAGCATGGAGACAGTATAAAGAAGAAGGGGGGATAGCATCATCTTTATAGAGTTGAGCCGGCCCCACCAGGACAAAAAGAGCGGATGCTAACGGGTAATAGCCGAGTCCATCTTCTTGGAAATATAATCAAAGTTTAGTTTAAGAGTATCGGATAAAAGGGGGGCAAACCAAACTCCCAGATATTTAATTGTAGAAGGCTGCCATGAGAAACCTGTTTGAGAAAAAAGATTTTTCTGACAGAGAGGATTCAAAGGCAAGATTTCACACTTATCGGCGTTTAAACGATAACCAGAAACTGAAGAGAAGGAAGAGACTTGCTGAAGGAAGGCGGGAATAGAGGTAATAGGATCGGAGCAGTAAAAAAGAATATCATCAGCATAAACGGAAAGTTTACCCTGATGAGAACCAAATTGAAAACCAGAGATATCGTTGTCCAGACGGATTTTAGTAAGAAAAGGTTCTAAGGCTAACACAAAAAGTAAGGGGGAGAGAGGGCAGCCCTGCCGAACACCCCTATGTAAAGATAAATAATCTGAGGACATCCCGTTGACAAAGATAGAGGCCTGAGGATTGGAATAAAGTAAAGACACAATGGAAATAAATTTTGAAGGGATGCCAATCCAACGTAAAGCCTGAAACATTAAGTCCCAGCCAATCCTATCGAAGGCTTTTTCCACGTCTAAAGAGATAGCTGCGAAAGGAAGAGCCAGAGAGGAAGCTTTACTAAGTATATTAAGGAAAACACAGGAATTATCAGAGGAGAGACGCCCCTTGACAAAACCCGACTGCTCAGGACCAATGAGATCTGGTAAGAGGGGATCCATGCGTAACGCTAGTATCTTGGCTAGAATTTTATAATCAGTGTTGACCAAGGATTTTGGTCTGTAGTTCTTGCATAAAGAATGATCTTTATCTTCCTTGGGGATCAAACAAATTAAAGCCTGTTGAAAAGAACCGCTTGAGGAACCCACTCCAAGGAAGGTTTGGAATAAGAGTCGGAGTTTAGGAAGAAGAAGAGAAGCAAAGTGGTTATAGAATTCAATAGTAAATCCGTCAGGACCCGGAGATTTACCGTGACATAATTTGGAAACAGCGTTGGAGACTTCAGAAAGTGAAATGTCTTGTTCCAGGGAATGAAAATCAACATGGGAAACCGGAGGGGAGGGAAGATAATGAAAATAAGAAAGAAGATCAGCAGACGTCGGTACCTGTTCAGGAGTATAAAGATTGTCATAACATTTGACAAATTCTGTGAGGAAGTTCTTATCTTTAAATGTAAATTCTCCAGAAGAAGTCTTGATAGATTGGATTTTAGTACGTTCCTTTCGTATCTTTAAGTAATTGGCCAGAAGTTTCCCCATTTTATTCTTACCGCTATAATATCTGGAGTTACATTTTAACAGGATATTAGAAGCAGCGTCGGTTGTGAATTTATTAAATGAGATTTTTGCATCAATAAGAGATTTAAGGGAAGATTCAGATTTAGAAGCGTAGTAGGCAAGTTCTAAGGATTTAATATCAGCTAAGATTTTCTCCAACTTAGCCTCTCGGAGTTTCTTCCGCCTTGCCACAAAATTGATAATAAAATCCCTAGAGGCTGCTTTAAATGAGTCCCAAAGGGTTTTTGAATTTGATTACCTGTGTTAGACACTTAATGACTCCAACAGATGGTTACCCCAAATAGGGACAAGTGTATTGGCTCTAAACACATAGAGCGGGGTCAATCACAAGAGTTGTCAACAAATCCTACTCCTTCGGTCTTTCAACAGCCAGAGGGATATATAAGATCCAAGCGTCCGCAGCTCCTTGTGTGGGGTGGATTTGTGGGGCTATTGTAATCTTGACACACTTGAAATGGCCGAAAACATCTTTATAGAGTTTCTTCTGAGTCTTCCAACTGGCGCCCCAGCACTCCCACTAAGATTTCATCAATCCCAGACGTTGCTGCTTTGGGACCCGTTCTATATTGGGTCAGCCTGTGGACAGCTGGAGTCCGGGCCCCTGGGGATTGTCTTTGAGAATTGTAGATAGCCACTCACTCGTCTCACCCCCCTGGCTTCGGCTCATTAAAGCTTGGTTGGAGTCATTTCTGGCCCGTCCCACTGCAGCCTCTCGAGGCGCTGTGAAAAGCTCGAATCAAGCATTGCCGTGGTCTTCCAGGAGCTGAAATATCTGCTGTCTCCTCTGCAGTTTTACGGATTCTTACTTGTCTTTTAAATGTGCACCGACCTTGAGCCATTTTTGAATGACGTTAATAATCTTCATGTTCTTTCACTTTTATAAAATATAGGCTGGGATTCCACCTTTAAAATAAAAATAACATTCATCCAACTTCTGTCTTGTGGGTGCAGGGAGGGGAGAGTGATGGACCCGGGCTAGTGTCTGCGGTGCTTCTGCACAGCCGCGTTCACGTGGGATTCCTCCCCTTGTCTCATCTGGGCCTTAATGATCATCGTGACGCCTTCAGAGTGCGCAGGACAGACAGACAGACAGGATGGTTGTCTTAATCTGGAGGTATTTGTCTCCAGTGAGGCACGTGAGGCTGAAGGGGGCTGGACCCAAAGGAGTCAAGATGTAAAGAGCTCTTTAAGCACAGACGGGCACACTGCTGTCTCATTCGACTCAGGAAATCAGTCGGGACTTCTTAAAACGGTGTTTTCAGCAGATCATTCTTATGTATAAGTTGTTTTATTCAGGTTCACAATGCAATTTTATTGTCCCAGGTCTCGGGGCAACTGTTCTAGTATTTTTACAAATTGGATCACATTTTATTGCTGTTGAGAAGTGTATGATGGTTTTGTATCGCTTATTGTAATTTCATTGTGATGACCTTCGTTGTCTGTTAATAAAATCGCATATTTAAATGTGACTTTTTAAGAAATACACCTTTTATGGCTCTGTGATTAGAAATAAGGGAAGTGATGATGACGAATACTTGCCCCCCCCCCCCATGACACCCGGCCCTTGTTTGGGACACGGGGTGACCTCAGATGATGGATTTCCTTTATACCCAGTTCTGCCACTTCAGAGCTTTGTAAATATATTTTCACCCACTTTAATGTACTTGCAGGTGTGAAGGATGAAGGCAGACCTGAACTCGTGACTGCAGATCACCAGAGGTGTCAGCTGTGCACAGCTGGTGGCCTGGGGATCCTTTGATACCAGGCTGTCGTGGGTGAAGGGAGGACTGTGGGGGGAGGAGAGTTAAGGGAAGGGTGGGGGAGGATAGGAGAGTGAAGAGAGTGCTAAGAAAGAATAGGTGAGTTAAATGGATGCTGAGAGAGGACAGGGGAATGGTCTAAGTGATGCAGTCATATCATGAACCTCGCATTATTTACTGCACAAGTGCAGAATACCTGGGATCAGTGGTCCTATTTGAGCCATTGAAAGGTAGTTACAGGTTATAAATAGATTAAAGGGGGGTGGGGGGAGGGTCTGTGATACTTACACTCAGTAAAAGGCAATACGCCTGTTGGCCTCATTCGAGGGTAAACAAGCATTGGCATAGCCAATAGGTCTCTCTTTTGAAACCTTATATGTATTTAGTTATGCAGCACAATATCCTTAGTGCAACAACACCAACTGTTGCATGGATAAACACTTATAAGATCCCAAAGGCGAGACCTATTGGCTACGCTACGCCCGCGCACATGCACTGTACCCGATCCGCCTGCAGACTTTGGGAGCACTATCAGAAGCCCCACTAAATATCTCGCAAAGCATTGCTTCCCGTTAGCTAGGCGAGGCCTAAAAAGACTGGGCCTAAGGGACAACCTTAAGTAACCTGACTGAAGAAGTAACTCTTCCTGGACTTGAGTCGGATCAGGACCCACTTGCAGAGTTAGACTGAAGAAGGAAGCATTCCTCATTCAAGTCCTTCCTACAATGCCCAAAACAGTTAAGCCCCATAACAGTCGACTGCCAATGGTAGGGCTTTCAAGGTCAGCACACAGGCACTGGCTATATCTTGCAGATAAAACAACTAATCACAGACAATATTAAGGAGCGTGCCTTATTCTCTCGGATAAGTATACTCCTATGAACATCTGCTTTAAATATTACATAGCCTAGTTTTCACAAGGGTTATGAACGGGGGCTACCTCAAAATACATGGGTCTGTGCACTGTTTAGCCATAAAGGCATTTAAACTTTAAGGCATTAACTTGCCATTAATCATTGACATATATACAGCCAGGCAAAACTGCAACTGTCCAATCAGAACACCTTTAATACGTTTTGCACAATAGGGTAAGCAGGAACATGGCCCACAATCGTTTTGTGGTGTTCAGAGACAGTTTAATCAAAAAGGGTCAATCGACTGTGTTAGCTGAGCAGAATCTTGGTTAAGTACTGGCTAGGAAGTATTGGAGCCTATCTAGCAAAAGTATCTCTACTTCCCTCTAATCAACAAACATTATGGAATGTATAAAGAATCCTCTTTGCGCATCACAAGTGTTGAGCCACACTTAACAGACTAACTTTAGAGTGCTATATGTGTAGCCAGATCACTCCATCTGGCTAACACCATGAATCTAGTGAAGGAGTATCAGTTAATAAATAGATGCACTCCAGGAGCAACAGCTATTTAAATCAATTAGACTCAAAAGTATATGTAACTGGAGTGCCAGGATAGATTACGGCGGTTAGTAATGCAAGGAGCAATCAGGTAAACCTATATGCAGAAGCCAATATCAACTCGAGTGGCCACACCACAGACAACATTTCAGAATTCAGTGCTGCAAAGAAAAGGCAGCACAGATTGGGCTCACCCAATGGACACTGAACTGACTGCAATATGCACAGGAGTAGCAGGTATTCGTCCAAGCCCTACACTTGACATCCACCCATCAGAAGCAGGCAGAGCTAAATAAGGAAACAGGCACTAGGGTGCAGTCATTTCAACATTAAAAAGAAGGTACACTTTGTTATTGACATCCGTGGAAGTTGGATGTCAGACAATGTGTTTGCTATACAGGAATACACGAGGAACACCACCCTCGTAGCTTGGCTGTCCGTTTTACGTTTGTCTCTCTGTTTTCCTTATTGCCTGTGTACATGATGTAAAGCGCTCTGATACCCACGGGACCTGCCAGCGCTATATAAAACTCTCTAAATAAATAAATTCAATTTTCAAAAAAATGGCCATCCACAGAACCAAAATCTCTTTAGCAAATATTTAACCTCTGGTGAGATTTTTGCAGTGACGGTGGATAAAAGACATCACTCTACCAGTTTCCTGCTCTCACTTGGCAAAGTATACTTATGAGTGCTGTTCCCACCGTCTCGGTGAGACATTTGAAAATTGTTCTGTTACTGCTTATGCTGCGATCGTTTAAGTATTTAATGCTCCTGTGAAAAATAGATTATGCCATATTGAAAGCAGGTGGTCATAGGAGTGGACTCACACGAGTGAAGGCAGAATGAGGCCACCCACAGTTCTGAGCTGCTCAATGTAAGTTGTAATGGCCAGAACAAAGACTGCCTCAACTCTTCAACGCTGAACATGTCAAACCTTTGCCTAACGAAACCACGTGACAAAACTGAAATCAACCCAACGTTAGTAATACCAGAGACGACCGCACGGTCGAGCAAAACATGAGATGCTTAATTTCGCAAAACAAGCGAAAACCATGCGGACATGGAGAGCCAGTGATGTGTATGCCTTCTTGCCTCCTGCTAACAGGCGGGCTGCCTTCTCTAGAAATATGATTTACAGGAGGTGAGCGACCCAAAAATACCCTTGAGGGCTTGGGTGAGTAAAGTGAAAAGGTAGAGATGCCTTCAAGGGGATTTATTTTGTACGTATTTAGTAACTTAAATTGACTTTAGAAGGATGAATTTATAATCCTTATTAGGAACCAATCGAATACTGTAGAATTCTAATTCAATATAGAAACTCTGTTTTATCAAGACACAACATACAAACAAAAACAAAAGGTGTATTAGAAAAATATAGTTTTATCAAAAGATCATTTGGATGAATAACTTCATATACAGATAAGTGAACAAACAAAAATTAGGCCTGTGGGTACACACATAAGTAAATTAATACGTGACTCAACAGAACCTAAAAAACACTTATCCCAAATCACATTGAATAAAACAAGACAGGGATAAGATGTACGGTCGACGTTTCGGTTTCCTAAGAGTTAATTGTAGAAACCATCTTCAGGACTGCTGTCAATTGTAATCTGTATAGAGATATTGTAATCTATTCGATGTATTCTGCACCTTCTTTGCGTTAAATACGAATTGTAGGTTTCACTGTGTTAAGGGTAGCTTTTTGAAGTATATCCTCGCCTGATAGACTGTGAGTCAATAATATAGTAAATTAAATCTCGACTCCAAATCAGAAACCAATCTACTGTGGATACAGAGTGAAGTCGTATCTAGTCTTGCCACACATGGAAAATTAGTTTCAGGGCAGATATTCAAACAGCCATGGGGCGATAATCTAATCAGAGCGGGAGTGGCAGAATGCAGTGCACTTTCCTTAGGATACAATAAAAGAAATGGCCCTCAGAAATTGCCAGGTTCATAACCTCCATCAAAGGGGGCAGGATAGTCTGTCTACAGTCTTTGAGGACCTTTAAGGGACATGGGTCCAAAGGTGACCCGGACTTGTGCTTGTCCAACAGGGAATTCAGATGAGTAGAGGTGATGGCAGAGAACTGAGAAAAGGAATGGGAAGGGGTAGGGGCTGGGGTACCTGAAAAAGTCGTAGGGTGGGCAGAAAGGGAGCTGGAGTTGAGGGTTTCTAGGTCTGTGTAGATATCCAAGATCTTCTCGTGGAAGAAAGTGGAGATCTGGTCATACAGAAGCTGTGAGGCTGTTATGGGGTCAGGCATCTGGATAAAGGACAGGTTATCTACTATCTTGAATAGATCACTAGGTGATTTAAGAGAGAACGTGAGATTGGAATAATGAGCCTGTTTGTCTTTGAGTACGGCTGCTTTATAGTCTTTGAGAAGGATTCTATGCTTATCTCTCTCTATAGGATCAAGATGAGTCCTCCAAAGCCTTTCCTGCCTTCTGCATCCTTGTCTAGGATTCAGCGACAAAACCCAACACAACTTGACACCTATGCACCCGGCTCCTGTGGGTGAGGTAAAGCGAGTACTCCGGTGCTCCTGTGTGTATTGACTATCCAAGTGTCCTAGTTTTCAGAAGCTTTCTCCTAGTCCATCCGGAAGTGTCCTAAATCAACTAGTTTCTAATCTTTACATTCCCATTGTAGCCCTATGAGAACCCGTGTGTGTGTTTAGACACTGCACAAGCATCCCATGGGCTTCCTGCTTCCTAACTCTTGTTAGTCCAGTGTAGCCCCAGTGATTCCCTAGGCCCTAGGCCTATTACTTGTTCTGATGTGGTTCTTATACCACTATTTTAGTATATGGTTTGCAACGCCCCTAGGGCTCGACTGTATTTTGTGCAACTTATTGTATGATAATTAAGTAACTTGTTATGTGCTTTGGCCTCTGACCTCATAAAGAGTTCAGAGGGGTTGTGTTAGTTATAAATACATATATATTTTATATATAACCTGTGTTGTGTCCTTTCATTTGGTATTCACATGCTCTCTCAAGTTTTAGCCTAAGACTGCTCTGTCCACGCTACCACTAGGATAGCTGGTCTATAAGGTTGACTTTACAACCACCACCATAAGGGTTGTTTGGACTGATACAGGGTGCCCACTAGAGTAGTGGACATCACATTCAGGCCAACTTCTCACACTGGGCATATCACACAACTCCCAACCTGATCACAGGTATCTCCTCTTTCTCATCACTCAGAAGAAAAAAAAACCCAGTACGAAATTCTTCCCTACCTGGATCGGGGGGAGGGGGGTGACAGTGCACTCATTTGACAATGTTAAATCCAGAATTGCTTCTCAACAGGCCAAGTACAAAGATTTGTACGATTACAAGCATGGAGCCAAACCCCAGAGGTAGGCCGTAGGAGACTGGGCGGCTGTGAAAAACCCCACACTCACTGGGGATCACAAATCCAAGTTCAATGAACCAAAAAGAATAGTGGGGATCAAAAACAACACAGTGATCACTGAGAGTGGTCAGAACTGGAGCATGGACCGCCTAGCGAGGAGCTCAAGCCCAGCGGTCATACCTAACGCTAGCTCACCGACTTATGTTGGCCCCGGAGACTTGGCATCTTACCAAAGGAGCTGCATCAGAAGATCCATAGTTTCACTTAAATGGCATTAGGACTTTGTGATGCAATAACTTTAACCTCGTTTTTTAGGATGGAAGATTTGTTATAATCTCTTTTCTTTTCCAGGTTATGATAGTGGGACTCTTTGGGAACCTTGTTCTTGGTTTTTCCTTGGTCCCTGCCCCCTCCCCTTTTAACCTTTTGGTTCATTCCTTCTGTTTAGCCAGAGGCTGCCTTGGAATGTTGACAAGAGCAGCCTGACTGGCGCACTTCGAAGTGTGTTGTGCCCTGTGCTCGACGTACCTGTGGTGGCAGAGTGGAGGCCATAAAGCAGTTCTTCACTTACCTGTTTCCAGTCCACTTTGTAACATGCTGCCCTCTCGGAGACTCTTAATTAAGCACAGGTGAAATTTAAATTACACAAGCATAATTTACTGTTACAATTGTTATACACAGTTCCCTAAATTACGTTGCTTTGCGTAACTATGTGCCGTTTGTGTAAAGATCTATAACAAATAGCACAATTCTCTGTACAAATGAACTGAACGCATGCAGGAACAATAACCCAAGTGGCTTTTGTTTAAATGCAAAATGCATTCTCTTATCTAAAAATGATGCGAGGATGCTTTTCATGCTAAAATACAGCTCATAATGACAGATTTGCATTTCAAGTAATTACGTGTCATTTTGCCAACATTTTGTGTAATTGCACTAAAACAATTATTTGAATTTCACACACCTGTACTCTTAATCGTTACCTAGTCAAAACCATGCACTCACAGGACCTATGAAACAGCAACTATGGACCGGCACCTGGTGACCCAGATTTTGTCACTGAGCTCTCTACTCCAGAGAGCCTCGTTGTACAGACGTTGACCAATAAGGTGAAACTTAACTCATTTCCAACCACTCCTCTGGATAGAGAATGTAAGAGGACTGATGCCTGTGGCAAAGTTATGTTATCTTCCAGTCACACTCTGTCTGTTGGGCCGATACACACATGCTCTTTGTGACATGCCAGTGAGATCCGATACACACATGCTCTTTGCGACATGGCCAGGGAGATCCGATACACACATGCTCTTTGCGACATGGCCAGGGAGATCCGATACACACATGCTCTTTGTGACATGGCCAGCGAGATCCGATACACACATGCTCTTTGCGACATGACCAGCGAAATCCGATACACACATGCTCTTTGCGACATGGCCAGGGAGATCCGATACACACATGCTCTTTGTGACATGGCCAGCGAGATCCGATACACATATGCTCTTTGTGACATGGCCAGGGAGATCCGATACACACATGCTCTTTGTGACATGGCCAGCGAGATCCGATACACACATGCTCTTTGTGACATGGCCAGCGAGATCTGATACACACATGCTCTTTGTGACATGGCCAGCGAGATCCGATACACACATGCTCTTTGTGACATGGCCAGCGAGATCCGATACACACATGCTCTTTGTGACATGGCCAGGGAGATCCGATACACACATGCTCTTTGTGACACGGCCAGCGAGATCCGATACACACATGCTCTTTGTGACATGGCCAGCGAGATCTGATACACACATGCTCTTTGTGACATGGCCAGCGAGATCCGATACACACATGCTCTTTGTGACATGGCCAGCGAGATCCGATACACACATGCTCTGTGATATGGCCATCGAGATATTGCTGGCAGACCTTAGGACCTCTATGGCCCAGACAACACATGATGGTAGGATGTGGCTTGGTATGTTATCCCTGCAGGTCTTCATTCTGGGATTTCCTTGGCAGGGCATCACTTCCAGAGGTCTCCTTCGTAGACATGTCTGGATGAGGTCCACCTGGTACTCAGGTGATGTACGGGCTGATGGACGTTCCCTTTGATGGTCTCACTTCTTTGGAAAGACGGCAGCCTCTGCATCGGAAAGCTTTAAAAAAAGAAGACATACAGCACATACTTTGGGGTTGTTGACCTCAATCATACACTTTTTGCACCGCTTTCACAAAAGTAGGGGCTATAACAGAGAGCTGGGATAAAGACAGGGGCAGTGATGCAGCAGAGAGCACAGTCATTTCAAAGTCGTTGATGCAGATCAGGCAGACCGTGTGCAGGCAGGTTCACTGCTCTTCTAATTCCTCCCTCCCTGCTACAATGACAACCTGCTTTAGTTTGCCCTTAGTGGGGCCTGTCCGACAAGTATGAGGCAGGTTTGAGCACTTCCTCCTAGCATCATGTCTGACAGATGGTCTTGAAAATTTTTCAAAAGGTAATTTCTCCTCACACCCGATATCCCTGCCACACCAGAAGAAGCTTTAGAAGAGCATTTGTCCAACCTGCTAAAGGGGGTATGCATTTTGCTCCTCAAGTGTTCTGTAGAGATAGCACTTGATTTGATCTACCTGTTGTGATGATATTCAGGAAAGTTTTGGCTAACAGGTTTCTTTCCAAACTGTTGCTGCAGTGGGACCTTAGTGTGGTCTTGATTTTCCTCATGTGCTCTCCTTTCAACCCTTTAGATGGCGGCTCGTATGTTTACTGACCTTGAAAACAGCCTCCTTGTTGTGATCTCACCAACTTGTCGCATATGTGAACTGTAGTCACTTCAGTACAACCGTCCTACACCACATATTTTCAAGACAAATTGGTGTTGAGGATTGGAAGGCCTTTCTACAAAAAGTTGTGATTCCCTTACCTTTTTGTCCAATCTATCACTCTGCCAGTGTTCTTTGCCCCCCCTTCCCGGTGAAAGAAAAAGAGGGGCTGCATCGGTTGACCTCAAATGGGCTTTAAGAGGTTTTCAATAAATTGTATCATGGATCATTTTGTAGATGATCAGCTTTTCCTGAAGTTCTCTGGAGGGAAGGAATTGATGTATGCACAAAAGAGGACCCCGTTGAGGTGTAAAGTCCTCTGCATTATGATCTGTTCTGCATTGGTAAAGAAACAGATCCCGGGAGGTCCGAGAGACCTTTTCACCAAGAAAAAAAGTGCTGGCGAGAGGGGTGCTGCCCTTGACAACTGCCAGCTGCGACATACGCGTCAGTGTTTGCGTTACCAATGCACTGCAGCCTTGATAGCCAGGTCCGAAAAGTAGGACACTGTCTGCTCTGTTCTACAAACACCTTTTGGTCTTATTCCCTCACCACAGACCCTCCACACTGGAGAAGTACTGCTTTTGAATCTGTTCTAAGGTGAGGAATCTGTGGTTTGAATCATCTATAAGAAGAAACATTACTTTCCTTCAGTTGGACCATTCATTTGGATAATCTTTTTAACTGCAGATTCCTCCCTGCTCTGCCACCTCCCAGCTCTGTGTAACAGACTCTTTTTAACATCTAAAAAGGTCCTAAGTTAGTGTTCAGTGCATTTTTCAAGCTACGCCCCTGAGGGTGAAGAGAAGAGAAGATAAGAAACTAACATCAGTGTGCAAGAGTGGTGCTCATATCTGGCTCCACTTTGTCACTTCTGGGACATTATGAAGCCAACTTGGAGCCGCCTGCTGCGAAACTGGGGTATATTGTAGGGGGAGGAATGTGCAGTTAGATAGGGTGTCCACTAGAAACAGTGTTATTGAAGGTAAGTTGATGGAGCAAGTATTCGCATATTACGCGACTTGCTTGTATTCATGAACCTCGAATAATGTTATGTTTGTCTTACTAATATTGCACATTTTACACTACACGGGGTGTCCCAGTGACGCTTGCCTCTGTGTCTACTAATCCTAATATGCTTGCAACTAAAATGGCTGCTGCTTCGCGGAAATTTAGTTTGCGCATGCGCCGGCCATACCCATGTGACGTGACGCACTCGCAGTTCTGGTGGGAAATGTTTGCTCATGCGCAGTATTGCTAAACATGGCCGCTTTGTTTTCTCATATGCTCCGTGCTTGCAAAGCTGCTTTAGCAAAGCTGTTTGTTCTGCACTTATCCTAATGCTATAGTTATTATAAAGTAAGGGGTATAGTGTAGCTATTCATGGTATACCGTGTATTCATTTTTTTTGTATTTCTAAATTGTTTTCACTTACTTTACATGTACTGCATTCTTTGGGGCCTGGGAGTCGTTCCCTACTCCATCTTAAAAAGCCCGTCTGGTACTCGTCACGTGATGAGGGAAAGAACCCCGTGCTGCAGTGGAATTCAGCCAGCTGGCAGCCAAAGTCAAGATGTTCATGGGAAGCTGAACTGCGACCCAGCAAGACGAGGCTGACTTGTACCTAATGTGATACAATTGTATTCACCTATATGTTTGTCCTATTGTTCGCCATGAAACCAGTGCCATGAGAAACTAGAACTTAAGGGGTGGGTACGAGAATTGAATATTAAGTCTGAGAAAGTAAAATTCTTAGGTAAATGGTGACCTTATCCCCTTCTTTGTCCAATCAGAATTTAGGGAACCTCTCACTTGCAACATTAGTGGGTGGTACACTGACCCAAAAACAGTATAACTAGCCTAGGTTTAGCTAGAGAAATTGTCCGACTTGTCCGAATAGCTGACCTGTCACTGACCCAACAAACTGTATAGGTGATTGATACAGAGAGCTGCGGAGCACTCTGTCCGTAATTTCCACAAACTCAATCGGGGTTTGGGAAACCTAAGTGCTGGCGAAGCACTTTGCTGGGAGATTCGAGAACCCATTTGGGGCTTATTGGCAGATTCCTTGCAGACAGGAGTAGCGCAGGCGTTGCATCCGAAGCTGCAGGTGTTGGTCGTACCCTTAGACGAATCCAGTCCTGATCCAAATCCTGGGGTTACCTGTCCTGACTGTCCATGAGCCATACCTGATCGCCTACTGGCAACCTAAGTCCTTGAGGGTCCTTTCCCGTTTTTCCCAACTGACCCGTGGCCAGGGTTAGTTCTACAATCTGTCCTAGGTAACTATATTCTATGTGGGTGTCCATCATTTCTAAATTTTTCCCTTTTGTCTTGAACAAAGTTATTAGCATGTTCCACTTTTCTCCCTACCTTTAGTAAATGCTAAACTGTTTTGCATATATAGTTTGTTCCATTCTTATAGAGAATAAGCACATCTGGATAGATCAAATTGCTTAAGTTTCATTTCATCTGAACTGTTAGTGAGTTTCGAAAGCCTACTTTGATTAGTATGTTCCCTTTCTTTACCCGCCTTTAGTGAAATTGTGAAATCCTGCTTATCTAAAATAGCATGTTCCTTATTTTCCCTTCCTTTATTTCGCACAAGTTCTAAATGTTACTTACTATCATCCATAGTTACATAATATTTTTAATACTTGTGATAGATAGTTTGATTGGTATTAACCTGTGTCTCATGGCACTGGAAGAAATTAATGATTAGATAAAGGTTTTGAAAACTTCCAGAGTTTGTGGTTATTATAAGAATACAAATCATTATTCAACTGTATATGGTATTTGTATTGCTTACTTGTCTTCACAGCTAGCTCCCTGATCCATGTGGATCTTAGGTACCTGTGTCGTGGATTGGTAAGTCAGGTACGAGGAAACAAACCAAAGAATCCTGAATTACTGGTAGTAGAGTGTAAGGTTACCCGATTAAATTATATTAATTGTATTAAAGATATAAATAAATTGAATTTTTATGGGCCCAAGTGTGCATTTTGGTTAGTCGGGTGACCTGTGCGCTCTATCAGTAATTTTCTGGTAGCAGAATGATGGTTAGGGACTAGTTAAAGATAGGTAAGGACTAGTTAAGATAGGTAGGTAGGTTAATTGTTAATAACTGTATGAAATATAATTGCTGCTAAAATTCTATTGCTGCTAAAAAAGATCGATCAATTGGTTTGAATTGCTTTGCAATGTTTTGAAATGTTTGACATTTTTCTATGAAATGCTGATATATTGATATATGTATTAACCCAATTCGTTAGTGATTGTTATATGTTGTCTGGAATCTCCGGGGTCAGAATAGCGGGTGGTGAGGAGAATCCACCTTGCACTGAGGTCAGTGGCTCGAGGAAAATTAGTGCATTGTTAGGCAGAACTGGAAGCGCTAATTAGGGATTCTGTATGAATAGTTGAAGAAATGATAGCAACGAGTTCGCTAATGAAACTTCAGTTGTGATATAACCTAGTAAGGATCACACGAGAAGGAGTAATAGGTTCATCGGAGCTTGAGTGATAGCAAAAGGGTTCACTAGTAAAACTTTAGACTTAGTATATATCCCGAAAAGAGTGGATGAGTTAAAGAAGTAGCATGTTCTCTAATGCTTGAGTGAATGGGTAGACAGAAGAGATCTATCTGTAGTGTATGAAAAGTAGACCGAAGAGGTTTACTTGCAGTGAAACAAATCTTTCCTTTTTAGACACTCGAGTACAGTGGCGAATGTTATACGTTGTAAATTAAATAAAGCACTTGCACTTTAAGAAAGAAATCAAGTTTCCGTTACCTTGTGAAGGAGGGAGTCAGTTGCGGAGCTGCTCTGACGTCACTCTGTGCCGCGCTGGTATTGGTCGAAACAGCGGGTGTGTAGCGGAGCTGGTATTGTAAAGGAGGGGTGAACGCAAGAGCGTGAGAACGCGTCTCACGAAAAGGCCGCGCATCCATTGGTCAGACATATTTTGCAACCACAGCGTTGATTGGTTGCTGAAGAGTAAAAGACGCATTTGTATTGGAAGTAATTTTTGTAAACAGAATAGTTTGCTAAGTATATGTGGTATTCGCTTAATCCCGAGACTTGACCTGATCCTAGGTACTTAGGGTTTACGAAAGATCAGTGGAAAGGTCGTAGACTAGACAGAATGTACGGAGGCAAGAGAAAAATGACTTTAGTAGACAAAGTCAGGAATTATTTTAAGAAAGATAAGCCAATCAGAACCAGAGTAAGGTGTTATCATTCCACCACCTAATACTCCCGCATCATTTATGATGTTTGACAAAGGGTATCATACCTGCGTATGGTTGGAAAATTGGGTGGAATATACCAAACATGACGGAATATTAGCATTCCCCTTAGATGGTACCTTTAATGGTAGAATTTTGTTCAATTTGAGGACTCGACTGAATGATTTGCATCCCAGACCTAGACTAACGCAATATGAGGCACTAGAAGAATGGGAAATAGAGGCTTTTGAGCGAGACAGACCCAGAATGGATAAGGGATTAGCAAAATTTTATCCAAAAGCACAAAGAGAGACCCGAAAGAAAAAAATGAAACAGTGGAGGCAAAATATGATGGTAGAAGGACTGTTCCCAGTATTTACGGCAGAAGAACCCGTAGGGGGTAAAAGAACAGAGAAAACCAGACACTTAATGACTACTGGTGATTCTGAGGATGAATACTTGGAGGATTTGTTCATGAAAAATTCACAGCCATACACTGAGGAACCTAGGTCCTTCAGTGAGAAAAGTCAATTCCTTAGACCTCCCCGTAACAGGAGTGCAAGTACATCGGATATGACTGGTACAGGTTACAGGCCTAGCGGTAATGAAGGGACAAATGTGTCTGAGCTGACTGTTCCCTATTATAGACCGTCTTGTGGTGAGGGAACGAGCATGTCAAACCCAACTGCACCGAGTCTTTACCCTCCCTTGATTCCACAAATAGTACATGAAACAACCATGGAAAGGGTATTACACGATAGGGAGAGAGAAGCCTTAACTAAGCAGAGAACTGAATTGATACAAAAGATTTCACAGCTAAATGCGAATCCTGAAGCTCTGTCAATTCCAGTAACTATTGGTCCAGTTGTTCCTCTATATGGGGATAAACAGACTAGTCCAAAAACTCCCGTTATCACACCACATGTTGTACAGCCAAGAAAAGAGCCTTTAATAGTAGATGACCAAACAAGTGAATGTGAATCTATAATTTCCCTGATGGATCTACTCATTAGGGAACCAGAAACCCGTCCTCAGAAAGGAAACACACCTTTGAATTCAAGAGAAGTCCAGATCGAGTCAACTTCTGGTACTAGAAGTGCCACAGTAATAACTCCGTAAGAACTCGAGAGATGGTCCAGGGAAATAGAAAGACCAAGTCCTCAGCCAAAACCATTAGATATTTACAAATAAAGAATAGAAATGGAAGAACTGATGGCTGGGAATGTGGGATTGGACAGACTAAACACTCTTAGTGAAGAGGAGCTGCTATTCATTTGTAAAAGCCTTACCCGAAAGACCTGAGTGTTCCATGAGAAATTAATGGATACTGCAGCTAACATGGGAATAGATGTCAGCAAGTCTAAAGTGTTGCAAAAGCCATACCGAGCAGAATTTTCTGACAAAGATTTAGAAAACATGAATGTGTCAGGGAAAAAGGTTCAGATAAGAGAATTATTAAACCTATTACAGAAATGGGCAGATTTAGACAAATGGAAAGCCAGGTGGGACAAGAAAAAGGAAGACAAAAGACCTAGACAAGTGACTTCTGATTATGTTCTAAAGGAAGCTGACAAGGCAGAGAAATTATTTACAATAAGAGAAGTGCCAGGTGGAGGATATGTACATGTGCCATGGTCCAGACAGGATATTGTGTCATTTACAAATGATTTCCCAAAATTACGAGAAAAACCTGTAGAGTGGTACAGACAAGTTGAGAGATTTATTAAAGTCCAAAAATGCCTCTGGAAATATCTAGATGGGTTCTTTGACATTGTAGTTTGCGTAGGTTTATGGACAGAATGTAAAATTGCTGTTGATTGGCCAAGTGAGGAATACCCTAGAGACCCAAAGACAGGTGCTCCTTCAAAGGAAGTAATGAGAAAATACAACCAGGTAATATTGCAACTGAAAGGAAAAGTGCCTGCAAAAGAAACTGATTGGACCCGCATAGATAGAACTACTAAAACTCGTGATGAAACTGTACACTCATATTATGAACGTCTGTTACAAGTGTTCAAAACGTGCAGTGGACTAGACAACATTGAGATGAAAGACATGACCCACTTCATTTATCGATTTGTGTTAGGATTGAGACCTGAAATTTCTCAATGGATCAAAGACAATAAAATTTGTTGGCAAGCTAAGCCCATAGATGAGGTCTTGAAGTATGGAAAATATTGTGAAGATGAGCTGGAAAATAAACTAAAGGAATTAAAGGAAAAAGTTATGTGGGCACAAGTAAAATTAGCAGAGCAACAAGAAAAGCAGTTAAGTAAAATAAATAGTAATACCCCAAATCAAGGTTCTGGGGGTGGAGGGAAGCCCAGAGTAAAAATGAGTCGAGAGGAGGCCAAAAAGAAGTTCCCCTGTCACAGGTGCGGACAGATAGGGCACTGGAGAGACGAGTGTCCAGTGGTACAGAATGGTAATGCGCAAAACACTGATTTAAATCCACAGGTGCAGCATGAGAGACCCAGAAAGACACAGCAACAGGTAAAACAGCATCAGGTGCCTCGTGCACCTAGGCCAAACTATAAGGGCAAAGCACCACAGGGGGAAGTATCAGAAGTTTGGGAAGGAAAGGAGGATAGAAATGCAGCAACTATGCAATTTTTGTTGAATGATACATTCCTCTGTGATGAACCTTACTGACGGTGCCTAAGGGGGGAGGACGAGGAGTGCGTGCTTGGTGCCTCCTTGGTGGTGGACCAGTCAGGGCCATACATTGAAGGAAAGGTTGAAGGAAATGATGTCACCTTTCTGTTGGACACTGGTGCTACCCGTTCTTCTGTGAGAACAGCAGGCGTTCCAAACCTACCCCTCTCGGGAGAAGCAATGCAAGTAGTGGGTGTTTCTAATCAATTAATTAGTACCCCAGTTACCGAGCCCATGGAGATCACAATAGGGAATTTTAAAGAAATGCATAGATGTGTTGTCTGTGATTCCAGTCCTGTAAACCTATTGGGACGTGATTTGCTGTGGAAAATAAATTGTACCATCTTTTGCACACCAAAAGGCGTCGAAATTCAAACCCCAGATGAAGATGGAATTTATAAATTGATGTTAATTAGACCTGACTCAGAAATTAAAAGACTTACGATACAAGACTTACCTGAAGAACTCCAACAGACAGTGAAACCAGAAGTATGGGATTTTACTGGAAAGCCCTGCAGTGATTTTGTACCAAATTCCATGGAATGCTGAATGGTTCACCGTTATCGACTTATGTCACGCGTTCTTTTCAATTCCATTGCACCCAGACACCAAATTTCTTTTCTCATTTGAATTTGACAGTCATGTCTATGTCTGGAATCGTGTCCCTCAGGGGTACACAGAGAGTTCTTCGATCTTTAATCATATTCTGAAAAGGTGCCTTGAATCCTTGGTCTTACCTGGAGAATCAGTTCTGGTGCAATATATGGACGACCTCTTGGTGGCGTCTAAAAGTCGGAAAGACTGTGTTGTTGACACTATTGCTTTATTGAACCATTTAGGTGAAGGAGGACATAAAGTATCACCTGACAAACTACAGTTCTGTACCTCTTCAGTAAAATATCTGGGGCACCAGATAGAGAAGGGTATCAGGAAAGTTACTTCAGAAATAATTCGGATAATTTGAAACATGCATTTACCCAATACTCAGAAAGAGATCAGAATGTTTCTTAGAGTTGTAGGATACTGTAGGCAATGGATTGTGGGATTCGCAGTCCTAACAAAACCTTTGATAAAAATGACAAAGAAAGGAGCAAAAGACCCAGTGGAGTGGGATGAGGAAAGCATGACAGCTTTTACTAAATTAAGAGAATGTCTGTGTACAGCTCCCGTATTAGGAATGCCTGATTATTCGAAAGAATGTGCACTGTTTTGTGATACACGAGACAATTGTGCACTGTCAGTCCTAACTCAAGCGCATGGTAGCAAGTAGCCGAATTGATTGCATTGGCAAGAGCCTGTAAATTTGGGAAAAACAGATGAATAACCATATATACGAATAGCCAGTATGGTTATGGGGTTGTGCATGACTTCGGCCAATTGTGGCTGCAAAGAGAGTTCCTGACTTCTTCAGGTACTCCTATCAGAAATGGAAAGGTGGTACAGGAACTACTGGAAGCAATCCAGTTACCAAAAGAATTGGCAGTGGTCAAGTGTGCTGCTCACAAATCTGGCGATGACAATGTGACAGCAGGTAATCGATATGCTGACCAACTGGCCCAATATTGCGCAATACATCAAATGTCAGTCAACATCAAATTGGGGGGAAGCGGAAACAGCTGCCAACTTATGGTGTTTGAGGATGTACAAACATGGGAGGAACTGGGAAATTTACAAAACGCAGCAGGATTAAAAGAAAAGGAAAGATGGAGAAAAAATGGTTGTCGGCAGAGGAAAGAGGATGGTGTTTTTGTTTGTACTGATGGTATGCCTGTCAGCTTGCTTGTTTCTATGGCCCGGCTGATACATGGAGATGCGCACATAGGCAGGGATGCCATGGTCCGTGTCTTCAGACAGGCATGGTACAATTTGAGGTTTAGGAACATAGCGGAGTTGCTCTGCCAGAGGTGCTTGACATGTCAGCACTACAATCCCGGAAAGAAAACAATAGTATTACTGGGAAAAATTGGAAAAGCAGAAGGTCCTTTTATAAGGTTACAAATTGACCTTATTCAGTTACCCCCCTGTAGAAGAATGAGGTATGTTCTTGTCATTGTCTGCCTATTTTCCAAATGGGTAGAGGCCTATCCTGCAAAGAAAAATGATGCCATTACTTTAGCCAAATTGTTGTTGAGGGAACTAATACCTAGGTTTGGTTTTCCAGTCACAATTGAATCAGACAGAGGTGGGCATTTTCAGAATGAAATAATAAGTCAAATCTGTGAAGCATTCAAAATTGGTCAAAAACTGCACTGTGCATATCGCCCAGAGGCTTCTGGAGTGGTATAACAACTGAATGGCAATATCAATTCAAGATTAGGAAAGATGTGTGAATCTACTGGCATGAATTGGATAGACGCTTTGCCACTTGTCCTAATGGGAATCAGAAGTATTCCAGACCGAAAGACAGGCCTGAATCCCCATGAGATCCTGATGGGAAGAGTAATGAGACAAGCATGGGTACCAGGACACCAACTGATAAGCATTTTTGATGATTTGGTACTAGAGTACTGCAAGCAGCTGGGTGACCAAGTGCGTTCTATCTCTCACCAGATTGGGGAAGACGCCGTCGCCAGGCCAGCAACTCCAGTCCATAATCTGAACCCAGGTGATTGGGTTGTACTAAAGAAACACACCCGATCAAGTTGCCTTGCACCGAATTGGGGAAAACCAAGACAAGTAATTCTTGTTACCACAACAGCGGTGAAGTGCGCAGGTGTGCCAAAGTGGATCCATGCCAGTCATACGAAAAAGGTAACCGAAGACGAATAAACTGATGCTGAAGGTTATGCAGCTGAGGGGTCTCCAGACGTTGGTCCTGAAGTAGCTGAAGACGAACAACCGAGCACCAGTCAAGATGAATGGGTTCCAGTAATCGACCTGACATTCGATCCAATAAGAACCAGAAGCCAAACCTACTTAGATAGAGAGTGGGATAGTGAGGACGAGACAGGGACAGCCGAAGATAATCAGATCATTGAAATCCATGTCAAATCTGATGAGGAGGAAGGTCAGATAGGGACAGAACAGGCTATCAACACACCTCCAAGAACTCCTGAGACTGAAAAGTGACAGATAGAAATTAGGGCGAACGTTCAAGCGGAAGAAAATCAAAGGTTCGAAGTGCTTGAACAGGATCAGATACAAGTAGACGAAGGTGTTCAGGACACAGAAATTGAAACATCCAAAAGTCAAATCCAGCATACACCTGAACAAGGCCAGCTTAGCGACCAGGCAGATGAAACCGAAATAAGACCTGGGACTAGTCAGACAGAAAGGGAAGAAGAAGACGTTGAAGTAAATGTGCCACAAATAAATGAAAGCAAAAGAGCATTAGAGAAAGCCAAACAACAGTGCCAGTTAAAATATTTAAGAAAAAGGAAAATAGAGGACCAAGATTTATCAAAAGACTGAGACTAAGACTGAAAACTGTAGAAGAAAAGCTTGAGCAAAGAAAACAAGGATCCAGTCAAGCAGAGCAAACTGGAGAAAACTCTAAGCGAAGAAGTGCCCGAATTGAGAGACTGAACAATAAGTATCAGGATCCTGAATGGACTTATCATGTGTTAGAGGAATTTGAGGATCTTGATATAAGTGACGAAAGTGATGAAGAATTGACTGCTGACCAGTCTACCGAAGAAGAAGAACAAACCTGAAGGTGCCCTGTGTAAGCAACCTGTGCAAAGTTACAAAGAGGGTTTGAGAAGCTTCTTTTGAGTGAAAATGTCTGATTCCAATGTGAATGGAAGGCCTAGACGCAATTGTTGTAAAACATGCTGCAAAGTATGTATATGTAGTGTAGCTTTAGTACTAATATTATGGATAGGATTAACAATTACTATTCCTTACATAATGAGTAAAGATACTAATTTGTACCCTACTATGACAGTGACAAAAGACACAGAAGAGCTGCAAACAAAAGATACACCACAAAGTGTAGAAGGACATGAGAAAGCACTTAGCCTTAGACAAACTGGGATGGCCTTAGAAGCACCAGACGAGGAAGGACTACATTATCACAGAATAAAACAGGACTCGTTTAAATGTATTTGCAAATCGTTTAGTACACTATGTAGAAGCTATGGAAATAGAAGACTGTTACGTCTGCATGAAGCTACCTACTTCTGTAGCTGAGGGAGTGACTTACCATCACTTGCCACTAACATATGGAATTTCCTGTAGTATTTTAGCTAGCTTATTCTATAAAAGAGGACCGTTACAGTATTATTACTCTAACTCAGACGTGATATTTTCTGAACTTCCTATACGTGGAAATGTGAATCCTGTACATACAAAAAGTGATGTGACACGTTATATGGGAGAATATTTTCTGACTATAGGTACAATAGATTTAGGTGAAGCACATAGAGATAACTTAACATGTTCATTACATGAACAAGAGAAAATGTTTCTAAACATGGCAGAGAAAAGCAGAGAAAGTTTCCAATGAAAAGCGAATGATAAAAGACAGAAAACTCCTAAGTGGGCTGAAAACATGGGAAGCACCTCAAATGGTGGAGCTGGTCCTGCTTTGTTGCTGGATTTCGAAAAGAAGGGGAAACTTTGTCTTCACAGAGAAAAGACTAGTTATTATAATAACATTTTCATTGGTTCCAGTCAATGTGAACACAATTACAAGGTAATTGGAGGTTGGGGTTTCAAAAATGGGTCAGAACCTGTCTTTCCTGGAATTTATTACATATGTGGAAACAAGGCTTATTTCAAATTGCCGGATCATTGGTATGGAAGCTGTTATTTTGGAATTGCCTTCCCAAAAATATACCATGTGAATGAAATTGCTGGAAGCAATGAAAACACGAATGGATTAGTGCGTAGTAAAAGAGAAAGCGTAGGAGAAATATTAGTTGATATCTGTAGTGCACTGATACCAGCAGTGGGAGTGACTCTGAACACACACAGAATTTGCAAATTGTCAACAGTAGTGGATCGGTTATCTACTGACACTGCTGCATGGTTTCCTGATGGTCAATACTGAAATGGTTGCGATCAGATCTATAGTTTTGCAGAACAGACTTGCGCTTGACACCTTATTAGCAAAAGAGGGCGGAGTCTGTAGAATGTTCAAAGCGCAACATTGTTGCACTTACATATCTGACAAAAGTGTCGAAATCAAAAGGTATGTGAGGAACATTACAAATTTGGAAAAAAACGCTCAAACCACTGGACGTTGACAGTGCCTGGAAGAGACTAACTGATGGTCTCTCCTCTGTAGGTCATTGGTTTTCTAACATAGGTAAAAGTCTTGTGAGTAAAATACTGATGCCAATAGCAGGTATAGGTTTAATTGTGCTAATCTGCTGCAAATGTCGAAAACACAAAAAGAAATATGCAATGAATAAAAGAGGAATGAAACGGAATGTGGATGAACTAGAATTGGAGGAACTGAATAATCAAATTTACAAAAGGGTGAAAAATTCTCACCCTAACAAAGAAGTAAAAGAAAATTTGAATTGAATGTTTGAAGAAATTGAATTGGGGAAGGTATAAGAAGTTGGCATCTGGTTCCATTAATAGTGATGATAGTAAATATCATCAAAGAGGGGATTGATGGAGCAAGTATTCGCATATTACGCAACTTGCTTGTATTCATGAACCTCGAATAATGTTAATAGTCTAATCAACATGTTTGTCTTACTAATATTGCACATTTTACACTACACGGGGTGTTCCAGTGACGCTTGCCTATGTGTCTACTAATCCTAATACGCTTGCAACTAAAATGACTGCTGCTTCGTTGAAATTTAGTCTGCGCATGCGTCGGTCATACCCATGTGACATGACACACTCGCAGTTCTGGTGGGAAATGTTTGCTCATGCGCAGTATTGCTAAACATGGCCGCTTTGTTTTCTCATATGCTCCGTGCTTGCAAAGCTGCTTTAGCAAAGCTGTTTGTTCTGCACTTATCCTAATGCTATAGTTATTATAAAGTAAGGGGTTTAGTGTAGCTATTCATGGTATACCGTGTATTCATTTTTTTTGTATTTCTAAATTGTTTTCGTTTACTTTTCATGTACTGCATTCTTTGGGACCTGGGAGTCGTTCCCTACTCCATCTTGAAAAGCCCGTCTGGTACTCGTCACGTGATGAGGGAAAGAACCCCGTGCTGCAGTGGAATTCAGCCAGCTGGCAGCCAAAGTCAAGATGTTCATGGGAAGCTGAACTGCGACCCAGCAAGACGAAGCTGACTTGTACCTAATGTGTATTCACCTATATGTTTGTCCTATTGTTCGCCATGAAACCAGTGCCATGGGAAACTAGAACTTAAGGGGTGGGTACGAGAATTGAATATTAAGTCTGAGAAAGTAAAATTCTTAGGTAAATGGTGACCTAATCCCCTTCTTTGTCCAATCAGAATTTAGGGAACCTCTCACTTGCAACATTAGTGTGTGGTACGATGACCCGAAAACAGTATAACTAGCCTAGGTTTAGCTAGAGAAATTTTCCGACTTGTCCGAATAGCTGACCTGTCACTGACCCAACGAACTCTCTAGGTGATTGATACAGAGAGCTGCGGAGCACTCTGTCCATAATTTCCACAAACTCAATCGGGGTTTTGGAAACCTAAGTGCTGGCGAAGCACTTTGCTGGGAGATTCGAGAACCCAATCAGGGTTATTGGCAGATTCCTTGCAGAGAGGGAGTAGCGCAGGCGTTGCATCCGAAGCTGCAGGTGTTTGTCGTACCCTTAGACGAATCCAGTCCTGATCCAAATCCTGGGGTTACCTGTCCTGACTGTCCATGAGCCATACCTGATCGCCTACTGGCAACCTAAGTCCTTGAGGGTCCTTTCCCGTTTTTCCCAACTGACCCGTGGCCAGGGTTAGTTCTACAATCTGTCCTAGGTAACTATATTCTATGTGGCTGTCCGTCATTTCTAAATTTGTCCCTTTTGTCTTGAACAAAGTTATTAGCATGTTCCACTTTTCTCCCTACCTTTAGTAAATGCTAAACTGTTTTGCATATATAGTTTGTTCCATTCTTACCCTTCCTATACAGAATAAGCACATCTGGATAGATCAAATTGCTTAAGTTTCATTTCATCTGAACTGTTAGTGAGTTTCGAAAGCCTACTTTGATTAGTATATTCCCTTTCTTTACCCGCCTTTAGTGAAATTGTGAAATCCTGCTTATCTAAATTAACATGTTGCTTATTTTCCCTTCCTTTATTTCGCACAAGTTCTAAATGTTACTTACTATCATCCATAGTTACATAATATTTGTAATACTTGTGATAGATAGTTTGATTGGTATTAACCTGTGTCTCATGGCACTGGAAGAAATTAATGATTAGATAAAGGTTTTGAAAACTTCCCGAGTTTGTGGTTATTATAAGAATACAAATCATTATTCAACTGTATATGGTATTTGTATTGCTTACTTGTCTTCACAGCTAGCTCCCTGATCCATGTGGATCTTAGGTACCTGTGTCGTGGATTGGTAAGTCAGGTACGAGGAAACAAACCAAAGAATCCTGAATTACTGGTAGTAGAGTGTAAGGTTACCCGATTAAATGTATGAAAGATATAAATAAATTGAATTTTTATGGGCCCAAGTGTGCATTTTGGTTAGTCGGGTGACCTGCGCGCTCTATCAAAGTGACTTGTTATTCACTTTCTGTACCTTCATTGAGGTAGTGAGTATGGAAAGCAAACTCACTGGTATGATTGGTCCTCGTCAAGCCATCGCCCACCCACACAAGCTCACACTGCTTTCCAATCATCCTCTTTATCTCCACTGACAGGGTCCGACAGTGCTTGTCGATGACTCAACCAATAGTAGGTAGTTTGTAGGCCTGGCTGGGCACAGCTGGTTATGTTTGCTGGAGCTCATTTTATAACAACGGAAAATCCTAAAACAGTCCCCCACCTAATCTGCAACCCCCCCTCTTCCTTCACCTGTTATCCAGCACATCTCTATCTGGGGTTGGTTGCATTCTAAAAGAAGAGAAATATTCTGCTTTACAAATGCAAAAACACAAAATGTGAGGAAAAAATGTCTTACATAAAATAAAAGTGAACATAGGGAATCCAAACTCATCAGACGCGTCATCAGTGGCTCAACTCAACAACCTTCCCATCAGGCAGGGTCTTCCTTCCTTGTAACTGGGGGACAGGATTCACTCATTACTAATCTAAGGATTCTCACAAAGACTTTGCTGCAGTGCTTAATTTGTAATAAGAGAAATGCAGGTGCCCAAAACTTCTTCGGAGACTTCTGCCGTCCACTTCATTTAGCGGTGCAGCCCCTCCACCTTCATGGACATTGGGCAATGTTGGATTGCAGTGAGTGAGCATGCCTTCCTCAAGAGAGTCTGGGTGTAGTTTCTCACCCAATTAAAACTCTGAAACATTTGGGTCAAATGAAGCATTTTATACCCGGGATTCACCACAGACCCTGAAGGACCACTTTGAAGCTGAAACCTGTTTTTTAATTGTTTTAATTTACAAGCTTCGCAAATCATACAGCATACAGATTTTAAAAAGTGTTTGATGTTACATGTCAGCCGCTGCTGTCATCAACATAAGCCGCCTTTCATTGGCAAGTTGAACAGTGGACGTCCTGGAGTATGAACGCTCCTAGCCCTGACTGCTGCTTCCCAAGCAGAAATAGAGACCAAGTTACTGAGCAGTCAGGGCACTTGAGGCCACATCCCAGTCCATTGTTTTTTGCTCACTGTGCCCACTCAGTGTGGACACAGCCATACAGAAACAATATGTGCCTGCTTCAATAGGAAACTGCCCAGCCAGGTACTTCATGAAACCAGAACACAATCAACCCAGGAGCAGTATCCCCCAGTATCAGCAAGATATAGCTTGGTTCTAGTGACACAGTAAGCACAGGAACCTTGTCTGGGCATACCCGTCAGACTTAGGGCATCAAAAACAAAGTGATGGATGGAATGCCAGAATTAAACTCAGCCACTGGATTTCAATTTAATCTTTCAGTTTGGCCATTAGCTTGAGAATGAAAACAAGAGGCCAAAACACTTAGGATGCAAAGACTATTTCAAAGGTATTTCCAAACTTTAGAGATGTACTGAGCACCGCGGTCAAAGACAATTTTTAAGTCTAATCCATGAGGTCTGAATGTGTCATAATAAAGGGTCTCAGACATTTCTGACCCTGTGGGTAGTTTGGGAAGAGTGGAGACATAAATCAGTTTAGTGCACTAATCCACAATTACCATTATTGAAATTTTGAGATGAGGTAAATCCACAAAAAGCTGTAAACATTATCTCTCAAGGGTTAGAGGGATTTTTATGTGTCATTTTCAATCCTGCTTTTCTTTGTGGTACAGAATGTTTTTGGGCACAGATATAACCATATTTAATGTTTTTTTTTACCAATAATCCTCAAATCTCTTTCATGAGAGTCCTACCCCTGACAAGGACAGATCATAGTGCAGTTTTCTTTGAGTTACCCATCCCAGGGGAGACCCCCCAAAGCACTGCTCAGGGAGAATATGGTCACAATACGCCCCTGGCGAATGATAAACACACTTGATTTAGATACAGCCTTGCACTCTCATCAGGGGCACTGCGTCCATTAGGGCGCTTGGGCATTGCCCCACCAATTAATTTGAGGCACTCGACTTGGGTTGAGTAACAAGGGTTGCCATCCGTCTCTCACGCACATTAAATCCCAGGCCGCCGGAGGCAGTCAGCAGCAGCTCAGAAGGGGGCGTGGCAGCAGTACAGTCCAAGTGTCTCTGTCATGAGTCCTCATCATGACTCGATAATATGTATCAGCCAGGTGCAGGTCGGCGGAGCGCAGAGCAAGATTGTGCATGTTCTGTTTAGGGCTTATAGAATTTTGCACTAGCCCGAACAAGCGCACTAGGCTGCCCATTAGAAGAGCGAATGTTGCTCCATGCCGCTCTTCTAATGAGCAGCCTAGTGCGCATGTTCGGGCTGGTCACAACATTTCTTCAGCCCTAAACAGAACGTGCACACTACTGCTGCTCAAGCCAATCCTGGCGCTGCTGGACAGACTTGAAACAATGGCGCTGGCAGTGACAGGAAGCCCTCGCTTCCCCATGCTAGGCGCTCGCTCACAATCACTCACACACTCCGTACTGCTCCTCAGTGGTGGGGGCCCAGGGCACCATGGTGACCGGACTGAGGGTCTCTGCTCAGCATTTGGATGCACCCGTCCCCCTTGGAGCCTTCGGACTCACGCTTCCTCTACCTCTTCAGAGAGCTATGCAGTAAGTTTTGGGTTATAAAATGATATGTACCTATGATTGGCCTACTATGTACCATATAATCATATACTCATATGAATAAATATGCGGTACTATGTAGTATATGTATGCTCTGCGATTGCTTCAGGAAGGCCCATTCCAACCTATTGGCATAGCTGCAGCCATCCTGTTTCGTTTCTCTGTGCTCATATACTGTTTCCCAGAAGTCAAGTGATTCGGCTTCTGGTATGAAACCATGTTGCCGGCCTAAACCTCCTTCTTCATAGTTTAGTGTGTAGCTCAGGGAAACTCAAGGTCACACCTGCCCCTCTTGTGGGATGCGTGCATCCAGGCAGAGCCATTCCTGTACTCCCCGGGCTCTAGATAGACAAGAGGGCATCACACTGACCTGCCCCCGGACTAGCTCCTGTTTCGTTAGCAATCAATGGTGCCTTATATGGGTTTTCCTGCTTGCTCACTGACAACTTGTATTTTTCCTTGTAGGGTGTCAACGTGAATGTGTGAAAACGTATATATGCATTGTATCACTCGTATGTCGTCAGTCTCCTCTGTGCACCTCTGAGGGTCGTGCAGACCGAGGCTCCCCTGGCAGGGCTTGTATTTGAAGAACAAACGAATGAACCTTCTCCATTGCCGACTGAATTATTATATGCAATAGAGGTAAATGGGCTATTTGTAAGTATAGCCGGGTATTGTAAATTTCGAATCCTTCAGTTGGCGACTCCGCCGGGACTCCGCGATAGGGTCGTCCCCTCCTGTAAACAGGGGTGACGGGACAAGGAGGAGTTCTGGCCGAGGGGGTGGACAGAAAAAGGATCCTGATTTGAGACACCCGTTTGTGGTATGTAAAGACGCCGTCCCCACTCTTGAGCCCAGTATCCCACTCAGCAATTGAAGACCCTTTGCCGGAGTCCTTCGGGCTTAACCCGGGAATAGAACAGACTGTGTTGGTCTGTCTAGGTGTCGGCAGTGGAGAAATTCGCAATCGGCCTGAAGTGCACCAGTTGAGTGACCTTCGATTCTTTGATTGGATAAGAATCACGCAGTGGAAGTGTTTCATTTTGACGACAGTTAACTGTTTTTGTTTGCATGGTGGCCGGGGAAGCCGGACCACATGGGAATCTGAGGGTCTGCTGTTGTGGCAAAGGGGTCTGCTCAGCGGATGCCTCACGGACTTGTTTGGTAAAAATTTGAGATTACACCTGATGCCATAGCGGAGTACGGGGTTACTCGCTCGGCCGGATCACCTCCAGGAATGCCCTGGGAACAACTGGGTAAGCCTGGGTTCTGGTGCTACGCGCCCAGATGTCCGGCCCAACCAGCACGTAACCATGGGAGAGCCTGAGAGAGGGTTCGTGGTTTGCCTATCAGGTACTTGCAGGACTGTCTGAGGACTGTCCCTTTGTTTTGAATTTGGTGTCTGGAATTCTTTTGGATTCGATTCCCCGAACAGGAGTCGACGGGCTCTGTTCATATTTGAAGACGTCATTTGCATTTGAAGATACCTTTGAGGGAAAACTAGCCTTGCACGGTTTTGCAGCACTTTATTGTGATGATCGAATGCGAGCGATAGGAGTGAATGACATAGAGGACGCGTCCAAGTGTGCATGTGGACCTTGAACAGGTGAACATTGTATATTTGTTGTCATAATGCCTTGTTTTAGTAAACTATGTTTCGGGTGCTGCTGTCGGAAGGGAACGAGGCTCGAAGAAAGACAGCCCGCCCCTCCCGAGGGCAGTCCAAGTTTCGATATGTATGTCAAGCATGGATTACAGCCAATTTTGTTTAATACTCTTTGGAACCGGTATACTAAAGACAATATAGAACTGCAGTGGCCCCTTACAGGGTCTTTTGATGAAAGAAAGATTAACTATATTCAGAATAAATTATTCATGAAGAAAGTCGTAAGTCCATGTTTGACTCTTTGAACCTATGGTTGAAGGAGGCAAAAAGACGACAAATTAGGGAAGAAAAGTTGGGTAAATGTAAGGCAGGACAAACTGTGACTCAGAAAGCAGTGGAGTATGATAAAGGGAAGGTGGAACAAAATATCGAAAGAATGGATAGGCAGTTTCGATTAGAAACGGACAAAAGTTACGTAGCCAGACCAGAGACAGGTGACGAGCTGGAGGAATTATTGGAGGTCCGGCCACCTCCTCTTTATGCTCCACAGGGCCTGTATCCGGCCGTACCTTTGTCTCGGGCTGATCAGTTGGGTGCCGCGGCGACCCCAGAAACACCATTAGGGGTGGTTGCAACAGCCCCCACTGGAGGAATAGGACAGACTGTTTCGTTTTCACCGCCTTCCCTCCGTCCAACTACCTCACCCTTAATATCCCTTCAGCCGAACGCGGCTGTTCCTTCACCCTCACATCCAGTATTTCTCTCCCCTCCGTCTCAAACCATTGTAAATGTTCGAAATATTAGCGGTCTGAGCGGTGCCACCCCCAAGCGGCCGGTAACAGACTTAAGGGATCAACGAGCCTACACGCGGTCGCTTATGGGGCAGGAAGAGAGGAGAGCTATTATAATTCAGGCATCCCAATGGATGCCGAACCCCATTTATACTTTGGAAGATATTTGGAGCACTATGAAGGACTTTGAGCCAGTTGCGCAACAATTTGCCTTAGAGAGCATGGCGATCCGATTGATTTCGTTATGGGAACAGTGTTTTTCGAGGAGGGGCTGCCCCCTCAGATACTGCGCGACATCAGGGACCATGCTCATAAATTCCATCTTCAAACTAAGGAAGTATATCAGAATGTGCAAACACTCATGCATTATAGGGAACAAATGCATCGGAAAGGTTTTGAGTGGGGAACACAGCACCCCTGAGAGAAGTACACCCTTTCTTCTTTCCCGAAGTACCTGAAATATTGGACAACGGGGGCAACGTTGTCCGAGCACGAGTGGATGCTAGGCTTCAGGAACAATGGGTTTTTACTCCTTGGAAACTAAGTGAGGTCCTCTCGTTAAAAGCTCAGCTCCCTGACTCGTAAGAATCCTACAGCTTATTATAAAGAATTGGCCGAAGCAGCCAATTCGACCATTATGACTATGGCTGATATTGAGCTATTTTTTGGCTTCCTAATTCCCGTTGACATTTGGAGACAGATACATGATACTGATCATCTTCCCGAACTTGGGGGAACATGGGATCAGTTGAAGAATTGGGACAAGGAACGTAAACCGGGAGAGAAACCTCGGGACGAAATATTAACTTTACCAGATAAAATAATTACGTATATGAAGACCCTTCTACCCCCTAGAAAAGTAGATTTGGATAAACTGACTGCATGTAAACAGAAAAAGGATGAGAGTGTGCCCGATTTCTTCACACAATTTGAGAAAGTATTCATAGATTTTAGTGGCCAAGATCTTTCCACAGAAGGGGGAATACGGTTATTTGTGAACAGATTTGTTACTAATTTACTACCGGAGAATATGTCCCGCCTCCAATCAGTTGAGAGTACATGGACCACGGCAGCTCCGTCCGTCATTCTCAGTATGGCTCAATATTATGAGCATCGTGAAAAGGAGAGTAAAGAAAAGTCAGAAAAGAAGTCTAAAGAACTAAAAACTAGAGACCTGCTGCAACAAGTAAGTAGGGGACTAATTGCAGGGAGAGATGGACAAGGCTCGTCTCCACGAAGGTACATGACAGGAAGGGGTAGAAGAGGGCCTCCCAATGTTGGGATAAATCAATGTTCCTATTGTAAGGAGGAAGGACACTGGATGTCGGATTGCCCTCTGCTGTTGGCGAGAAATGGATACAGTAGAGGGAGAGGAAGGGGTAAAGGGACCGTGGACTGGAATAACATGCGCAGGGAAGATTCGCAATATGAGCGTCCCCGTAAAAATTATTTTGATGACCCGCAGAACAGACAGTATTATAACGAGAATTATCGGGATGACGGATACGATGAACGGGACGATGCATGAGACAGCCAAGGACAGAGCAGGGGCCATGTTACAGTACCAATTGATCAAGAAGGACCTTATGTGCAAGGAGAACTGATGGGTACACCGAGAAGGTTTTTAGTGGATACTGAGGCGATGAATAGTTCAGTTGCCCATACACTGGTCCCCGGGGGCAGTTCTGTCTGGCCAAAATTATGTATCAGTAGGTTTCTCTGGAATACCAGTAGTAAGCCCCGTCTCAAAACCTCTCCCTTTTACAATAGGTCCTATTTCCATGGATACACCATTCCTTCTAACTTCTAACTGTGGTGAAAACCTGTTAGGGCTAGACATCCTAAAGAAATTACATGCACGCATTTATTGTTCCCCTGATGGTGTTTTCTTAACCATGCACAACCCGTCTGTTATTGAAGCTCAATATTTTGCTAAAAATGAGAAATTGCCCCCCGAATTTTCCACCATTCCTCGGACATTGTGGGCCACTGGAGACACTGATGTAGGGCTGTTAAGAATAGCCCCTGTGTCAATCACTTTGAAACCAAATGCGCAGTTGTCTCGCATTCCACAGTATAGAATTTCACCAGAAGGTGAACGGGCTCTGTTGCACATAATTCGTGACCTTATTCACAAAGGGGTAGTGGAAGAGACAGCGGATAATACTTGTAAAAGCCCGATTTTACCGATTTTAAAGAAAACACCAGTTGATGGTGCTCCAAATTATAAAAACACATATCTCTTTGTGATCGACCTTCGAGAGGTTAATAAAATAGTGGTGCCACAGTAACCGGTGGTACCCGATATTACTGCTATTTTGACCATGATTCCACCCACGGCCCAGTACTTCTCTGTCATTGATCTGAAAAATGCCTTCTTCAGCATCCCGATCCATCCTGATAGCAGGCCTATCTTTGGCTTCTCATTGGCTGGTCGAAGTTTTTGATTTACATGCACTCCCCAAGGCTATACTGAAAGTCCTAGCATTTATAGTCAAGCTTTAAAAGCAGTTTTGGATTAATTGATTTTGCCTGCTGGAAATTCCATTATTCAATATGTAGATGATATTTTGGTGGCCTCCAATACGGAGGAGGGATGCAAAGAGGCTACGGTTAAATTGTTACATCATTTGGCTAAGAAGGGAAATAGGGTGTCCCTTTCTAAATTTCAATATTGTCAACAGGAAGTGACCTACTTAGGCCATTTCCTGTCAAAAGCGGAGAGGCGACTAACTCCTGAACGAATATCTGTTATAACTAACATGTCTGTACCTCGTACTCAACGTGATGTTCGTGCTTTTCTTGGCATAATTTCTTACTGTCGCCAATGGATACCTAACTATTCACTCCTCTCTAAACCCTTGTTGCATTTGACCAAAGATGTGCATGAACCCCTGCCCTGGACGGATGAATGTCAGGAAGCCTTTGAATCTTTAAAGTCTGCTCTTTGTTCTGCACCTGTGTTGGGAACCCCAGATTACTGGAAGCCTTTTTCGCTTTATGTGCACGAGGTGGACGGTTCATTTTTCTCTTCGGTTTTAGATACTGTGGCTCGAGCCCTCCTGAGTTGTTTGAGGGCCACTGCTGCAATAGCGCTGGCCATCCGACAATCGGAAGGAATAGTCCTGAATACTGACCTTACAGTCATGGTACCGCATGCTGTTGATATCCTCCTGAATAGGACTAAGACCCAACATTTTACAAGTGCTCGATTAACAGGATATGAGCTGACACTGTTTGCCCCTCACATTACTATCAAGAGATGTGCTACATTGAACCCAGCCACATTGTTACCCCTCCCTGAGGATGATAAAAGAGATGATGTACATGATTGTATATTTAGAACAGAGGAAGAAACAAAGGGGCGTGTGGATTTGTCCGACACCCCTTTACTCGAGCCACAAGGAGAGCTGTATGTGGATGGCTCTTGTTTCAAATTACCAGATGGCACCACGACAGCTGCATATGCCATTACGACTTTGAAGACAGTGGTGGAAACCGCAAAGATTTCACACCACTCAGTCCAGGCAGCTGAACTAATAGCCTTGTTGAGAGCATGTGAATTGAGCGAAGGATTGAGGGTGAATATTTTTACAGACAGCCAATACGCCTTTGGCTTTGCCCATTGCTTCGGGAGGCTGTGGAGGGAGCGGGGTTTCTTTACCACACATGGCCAGAAAATTCAACATGGCCCTTTAATAGATCGATTGGTATTTGCTTTGACATTACCCATGAACGTGGCCATTATCAAATGCAGTGCCCACAAGAAAGTTGTAGATTCTACTGGACAGGGAAATGCCTTTGCGAAGGAAACTGCTCAAGCTAAAGGAAGCCCCATGTTCCCTAGTACCTCCACTCGATGGCCCATTGAAACATCCCTTTTTGACAATACCATTGAAAGTGTAAAAGAGTTACAAAAGGAAGCAACTATGGAAGAAATGCAGAGATGGGAACAGGAAATTGGGAAACTAGATAAGAATGAATGTTGGATCGACCGATCTGAGAAACAGCGATGGTTGCTTCCTAACGCACTGGTATATGCAATAGTTACTATGGCCCATGGGCCAGCCCATAAAAGTGCAAAGGGAATTAGTGCAGTATTAGATCCCGTATGGAATAACCCGAACATTTCCAAAACTGCCGCACATATCATAAAATATTGTCCGGTATGTTTACAGTACAATCCTGGTGGTAGAGAAAATGTTTTGAGTGGCAATTTTGCTCCACCCTCCTTGCCCTTTGAGGTCATACAGATGGATTACATTCAGATGGAACGTGTGAATAACTTAAAATATGTACTGGTGGTGGTGTGTGCTTTTAGTGAATGGGTTGAAACCTACCCCACCAAAGATGCCACAGCAGTAACTACTGCCGAAGTTTTAATTAAAGAATATTTTCCTCACTTTTGTTTGCCCCGAATCATCTGGTCGGACAATGGGCCCCATTTTAATGCCCAGTTGGTACAGAGTGTTTGCGATGGCCTAAAGATAAAACGTAAATTTCACGCTGCTAGACATCCACAATCAGCAGGGTTAGTTGAGAAATATAACGGTGCCTTGAAACTTAAGATGGCAAAAATCTGTGCAAGCACTGGATTGCAGTGGCCAAATGCCCTTCCATTAGCTTTATTGTCACTAAGAACAACCCCCCATACTCGAACAGGGTTATCCCCTTATGAAGTGATTTTTGGGCGCCCTGCCAATATATGGGGAGTCCCTAGACCTCGATCTTTTAGGGACATTGATTACCCATTGATGACAGATTATTTGTATGCCTTGACTAAAGATTTGCGTTCTATTCATCAACAGGTATCGGACACATTGCAGCCACTACCGGAGGGTCCTGGACATCGCTTGGAACCCGGCCAGTGGGTTTTGGTGAAGAACTATCAACGGACATCAAGTTTGGAGCCCAGGTGGTCCGATCCCTACCAGATTATCCTAGCTACGAGGACGGCGGTGAAGGTGCATGGACGGAAACATTGAATTCATGTTTCCCATATGAAGCGCCTACCGCTGCCCCTGCCTTCCGATCAACTCAACAAATTGGGAATACCAATCGAGGAAGGCGAATTGCTCAAAGGTTTTGTTTTGTGCCATTTTCGGATGCTCAGGAAATAGGGCAATCAAGTGAAGTGCTGCCTGAAGAGAAAGGTGTGACAGCTCATTCAGAAGCCGTTTACAATCCCGAGGTGTCACAAGGATCGACTGAATCTGTTACTCATGCTGCTGAATTGTTTTCTGACCAAGAGCGGCCTGGCTGTTGTCGATACTATCTGCCGCCCCGAAAACAGCGCGGTACCCCACTCACTAATTGAAGAAATTAGAACCAGACTTTGTGTTGACAAACCTTGAAAAGAGTGATTAGGGGTACTGAGCGAGACACTGGACTGAACCCACAGAGAGCTTGGAACATTGTGTAAATTTGGCTCTGTTCAGAAAGAAAGACTGAGTTAAGGGCCGTGATCGTGCTTTGAGAAATTCGCAATTTTGTTTTGAGCAGACTCTCCCTGTGAGGCTCTATACGGACACAGGGAGAAGATACCCTGGAGGGGAGAAGAAACCCTCTGGTGGTGTGCGTGCTTTGTGGATACAAAGATTAGTTTTGGACTTTTAGCTAGGGACCGAGATAGATTTGGACTTATAGAGAGTATGTTCCCTTTTGCCCGATTTATGATGGAAGACGGACGACCACTTGCCCCGCGGCGTCCTATTCATGATATGCAACTGTTTTCCGGATGGCCCACTAGAGTAAAGGTGGCATTCGTTGTTTGTATTTCTTTGATTACTGTAATTATGATGTGTGTATTCGTATATCTGGAATTTCAGCATCCAGTTCATACTTTGTTGAAAACTACCCCTGCTCCTGAAGAACATATCTTTTATTCTCTACCTCCGCATAAGGCTAGACATAGGGAAACGTATTCGAAGAATGTTTTTATTGAAATGCTGCATCAGACCCACAGCACTACAAACAAGACCAATTGTTGGGTTTGTGGATTTTTACCATCAGTCATGCATCAGCATGAGTTGTTTATTTCTCTCCCTTTGTCCTATTTAGCTTGCTGTGAGGCATGGTGGTAACTATTATCAGTAATGTATTCACATTATGTTGAAAATCCCAAGATATATTCGCAAAAAGATTATGAGGCCATTCTTAAATATATAGAGCGACACCAAGGATTCGATGCAGAAGGGGATGAGGGTTCCCTAGATCCTAATGCTTGTATGAATGTATATACTGATTTTAAAAATGATATCTGGTTGCAGGAAGAAATGCAGGATTTTGAATTCTTTAACTCCATCTTGTATTTTCAGCATTTTCAAGAACGCAATGTCACCAATGATAAGGCTCTTCCGATTCCAATAATCAATGCTACCTCCTTGTTCTGTATTAGGGGTCGAGGACACGTTAAGGTGGGGAGCAGCACTTGTAATTATACTTATACCTTGCAGACTGATAGTACTCCTCCAATGATGACTCCCCCCAATGTATATTTTGTATGTTGGGAAAATGCTTATAATTGGCTTCCTCGAGGATGGGCAGGACGATGTTATCTGTCATTTCTCTATCCCCCTGTGTACATTGCCCCTTCTGATTACCATAGAACCCATTGATTAGTCAAAAGAGGGTTAGAATCAAATCAGACTATTAGGAGTTTCGCCACTGATAGTACTGACCAGACAGACACCTCACTGCAGCAATTTGAAGACATTTCAAAGGGTCTGGTCCCATTCTGGGGCCCGATCTTCAATAGCCGAAATATAAGACGTTTATCTAGAATAGTGGAAAATGTGGTACAAACAACTACTGAGATATTAACCAATCTTACTGTTGAGCTTCAGGCCACGAGACTCGTTTCGCTCCAAAATCGGACGGTGTTAGACGTCATCCTAGCAGATAGGGGAGGAGCTTGTAAAGTGATTGGCAGCTCTTGCTGCGTATTCATTCCTGATTCGGCCCCTACCATACATCTCGCCATTAAGAAATTACATCGATTAGCCAGTGAACTCCATGTAGAAAATGGGACTTGGTCCTTTAGTGGATGGTTCTGGGGACTCTTGACTACCTGGGGTTGGAAGATCTTCCTGATCTTAGCAGGGGCTTCTGGAATTATTTTCATTTGCTGCATATGTCCCCAATGTGGCCCAGCATGTTGCACCTTTTGTGCAACTAGGATAACGTCTGCTTTGACCCTTTTCCCGAGAGGACAAAATTGAGAGACAAATGATTCAGAAGGAGGTAATCGACCTCATGCAGATTGATATGGGAGTTTTTGTTGAATTACGTAGTTATATTGGCCATAGTAGGCCAAAAGGGCCGTCTGTTGGGTTATAAAATTATATGTACCTATGATTGGCCCACTATATACCATATAATCATATACCTATCTGAATAATTATGCGGTACTACGTAGTATATGTATGCTCTGCGATTGCTTCAGGAAGGCCCATTCCAACCTATTGGCATAGCTGCAGCCATCCTGTTTTTTGTTTCTCTGTGCTCATGTACTGGTTCCCAGAAGTCACGTGATTCGGCTTCTGGTATGAAACCATGTTGCCGGCCTAAACCTCCTTCTTCATAATTTAGTGTGTAGCTCAGGGAAACTCAAGGTCACACCTGCCCCTCTTGTGGGATGCGTGCATCCAGGCAGAGCCATTCCTGTACTCCCCGGGCTCTAGATAGACAAGAGGGCATCACACTGACCTGCCCCCGGAATAGCTCCTGTTTAGTCATTAGCAATCAATGGTGCCTTATATGGGTTTTCCTGCTGGCTCACTGACAACTTGTATTTTTCCTTGTAGGGTGTCAACGTGAATGTGTGAAAACGTATATATGCATGGTATCACTCGTATGTCGTCAGTCTCCTCTGTGCACCTCTGAGGGTCATGCAGACCGAGGCTCCCCTGGCAGGGCTTGTATTTGAAGAATAAACGACTGAACCTTCTCCATTGCCGAATGAATTATTATATGTAATAGAGGTAAATGGGCTATTTGTAAGTATAGCCGGGCATTGTAAATTTCGAATCCTTCAGTAAGTAGACACACTGCTCGTGCGGCGCGCACAGGCCAGAAGTGAAACCTCTACTGCACAGTTGGGTTAGTTAATTTTCCGTTCAAAGGGAGGAGGCCAGAGGGTAATGAATTCCCTAATACTTGTGAGGTAAATTTTTTTGTTTGTAGGTTTGGATTTGACCTTTATTGAAAAGAACACTTTCTTTTGATTCTATTTCCTCCTCAGTCCCGACTTGGACCACAGAGTACTTTTTCTTAAACATTCTTGAAACAGCTGTTCTCTGAACGTTACAAAAAAGTTGACAGCTGTGTTAGCTTTAACCATTTAGCCAGGAGTAGCTTACTAGCTTTTCCGTTTTGTTTCAAATTCATACAAAGTTGCTGGAGGGCATTGTGAACTGCAGATAATTCATTGTCACCAAAATATTTTATTCGCCTGGTGTTAAAAATTGCATGTTTTAAAGCGTGATCAGAATGTTCTGTTATGTCAGCACCCTTTGTCTGTTTAATATTCAGAGCCTCGCTCTGCCCACTGTGTATTTATTACAGTTTTTTTGTTCTGCTTGAATAGCAAGTCTTAATAGAGGTTGTCTCTGAACACAAAGAAATAGAGGAGAGAGAAATGTTAAGTGCGTGTAGGGCATTGTACTGTTTATTACAGCACATGGGTTTCTGCAGATTGTTAATAACACTTAAAATCTGTGATGGATTTCATAATCTAGCACAGATAATTTGAATGTTGTCTAAATAAATATAAGTGCGGGGGGAATCAAGTATGTGGGTGACTGTGTCCCTGTTATGATGCATTATGCACGAGCCATAGTATGCGCACAACGTGACACTCACATCTCTCCACCACTACCACTTCCAACATCCTTCTCACCCCACCTCCCTATCATGCCCATGAAATCTCATAATGCAGTTATAATGTCCAGGGCGTAGATTTTATTACATCTAAAAGGTTAATTCCACATAACCACTACATGAATATAGGCATACTACTTGGCAAATGGAAGATATACATGAAATGAAATGAAATGAATTGAAATGTATATTTGTAGTGCGCGATTGCTGCCCTGAGGCGTCCAAGCGCTAATGACAAGTGCAGTTTGCTTACCAGAGGGAATTCGCTGGGGGATTAGTGAGGAGCGTTAAAAAGGAAAGTCTTCAACTGCTTCCGAAAGGAGGACAAATTAGGGTTGGACCTGAGTTGGAGGGGGAGTGAGTTCCATAGCCTGGCGGTGTTGTAAGCAACCATCCTGCCGCCAGCTCTTGCCTTTTTTATTGTAGGGACTTTGGCCATGAACGCCTGGCTAGAGCGAAGATTTCTACTGGGAAGGTACTGTGTTATCAGTTCACGGACGATAGCCGGTCCTGTGTTCCAAAAGGCTTGATGTGATATACACATAGCCTTAAAGGCAATTCTTTGTCGTACCGGTAGCCAATGCAGACTGTTCAGTCCAGGTTTGGATGACCGTCTACGCGGCAGCTGGAGCAATGTGCGGGCCGTGCAGTTTTGAACTATCTGTAACTTACGCAGTGTGTATTCAGGGACACCAAGATAGAGGACATTGCTAAAGTCCAGTTGGGACTGAATCAGCCCCTGAACGGCCACTTGTTTTGCCTCCATAGGTAGGAGTGGAAGAACTTTCTTCACCATCCTAAGGAGACCAAAGCAAGTAGCCGAGAGTTTTGTGGCCTGGGTGTTAAAAGATAGAGCTCTGTCCAGCAGACCCCCAGGCTCTTTATGCTGTCCTTGGGGGTTGGAGGGGTACCTAGGCAAGGGGGCGACAGGGAGTTGAAAGATATGGGGCTCGTAGGACCCAGGAGCATCAGCTCCGTTTTTTCCCCATTAAGTTTGAGGGGGGACATCGTCATCCAGCCCTTTACCTCCTCCAGGCACTTCTTCAGCCCCGCTGATGCTGATAGGCCATCTTCCTGTGCCAGGGAGACCACCAGCTGAGTGTCATTCACGTAAGAGATGATTTTATTACCAAACGGATGAACAACCTCAGCTAGCGGTCTCATATAGATGTTAAAGAGCGCAGGTCTTAGGGAGGAGCCCTGCGGGACTCCACATCTCAGAGGCCTGCTCGTGGATACCATGTCTCCATCAAAAAGTTGGAAGGACCTGTTGTTCAGGAATGATTTGAGCCACAGCCATGCCCCACCTGATATTCCGACATTCGAAAGACGGCTCAGCAAGGTGTCATGGCTGACCGTATCGAATGCCTCGCTTAGGTCAAGGCGGATCACTGCCACTGATCCCCCTTGGTCCAAGATCCTTCTGGTTTCCTCGGTGACTGCCAGCAGAGCGGTCTCCGTCCCATGTCTGGGTTGAAAACCCGTCTGGGTGGCATGTAACAGCTGGTTATTCTCAAGAAAGTCCACCAGATGGATGATGATGTGCCTCTTTGAGAATTTTGCTCACCCAGGGGAGCAAGGAGATCGTACGATAGCTACTGAAGTCACCGGGGTCCAGGGTCAATTCTTTTAGTAGAGCACAGACCATGGCCCGCTTCCAGGCAGGGGGGACAGTACCGGAGGTGATGGAGGCATTCAGGAGGTTTATGATGGTAGGTAGAACGACCTGTGGTGCCAGCATCAAGACTTCTGGGGGTGCAGGGTCACAAGGTGACCCCGATTTTACTTGGCGGGCTAAGGAATCCAGGGATTCGGGATCTAGCAATGGGAAGTGTTCCAAAATTATCGGGGGATGTGATGGAGCATCCCCCAGGATTGCCTGTCCCTGAGCTCTGGAATCTGGTGCTATGGAAGGAAAAGAGGAGTAGATTTGATTGACTTTGTGATGGAAAAATTCTGCCAAGTCATTGCAGTGGGCTGTGGTTTTACCCGGGTGCATACCAGGGAGGGGAAGTTTGGTGAGGCTTTTCACTATTTGAAAAATTTCCTTTGGTTTAGACTTGGCTCGCATGATTTTGTCTGAGAAATAGATAGACTGGGCAGATTTAACCTCGACCTTATAGGATTTGATTGCCTCTCTATATTGGGTTTTCTCCTCCAGTGAGTAATCCATGCGCCACTGTCTTTCTAGTTTCCTGCAGTGACGTTTCTTTTCCCTGAGGGCCTCCGAGTACCAAGGGGCATTTTTTTGTGAGTGTTTCGATGTGAGTTTACAAATGGGAAGGGTGGCCTCCAGGGATTGTACAATCCATTCTTCATATTCTTGATTGGCCACACATGGGTCCCCGTTGTAAGAGGGCTGGGCAGTCGCAAGTCTGTTGGACCAGGAGTCAACTGGTAGTCGGGCCCAAATTCTAGCGTTCCTTATGATGGGGCTAGGGAGTGGTGACTTACATGTAGTCCAGGTAAGGGGCACAAGTAGGTGGTCAGTCCAGGGGAGGGAAATTGGTGGCCCAGCCACGAGCTCTGTACAGTTACTAAACACTGGGTCCAAAAGATGACCCTTAATGCGGGTGGGTGCCTCGACCCGTTGTGCTCACTGTAGGGCCGCTAAATCATCTGTCAACGCCATGGTGCTATGATCCAGGATAGCTTCAAAGTGAACATTGAGGTCGCCTAACAATGTGTAATTCGAGGCAGTTGTGACCTGTTCAGCTACAATAGATGGAAGGTGCTTGTGAAACTGTTTAGAGGGGCCGGGGGCGGTATACAACAGTGCATGAAAAACAGTTTTTGGGGGCGAATTCCAGGCTAAAAGCTAGGCTCTCACATTCTGGAATTGATTCAGGGATTACTTGGCAGTGAAACTGCTCTTTATATATAATGGCTAGGCCTCCTCCTCTCCCTTCAGGGCGATCTTGCCGGATGATTTGGAAGCCAAGTTTCTGTGAGGAAAACTGCATCGGGCATACGTTCTTCAAGCATGAGAGCAAGTTCCGTCCTATGTTTTGGTAAGGATCTACAGTTTAGCATAAGCATGCTATAGTCCAGTTTCGCTTTGCGTAGCTGCCTGGGTTTAAGAGTCTGTTTACACCCCGAACAGATCACTGACAGATCTATAGCCTGGAATGAGTGTGAGCAGCCTTTAATCCCATAGGCCTCATGCTGAGGAGGGCTTCCAAACTATAGTACCTTCTATTTAGCGGCTGAGATGTAAGTGGTATGGCCCCAGGTCCCGCCCGGTCGCAGACAGGCATAGATGGGGTTGCCTTTGGCGCGCCAAAGGCGCGCCACCGGCGCGCCTGCTGCGCCCGCCTGCTGTGCGGGCGAGATGACAACATCCTTATATCCAGAATAGAGGAGGGTGGGAGGCGGCCAGCAACTGGACTGCTACCCTTTCCTCCCCCTAATATGGTGTCTGAGTTAGCTCTCTCCCGCAGCGTCAGCATGTAATCTGCAGGGCTGGGAGCGGCGTGATCTAAGGTGAGGCTTACAATTCTGTAAAAGTGTCACGCTTTACATTCGGGTGATATTCATATGTCAAACACTAATAAGGTAAAATATATATTACATTTCAGCATACCATTACGCTGTCCATCCTCTGGAACACTCAACTGCGCACGTTATGCCGGCAGGCCACAATGCGCTAACAGTAACAATTGCATTACCTGATCCAGGGCACGGCCTAACTCCTCAGAGGTACCTGACCAATGGCTAAACCTTTGGGCTTACACATATGAAATGCACAATGAAAATAGAAATTGCAGTCTCAGGTGACACAGCATCAAGTTGTTCATAGACTAGAATCCTCTGCTGTGCACAATGTGCCGGCAGGCCACAATGTGGTACAATGAACAGTTATCTTTACTTAAAATCCAGGGCACCGCATAATGCACCGGCCCTCTGAGGTACCACCTGAACCCAGGCTGCCTCCCAAGAATCAACTCAGTCCTTCAATGACGTGTTACGGCCGTAGAGTTGAGGACCGCGGGCAGGCCGATCCCTCTCCCTGCCACTCCACTGCACGCTTCAATCCTACCCTGTCCTGGGGGTCTATCCAATCGTTCAACCTCCCTTGTTGAGCATGCCTCTTTGTTAACTGTCAGTGATCCGCCACAGGGTGAGAAGCTCCCCGGCGCACTCGCCCTCCACCCCTGGCACTGACTGTGCTCTAGAATAGCCCCCAACACTGTCTGAATGAAAATCTCTACTCCTTTTGCAGACATATGCTTTCGAACAACTCCCATCTCTCCAGGTGTAATAACTTGTGCTGGATTGTTCCCATAGAAGAGCCACGTAAGATTTTATGTATTGAGGAGTTCAATTTCCACACGGAGTTATTAATAGCCTTTGCTGATGACCCACCAAGCCACTCCATCCTCGGTATCACCTCTGACCACAATAAAAAAGTAGTTGGTAAAAATTGCCTAATCCTAGCTAGGACTGAAAACAAAGCCTCCAGCACACCCTGTCTGCCTAACAGCAGCATGTCATCCCTGCCCACGTGTATAACTAAAATGACTGGGCGAGGCACATCTTCGGAGACAATTCCTCGTTGCAATCTGTTGAAAAGATCCTGCAATCGTAGCCCCCGCACCCCAAGCCAGTGATGTGCCAACCCAGCAGCCCCTTGTGCTGCTTCCAAACTGGACCCGCAAAACTGCTGCTCCGCACTGCAAATCAAGGAATTCCCACATCAACATATATGCACCGGTTTGCGGGAAACAATTGTAAGAGAAAGAATCGGTATTAAGAGCCTGACTAATAGGTACCTTGGGCAACATTCCTCCCCTTACACGAGACTCGGTCGGACATACCGCTGAAAACATTCAGACTGCCACCGACCCACTGTTTTGATTACATGAGCCGGCAATCCATTTTGCTGCTGCTGTGGTGGCTGCCCCAATGCGGAAGGAATGGGTGCTAAACTGGCTAGAATCTTCCCCTAGATATGTTAATGCCTTCCTACATACCTGCGTAAACTGATACCTAGTCAATGACACCCCCTCCTTGTGTACTAGAAGCCTTGGTGAGGCCACTGCTGGTCGTACTGCAAGGTATTCCTTCATCAACTGCACGGGACAATATGCTACCTGATGGGCCACATACAACCTCACCCATGTGCCTCTCCCACGCGGGTCCGTTTTTGACCGCCTTATTCTTATGTGGACCACTCCCTCACCTAACAAGACATCCGCCAATCCTAATCCACCTTCACCCTATTTAGAGGCTACTACCAACTCTGAAACACGCAGGGCCCCAAAAAAAGCAAGCAGGTAAGCCAGACTGAATAGCTTTACCTCATATTGACCACGGCACACTAACTGTAGGGCCCCCATTAGTGTACTCAACCTTTCTATATTTATAGGCCGCCTAGTGTCCTGTACTCCGGCTACCAAGCACTCCCATCCTTTGATGGCTTTCCGCACCATAAAATCTTTGGTGGGATCCCCCACACTATGCAACCCGGCAAAGAAAGCAATGGCAGACAACTGCCTCCGCACCAACGAAAGAGACTTTCCCTGATTCTTCTGGGTTACCAGAAAACTCAGTGCCCCTTCTGTTGTGAATCTGTTTTTCTCCAAGCCTGCTCCGAACGTCGCACTGTACACCTCCCAAGTCCTCTCGTACTTACGTTTCGTCTGGGGTGCCAATGCTGCTGTGATTAGGTCTGCGGTGATGGGGCACCAAGCCTCCCTAACTCCTCCAGGAACTCCGTCATCAATTTGTCTGCTTGCGGCCACCGTGCCCTGAACTCTGCCATCTTAAATCGAGACAAAGTGTCAGCCACTGTATTATCCACACCAGGCACAAGATTGGCAGAAAAATGCACATTATGCAAGAGACACAGGCGAATCAGAGTCTTCAACAACGGCAGCACCAGCGGGCATTTTGCGTTTTGATTGTTAATGGCCAATACTGCAGACATATTATCCAACCAAAAAATTACTCTTGTGTTCGCCAAGGAGACCCCCCAAATGTGTAAGGCGACAATGATGGGAAACAGTTCCAGAAAGGTGACGTTGCGTGTGAGCCCTGACGTAACCCAATCCTCTGGCCAATGCCTCATGCACCACCTAGAGCCCAACACTGCTCCAAAACCAATACTGCCCGCTGCATCTGTATGGAGGGCCAAATCAATATTGTTGCCGGCTGGCTGCTGCCATAACAGTGTTCCATTGAAGTTATCCAAGAACCCCCGCCATAACTCCAAATCTTCCCTGACTTCTGCAGACAACTTTGTATGATGGTGTTTAGCCCGTAAATGGGACTTTGCTCTTGCTATGTTTTTTGAAAAGACTCTTCCCATGGGAATCACTCTTAAGGCAAAGTTCAATTGGCCCACCAGGATCTGCAGCTGATGCAAGGTAACCTTCTTGGCCACAATGCAGGAGTTAACTGACTCCTTGAATGCCATCATAAAGAGGTGGTAGGACCTTCAGTCTTGTCTTCAGCCAGCAGGACTCCCAATGCCTGGGCCAGCTGCCGGAAGCCTTGCAGCGCCCTCCCACATGCCTGACCTCCCGGGGGACCCATGAACAAAAATTCGTCCAGGTAATGTACCACATCATCTGATGACACCAAGTCTTTCACAGCCCATTCCAAAAATCTGCTGAATGTTTCGAATACAGAGCACGCTATGGAACAACCCATGGGCATACACAAGTCCACAAAGAACTGTCCCTCAAACGTGAAACCCAGCAAGCGTGTATCTTCTGAATGAATGGGAAGAAGGCGAAAAGCGGACTCTATATCTGATTTGGCCATCAATGCCCCTTTTCCAAACCTCTGCAATTTGTCAATGGCCTCAGCAAAAGTGGCGTACCGCACTGTGCACAAAGCTTGATCCAAACCATCATTTACTGATCGGCCCATTGGGTGAGACAGATTTTGAATCAAACGGAATTTGCCCGGCTCTTTCTTTGGTACCAACCCCAGGGTTGAACACACTAAAATCTCACACGAGGGAGGATGAAAAGGACCCGCGACCCTACCCGCGATCACCTCCCCCATAATCTTGTCCCGGACCAACTCCCATTGTTGGAGCACTGACTGTTGATTCTTTGGCGGGACCGATGAAGGGGGTGCACGGGAAGGAATGCGGAACCCATCTTTGAAACCAAAATACAGCATGGAAGCATCCTCTTGATTATTGTATTTACTGAGTAGGTGCGTGAGAACATGCATGCGGATTGGTGAAGGACGCACAGGATTAGAGGTTGGGCAGTATGCTTTTGAAGGTGGTACGCTCTCACTGCTTGCCTTGTTTTCTGAAACGCTTGAACTGGGGATGACCCTGTCCCCCGCAGAATGAGCAAATGTTTTTAAACTTACATGCTCTCCCCCTACTACATTCCTTCTTATTGTACACCCAGCAGGCCAATTTTGGCTCTCCCAAATTTCTGTTGAATCAAAAGGACTGAGTCGATTTTCCAGGCGTGTGAGCCATATTAAACTCTGCATGCCAAATATTGATCTCCCTCTGATCCCATTCTATCTCTGGCCCGACAGCGTTCATCTGCCTGAACTTAGTGTCGTACTGCATCCAGGCCGACCCTTGGAACTCAGAGGCCGTGACGTGTATTAAGGACATGTATCCAAATAACTGTGGCGCTAATGCTAGTGTCTTCTCAGTTAATATCGCCACATAGATACAAAACCCTGTTACCCAATTCCGCAAAGACCATTCCACCCACATTGTCTTTGTCTTGAACTCGCTCGCTTTAGGTGTTTTTGGACGACTTGGGACCACCCCTGCATTGATCATCTCAAAAACGTTCACGAAGTCCCCTTTATGAATTTTTTCCCTCATTTCCAAAGGAACATGCCAAGCAATCGCGGAAGAGGGGGCTAACACCAAGGATGTAGAACCAAAAATTAAGGGAGTCACCCCCGGGGGTGCTTAGACAACGCTCGCTGTTGCCGCAGGCAGAGTGGTCGCAAGCGGGCCTGTCCCCAGGTTTGGTGTTACTGGAGTAACCCCCGTCTGCGCCCACACTTGCTCTGCCACCTCCCCTTGTGTTCCTGCTGTTGAAACTGGTCCCTGTGGTGGTATAATTGCCGTCCCTAACGCCACCGGGAGCTGGTGGGTGACAGACGTTCCAGTCACCTACACCCCCCCTGAAGCTCCTGAAGGCACCCCTGACCCAAGTGTTGGCTGAACCAACAAACCTGCCACATTCCCCGGGGGCAGCAGGGCCGCAGCGCTACCTGCCGCTTGCGACACTATTAGTGCACCCCCCACTTGTGGAGGCCCCACAGATGCTGCTGTTGTGGATATTGCCATGATGCTCTGCCACACCGCACCCACAGTCATATTTAACACAGGCCCCTGTGCTGCATTATCTGTGCTACGTGCCGTCACCCCCCACAGTAGCCACTGCCGCCGGTTGAATGCGTGCCTCGTCCTGTTGCCCCTTTTTATGTTGAGCCGGGACTTTCCTTTGCCGCTTTGATGCCCTGACATCTGTCTCTTGTTCTGACACGCCGGCCAACTTTTGAAGCGCCACTTCCATGCCGTGCCGCTTTGCTGCCTTCCAAAGCTCACTCAGGGGTTGAAAATCCTTCTTCCGGGAATTGGCTGGAGCGCGTTTAGGCGCCATGCTACCACCTGCTAGCAGAAACAAAAGATTGTTACCATCACAAAACTCACCATAGATTCATCCCCCCACCACCTGGTGGTCATCCCCATCTTTCACCCTCAGCCCCGGGCGATTCACATGACGCACATGCCCCTGCACGCCTGGTGACACTAAAACCTGATAGGTCACCCACTGCAAAATATTTCCTTCTGGACAAAAAGGCCTTCTTTAAATGTTACGCAGGCGTCCCTCCACGCTTACCGCTGTACTAGGATGTTGGAATGGTCGTGCGGGGTGGAACCCTAAAAGAAACGCACGAAAACCTAGTTATTTATTTATTTTTTTAAACCCCCTTCCGTGGCCCACACTGTTGCATGCTTCCTTCCGTACTATGGGAGCTGGCCACACCCCCATTTCATATTTGTGTTGTCTTGCTCCCCCTCGTGCCCCATGCTCTTTCTTGCAAGGAATCCAGAAATACATCATTCCCGCTCTATCACACAATTTGGCCACACCCCCAAAAATCGCGCTGTCCAGAATACCACATTGCACTCCCCCTACGCGCATTTATTTACAATAATACAATCGCGCGTGGAGGGCATCGAACCGGCAACCTTCCCGCTGTTCTACACCAGCCGTAGACCGAGATAGACATCAGAGCATTTCTCGCTCCTACCGCCTCCCCTAGCCACGCCCCCAAAGCCACGCTGTGCAATCATGCCCATTGTTCGCCCTGAGTGCCCCAAGCGCTGACTCCACACACATCCGTCCCACGTTCCAAACCTCGCGCCACCGAGGATAATGCCTGGCATTTAAGATATATATGTCTCTTGTACATTCATTTAAGAGCCTGATTGAGCGAATAAATCAGAGCGCTTTAAATAAGCACCGGTTGTAGAACGCCACTGAAAATATCAGAGTGCTTCAAATGAGCACATTTAAGTAATCGGTCACGCAATGCGCGCAAACATTCACCGTAATGTCAATTGCTTTAAATAAGCACCAGATAGGCCTTTAACTGGTACCGTATTACATTATTTACAATGGGAAACCCGATGACTTGACCAACAGCAAAGGACGTTTGAGCCTTCCGCCAGACTCGAACTGTGTTTCCCGCCTTCCCGCCTTCAAAGGCGGCCGTCCTAGCGTCACGGCACCCCTTTCCGGACTAGTTCCAAGAGTCTTGAAAGAGCTCAGCAGCGCCAGACACCAGACCACAACACCGGATGGATCACTGTGGACAGGTGCACCCTCGATCCCAGAAAAACGCAGCCAAGAAACCCCATCTGCACCAGTGCCCTGAATCGGGAATAGATTATCACAATTTTTATTTTGAAGAAGAAGAAGAATAAGAAGAATGCAGGCCTTGAACCCGCCACCTCTCGTATGCTAAACTAAAACGCTACCACATGAGATAATTCTCTCACCTCAATGCATGTAATACATAGTAGCACTAAAGATAATAATTATACACACTACGCCGGCCCCCCTGAACCCACTGCGTAAACCCTCCGTCGGGCCTTGTCGACCAGATCCTGATAACAGCCCTCTCGCTGTTTTTCCGGCCTTCTGCGGCTAAGTCCAAGGAGACAAAAGAGGGCAATCCCCTGGAGACCCTGCCTTAAATACCCTCTATGTTAAGAATCGGTTTTGCTTCTTCTTTCGCCGATCCCCAGCTGCATGTCATGAATGCATTAATTGCATGAATTGTTTTCTAGCCAATGTCCGCCCCCTCCCCAAGCACGCTACTAATATCTGGGACCACATTTCCTCCTCTTGCCCAGACATCGGCTTTCTTACTGAAACATGTCTTAAACCGGCCTCCACTCCAGCCATCGCCATTGCACTCCCAGATGGCTACCGCATTTTAAAGGCAGACAGACCACGCTAAAAAGGCGGTGGCATTGCCATCATATATAAGGACCCTATGAAGGCCATCATGCTACACCAATTCTTCAATGACGCAATACAAATCCTCATATTCAGAGTAGACATCCACTCTCAGCTAAGTTGGAAAGGTGCTTTGGTTTAACGCCCGCCGGGACCACTCCTCCCCTCCTTATCCCATCTTATAAACATGATCCCCCCCCACGCTATATCCTCAAACAAATTCCTCCTGCTAGGGGACTTCAATGTCCATAGTGAGATTGTCGAAGACCCAGACACAGCTACCCTCATGTCAGAAAGGACTGCTCTAGGTTTGACCAAAATTAACAAAGCTCCTACACACATCACAGGCCATGCACTCAACCTGATTTTCTCTTACTCCCCAGAGACAACTTACAATACCACCAGACCTCTTGTATGGTCAGACCACTCAATAATTAACTTTAACCTTAAAGGTCCCCATGAACGTGCAGTCAAGAAAAATCCCGCCAGACAGGCCCACCGACAATGGCATTAACTTTCTCCTAACCTCTTCCGCGAACAATTTTCTCCCGCTGATGAGTCAACCTCAGTTACAGTAGACAAACGCCTTGAGGCCCTACAAGGCAAAGTAAAATCCACTATTGACTCTAATATTCCCCTTAAACATTCCTTCCACGAATCCAAGCACATTCAGACCCCCTGGTACTCATCAATGCTCAGAGAAGGGAAAAGCATATGCAAAGAGCTTGAGCGCCGCTGGCACCGCACTAAGGACGTCTCTGATAAAGAGAAATACAAGGCTGCCCTTGATACCTATCACAAGACCCTAAAAACAGCCCGGAAAAAGTACATAACTACCCAACTGGAGCAAGCGGACAATGGTCCTAAACCCCTCTTGCAGGTCCTTAATAGCCTCATCAATCCCACTGCCTGCAGCCCTGCCGAAGAACCCACTCAATCTCTATGTGATGACATTTCCAATCACTTTTCCCAAAAAATCGATGACATATACAAGAAAATATCTGTATCATATGCTAATCTCAGTCACAGCATGGTAATTGATCCTGCCCATAGACCACTCAGTCTCAACACTCTGGATAAATTCCCCTTCCTGGGAAAAACCAAAGGTGATGATGGACAGAGCGTTGACAATATAAACACTCACCCCCAGTCAACTGATCTGGGTTTAATCCATCACCGTTCTTTAGCTCAATCCGCCACCCCAGTCCAGACATGGCCATATGCAAATCAGTCTGACCCTGTGCCTCATGGGAACAGCCCAGCCCGAACTGCCAAGCCATGTCTTCCCTGAACTGGAATCAAGCTTCCCAGGACCGGTTTCTGGCATTACAGCCGTCTTCAGCCGGGCTTGCTTGACTCCAGTGGCAAAGTGAGCAAGGGACTCACGTCCGAGCATACCCTGCCAACTTAGGGCGAACAAAGAAAAAACAAAGGTGATGATGGACGGAGCGTTGACAATACAAACACTTACCCCCAGTCAACTGATCTGGGTTTAATCCATCACCGTTCTTTAGCTCACTCCGCCACCCCAGTTCAGAAATGGCCATATGCAAATCAGTCCGACCCTGTGCCTCATGGGAACAGTCCAGCCCGAACTGCCAAGCCATGTCTTCCCTGTACTGGAACAAGCTTCCCAGGACCGGTTTCTGGCATTACAGCCTTCTTCAGCCGGGCTTGCTTGACTCCAGTGGCAAAGTGAGAAAGGGTCTCACGTCTGAGCATACCCTGCCAACTTAGGGGGAACAAAGAAAAACCAAAGGTGATGATGGACGGAGAGTTGAGAATACAAACACTCACCCCCAGTCAACTGATCTGAGTTTAATCCATCACCGTTCTTCAGCTCACTCTGCCACCCCAGTTCAGACATGGCCATATGCAAATCAGTCTGACCCTGTGCCTCATGGGTTTTGGAAAAGGGGGTGGTGATGGACAGAGTTTCTGAATGATGCAGAATACTTCTACTCAGTCAAGAGATCAGGGCTTAATCCATCACCGTTTTTTACCTCACTGCACCATCCCAGCTCAGAACCTGGCTGCATGCAAATTAGTCTGTCCCTGTCCCAGAGCATCATGGGCACAGGGCAAACCAAACTACCAAGCCAATTCTTACACTGGGAAGGAAACAAGCTTCTGGGGACCGGTTTCTGGCATTTTAGCCGTCGTCGGCCCGGCTTGCTTGAATCCTGATGGTGAAATGAGCAAGGGACTCACGTCTGAGTATACCCTCCCACACTTAGTGTGGACAAAATCGATTTTGGAAAAGGCGGTGGTGATGGACAGAGTTTCTGAATGATGCAGAATACTCCTACCCAGTCAAGAGATCAGGGCTTAATCCATCACCGTTTTCTAGCTCACTGCACCATCCCAGCTCAGAACCTGGCTACATGCAAATTAGTCTGTCCCTGTCCCAGAGCATCATGGGAACAGGGCAAACCAAACTACCAAGCCAATTCTTACACTGGGAAGGAAACAAGCTTCCGGGGACCGGTTTCTGGCATTTCAGCCGTTGTCGGCCCGGCTTGCTTGAATCCTGATGGTGCAATGAGCAAGGGACTCACGTCTGAATATACCCTCCCACACTTAGTATGGACAAAATCGATTTTGGAAAAGGGGGTGGTGATAGTGAGGAAATATAAATTTTGGTCATGTTATGTTCCCTATCGTGTACCCCACCGACTCCATGTATCAAGCTTAAAGTACATGTAACTTCCCTCCTGTACCAGCTATGAAGACGCAAATACATTTGCGTCCAACGTTAATATGTCCTCTTTCAGACCCACCCTGAATGGGTTGAATGGTCCGTTCCTAAGTATGCCATGCCAACGTCTTTTTGTGGTGTACTTCTACGTTTTTCAGCTCTAGCTGAGTAGGCCCTGAATTTCTGCCACCGAGCCTCTTTTCTGGCTTCTGACTCCGAGGGCCTCAGCCCAGGCTGCCTCTGTACCCGTGAACTCTGACTTACTTCCAGCGCGGCCCCTCGCGCTCAGCTCAGCCTGTTTTCTGCCAAGACTGACTTCAACCTTCGAATTATCTGATCTGCTCCTCGAAAATGCATTCCTGCCTACTAGTTTAAGTAAACATCCTCCCGGCTGCAGAGCCAAAGGGCCGGCCTGTCTCTGTGCAATTAATTCAAGTAATTCATAGCCTCTGTTACCATGCTCCCATGGAAGGCCCATGCCCCCACGCTTCTCCTGCAGACACTCAGGCGCTTATACACGCACTCTCAGTCAGTATAGAATAACTTCTGCCCCAGAGACCTTTCCGCCCAGATAGCTTAGTTCCTACAACATCAGATATCAGATATGATAAAAGTACAAGTTGATCTGACATGCCAGACTTCTGTCTCTTTCCGTCAGTTTGAAATGTCAAGTCCCCTGCACCCTCCAGCTTCACGTCATTCACACGTCATGCAGCTGCGCGCGCATCCAAGCTTCCAATTTCTGCTGACATTGCAACATTTCTGTTAGTGCCACCCCTTTGTGACACCTATCTGTGACGTTTCTAGCACACACCTCCAGTTCACGCCTCTTGATTACGTACTAATACCACGTGTATACTGTTATCTTGTCTTCTCTCAGCTGTTACGCCTCCTGCACTGTTGCTTATGACATGAATTAAGTATATAAGCTATGTACTGTTAATAAAATGTAGCGCTCTATCCCTTCTGACACCCCTGTGGTGGTCAGAATCAGATATCTTGGTCATGACCATTCCTTTTTAAGGAATAAAACCCCTAAGAACTCTAACACCACGGACTCTGGTTTTTTCTTTCCGATCTGAGTTATTATTGATTAAGTACTTACCTGCATAGAAATTAAGAGAGTAAATTAATTATTTACGTCATTTTGGCGCCCGAATAGGGACCCCTCCCCCACCTCACGCGCCGGTTGGCGCATTGCAAGCTCTGTCCCCTGCCATCAGTTAGATGGAACCTACGCGTACCGGCAGGATTTCCTGCATCTCCCTCTGACCCACGGAGGTGACGAAGACTGCGATCAGTGCCCAGACGAGGCGGTGAGGAGTGCGGAGGATCCCGACCAGAGCCTAGCCAAAAGAAGCAAGGTCCGAGGTGTCAAGAGGCCCACCAGGTTTCCGAGGTTTTCTGAGGTTTTCCGAAGTTTTCCGAAGTATCGAGTCGAGTCCAGTCGAGTTTTCCGAGGCCTTCTGTTCCGTGCTTCCCGGTGAGTACCATTGCTGGGACGTATCTAGACGGGTTTGGGTACACAAGTCCGGTCTGCACTGTTTTTAGGCAGTGTATCTGTACTGTTTAGCAGTATATCTAGTATTCTGAATTTCTGCACTGTTACACCAGTGTATCTGTACTGTTGAGCAGTACATCCAGTATAGGGGGTAGTCATCTATGTTTCAAATGTCTTTTTATGTGATTAATGTCGTGGTATGAATGTGACCGTTTAATGTGCATTATTGTGTTTCTCGTATAAACTAGCTGTAACCAGTATTAAATAGTAAGCATTGAGTATTCAGTAATAGGTAAACAAGATGCCGTTTTTCAACAAGTTAAAGCAGATAGGAACTAGGAAAGGGATATTGGAGGAAGAAATTCCTATTCCCCCTAGGGACACTCCAGGTAACTTTATGTATCATAAACATGGCATAGATGCCATATTGTATCTAGACTTATGGGCCGACTATACCAAGCATCTAGACGAAAGACACAGATGGCCCACTACCGGAACATGGGATGCCGAGTGCATCATGAAGGTAGAAGAAGCATTATGGAAAAAGAAAGCTAGACAATCTCAGAAAGACGCCATAGAATTTTGGCGTAAGGAATCACATAAGCGTGCTGAGAAAGCACTCCGTATAGAAGACAGACTTAAAGAATCAGAAAAGGCCCAAGAAAATGAATTAGTTACTGAAGGGATCCGAGTAAAAACAGAACAAATAGACCGTGCCCGAAACAATCTTGTAAACGGTATGTATCTCGCGGCCGAGGGTACACCTGAGGCCCTATCAGAAATACCGAAAAACCTACCGCCACCATTAGTGCCAACTAAAGTAATGCATAAGACTACTAAAGACATATTCCTAAATTTATATTTAGAGGATGTAGCACCAGCTTACGCCAATCTGCCTGTTCGTGCCCTGCCTACTGACAGAGACGGGGGTGGCACTCCGCCCCCAGATCATGTTCCGCCGGTACCGCGACAGACCTCCCCCGCTCCGCCAGCTCCACCACTTCCCACACCTAAAATAGACCCACCGAAACAAGGTATACCTGATCCTACTAAACGACAAATTCAAGTTCAGATACAGACTCCACAGGGAGATAATGCCCAAGCATCCGCTTCAGGAGGTGCGACCGCGGGTCTTCGGACCCCGCCATTAACACGCAGATTCAATATCAGGGATACGCAGAGTCCACTCACGTTCAAGTCTCCTCGTCTTGACGCATTCAGAGAAAACATTTCCGTTTGTAGATATGATCCAGTACCCGGTAAAGACGATCTAATGATATTGGCATCACTACGGTTAAGATCTGCTACTGATATCTTGCTATGCTACGTAGGAATGAAGGACCGTCTAGATAGAATATATGAGTTTGTTCAGACAGGGAAAGACCCTGACAGTATCAAGGATGCCATGGAGAAACAGAAGGTTGACATTCAAGCACAGATACTACGGTTTTTCATAAATTGTCTAATAAGAGAACGAGATAGACCTGGAACAGATCAGAGTGAAATGGATGCACTGAACAAGTGGGGTCAAAATATAGCTGAAGGAAAACATGACAAGGGGACTTGCATAGCCAGTATGTACAAGAAAATTAGAAAGGCAGTAATAGCAGTACACCAAAAAGGGAAAGAACAAGCTTCCTCCGAGGAGGAAGAAGAACTTGAAGAACCAGAAAGGACTACGGATACTATAGCGTATGTAGGTAAGGGAACTTACCTTAGGAAGGGCATCCGTCCGGAAAACAAGAGAGTTTTTCTCTCTGCTTTAACAAATCCGAATTCTTCTGAACATCAGTTCCAGGAAACTGATAAAAGGCTTCGAGACCGAATGGGGTACCATGTACTCAATTCTATGGATGAACAGGAACTAGCCCGGTCGGCCGTGTTATGGGCCGAAAATCCATATATATATAATGATGATACATTAGCGCAGACATTCTTGAACCTCTCCCCAGACGAGCAGAAATTAGCCGGTATATATATGATTCAGCACCTCCTCATCAAGTACAGAAACCATCATTCCGATCCAGGTCCCTTACACGAAACATTAGAAGCACTACTTATGGACAGATGGAGAGGTTTCAGTACCAAGTTAATACAAATAATTCTAGAACAACGACTTAAATATAACACCTTCATAAGCTCTGAATATGTTCCCGCCCCGCCTCCAGAAAGGAAAACGTACCACTTGCAATGTGGTAGTGGCATTGAAAGTCAGAACCCTTTACGAGAAGTACACCCAGTTCTGGGTGCGGATCACCTCTTGAAACGTGTATACGTACACACACCACTGACTAAGTTAGAACTGTTAGAAATGAAGAAACTAGTCCCGTGTCATGATAAAGACCCTGCAGGTTTTCACAGAGAGCTTAAAGACATGTTACTAATGGGGGATTACACGTATGATGATATCATGAAAATGTTGAAGGTGCTGTTGCCCACGGGCATTTACGAGAAATTAAAAGAAAAGGAATGGGAGGTGGGGGACACAAAGATTGCATGGGCAGAAATAGAAGACAAAGAAAGCAAACGGGTCCCAGGGGTAGGCCTTGGGGAAAAGACTAAAGCATTACCCGGTTTAATAGTACAGGTCCTGCCAAGATTATTGACAACTAGAAAGGAAGATTGGGACGCCATCTCGTCCTGTAAACAGAAACAAGATGAAGATACTAGTGACTTTTATTCAAGATTCGAGAAATGTTTCATTATTAATAGTGGCCTCAAACCGAGTAGCGAGTCATATCCGCATCTTTTTGTATCAAAATTAGTCGAGAATTCCCTACCATTAGTTAAAAACAGAGTATACAAAGTTGAAAGTACTTGGCAGGCAAATACGCCATCCCAGATGTTACAAATGTTACAATATCACCAGAACAGAATTAGAGAAGAACAAGATCAGGAACAGAAACGCATGAAGGACACGAAGATGAAAATGTTAGTAGCACAGACGGTCCCAGCCGACGGTCAGAGAAAAGGTGGGACCCAGACAAGTCACCCTACAGCTCCCGTTAAAGGGACATGTAATTACTGCAAACAGCCAGGTCACTACGTACATGAATGCCCAGTCCTGAAACATAACATAGCAACAGGTAAAACTAAAGAAAGACCGCATCCGCCTAGACATGACCATGGGCATCAACAGACCTCACAGAGCGAACAGCCAATGCAGAACACACAGTCTATGCATGCTCCATCCCACACAGCGCAGACAGTAGCAGTACCACAGCCACAGCCCATTGCCGCGACTCAGCAAGTTTCACAACAGATGTACCAGTATGCCCAGTCTGCATATCCAGATTACCCCCGATATACATGAAACAGCCTAGAGAGGGAAGGTGGCCTGCCTCTTATTGAAATTCCTGTAGATCAAGAAGGTCCTTATGTACACAGTCACGTATTGGGAAAAGACAGAAAGTTTTTAATTGACACAGGGGCAAGTCGCACCACAATCAGCCATGATGAAGTCCCAGGGGCACCCCTCTCAGGCTCACAGAATGTTTCCCTTGGTTTTTCAGGACAGCCTATTGTAAATGAGGTATCGCAACCCGTTCCCTTGGCTGTGGGTCCATTATCACGTATTACAGACCTGTTACTCACGAAATCATGCCCAGAAAATCTGTCAGGAATTAAAACTCTGAAAGCTCTAGGAGCTATAATATGCTGTTCCCCGGAGGGAGTTAGACTCTTTCTACGGGATTTCAAGGGTCACTATGTTTTGAGAGAATTTGATGTCAGATTGAAAAATGTGCCAGATTACTTGTGGGCAAAAGGCCCAACTGATGTAGGTTGCATGCATATCACTCCATACCGTGTTACACTCAAGACAGGTGTTGTTTTACCAAGAATCAGACAATACAAGTTACCACCCGATGCTGTAGTGGCTTTACTGAAAATCATTGAAGAGCTCATTGCCCAAGGAGTGGTCGTAGAGACCGACTCCAATGTCAGTAATTCACCCATCATTCCGATTCTTAAACGTACCGACCCCAATGCACCGCCAGTATATCGGCTGGTGATTGATTTAAGAGAATTGAATAAATGTATTGTACCACAATACCCTGTGGTCCCCGACATCTCTTCCTTATTGACTGCTATTGATTCTGAAGCAACGTTCTTTACTGTAATTGATCTCAAGAACGCCTTCTTTAGTGTACCTATTGACCCCGATAGCCAATATCTATTCGGATTCAGTTTAAATGGACGAAGTTTCAAATTTTCCCGCGCACCTCAAGGATTCACAGAAAGCCCCAGCATCTATAGTCAAGCACTGAAAAGACAACTAGATTGTATTCAAATGCCAGTTAACACCGCTTTACTGCAATACGTCGATGATCTATTGATCACCCCACGAAGTGAGCCCGAATGCGAACAAGCATCATTGACAGTTTTACATTTTCTGGCTGACAAGGGACACAAGGTGTCCCCTTCGAAGCTACAATTCTGTGTTCAGCAAGTTGTGTACTTGGGTCACTTGCTGTCCAAAGTGGGGAGACAGCTCACTCCCGATCGCATTCAGTTAATTGTAAACATGCCACAACCCCAGACACAAAAGGAAGTGCGGGCCTTCATAGGCTTCACCTCATACTGCAGACAATGGATTCCTCAATATGCATTTCTGGCTAAACCACTCATCCAGTTAACAACACAGGAGGCAGCGACTTCGACTGTCCTCCCTTGGACTCAGGAACACACACAAGCTTTTGAAGAATTAAAGAAAGCCTTATGCCAAGCACCAGTTTTAGCGACACCATGTTACAGCAAACCGTTTACACTTTTTGTTACAGAACGTGATGGTACAGCATTGTCTGTCCTCACTCAAGATCAAGCAGGCTCACATAAGCCTTGCGCTTATTTTTCAAGTACATTGGATTCAGTAGCCCAGGCACTCCCTGCATGCTTGAAGTCAGTAGCAGCAACAGCATTAGCCATCAGACAGAGCGATTCAATTGTTTTAGGCCATCAATTAACAGTACAAGTTCCACACTCTGTAGAGGTTCTGTTAAACAGAACCCAGACTCAGCACTTGACTATAGCACGACTGACAGGTTACGAATTAACGCTATTCCAGCCACACATAGAAATCAGGCGCTGCAGCATTTTGAACCCCGCAACACTGTTACCCTCAGTTGTGACAGATCCAGCCCCGCATGATTGTATAGAGATCATTAATGCAGTAACAAAGCCCCGACGAGATTTAACAGATGTCCCACTGACAAATCCAGACCTGACACTTTATGTGGACGGTTCATGCATGAGAACAAATACAGGAGAATTAGTGGCCGCATATGCAGTGACCACTGAAACTGAAGTTAAAGAAACACACCGTATTGATACACTGTCCGCTCAAGCGGCAGAGCTTATTGCTCTGACCCGAGCCTGTATACTAGCCAAGAACAGAAATGTCAACATATACACTGATTCCCGTTATGCGTTCGGAGTTGTACACGACTTCGGCATGTTATGGCAAGAAAGAGGTTTCTTGACCTCTCATGGTGCCAAGATCCAACACGGTCCCCTCATTCAAGCACTGTTAGATGCAATACATCTGCCCTCAGGAATATCGGTCATGAAGTGTAAAGCACATACTAAAGTTACAGATTCTGTTTCCCAGGGTAATGACCTGGCAGACCAGACAGCAAAACATACAGCACTGACTCACACTCAGACAACTGATATGACAAAGACAATAGTACCGACTAAGTGTATGGCAGTCAGGGATCCCACACTAGATGTTATCGATATTCAGGCACATGCTACCCCAGATGAAATAAAGAAATGGATTGAACTAGGAGGGATCCAGACAGATCAAGGTTGGATGACAAAGGGAAAATCTACATGGTTTCTCCCCGACTCTATGGTTCAAGTCATGATAAATACAGCACATAGTCCAGCACACCTAGGAGAGAAAGCGATGTTAGATAGTTTACAAAATCTTTGGAACAATAAACATTTACGAGCAGCAGCGAAACAGAAAGTGCGTACTTGCATGATCTGTTGTCAGTTCAATCCAGGAAAAAGCGTCCCTGTAGAGCAAGGTGGATTTCATCCTCCCGATCACCCTTTTGAAGTCCTCCAGATGGATTATATCCAGATGAACAGTTGTCGAGGTTTTAAATATGTCCTTGTAGTTGTTTGTGCTCTGTCCCGTTGGACCGAAGCATACCCAGTCCCAGATTACACTGCTCCGACCACTGCCAAGCAGCTGGTTCGTGAATTCTTCCCACGATACGGCTTGCCTCGTGTCGTATACTCAGATAACGGACAGCCATTCTCGTCCGAGTTAATGAAGCAAGTTTCTTTACTGCTAGGATACCAGTGGAAATTCCATTGTGTCCGACATCCCGAAGCCGCAGGCCTGGTAGAAAGGCATAATCAGACACTAAAAATTCACCTTGCAAAGATATGTCAGGAGAAAGGGGTCGACTGGATAGTCGCCCTGCCCGTGGCACTGTTCTATATGAGAATGGTTGCCCATTCGAGATCAGGGCTATCCCCGTACGAAGTGGTTTTTGGCAGACCACCGAATATGTGGGGGACGCCCATTCCGAAGAAGATCACTGATGTTGATTGTAACATGTTGACAGATTACCTTGCCTCCTTGATGTCTGCACTCCAATCATGTCGTTCACAGGTTGCCGCAGCCTTCCCTGACAACACCGATGTAAAGCCGCATGATGTCCGTCCTGGTGACCTAGTCCTGGTACGCAATTTCGACAGGAAGAGTCCGCTGGAGCCCCGCTGGAAATCCCCGAAGACCGTTCTTCTCACCACAAGGACTGCAGTAAAGATTGAAGGGAGAAAGGGGTGGGTTCATACGAGTCATGTGAAGCGATTTCATGAACTAAAGCCAGACCGAGACTCGTCCACCCCCACCAAAGACTGTGTCGAGCCAAAAGACTTTACAGTATCTGAACGAGAAAAAACTCCCCAAGAGGAGTACAGGTCGAAACTCCGATCTAGCAAGTCAGACAGTTTAATTGTTTAAGTCCTCCCCTAGGTGAATCGGTTAAATAGTTTCTGACATGTATCCCCTAGATCGAGATAGAGAGAGAGAGAGACGATTCAAAAAAAGTGCATATTGTAAATCACTTCGTAGTCACTGTATAGTGACACTAATAATCATGTTTATTCTGAGCGTTTTAATTATTATTGCTAGCATTTTGCTACCTATCTACTGGCCTATTTTCAGGCGTGAACAATCTGCTTACAATGTATCTGCTGAACATTCTTTTAGTAAATTGCCTCCACACGAGCTTTCTTACAGACTTGCGCTGCGCAACAATACATTCATTAGTATGTTACACCACTCTCACCAGACCAGCAATGCTACCAATTGCTGGGTATGTGGCCGACTCCCTCCCCATCAGAAATACCAGGGAGCCCTGCCTCTTTTTCCGTATCCATTCTCGCACAATGGCTCCTGCGGTGCATGGAGTAGATTAATAAACTCTATAGATTCGGATATTGCCGTTACCCCCGAAGGGAAATGGATATGGGGAAACCTGAATTCAGTCCTATTCTACGCCTGTTATCCTGATAGTAAAGGTCAATCCGTTAGAGTAGGAACTGATCTAGAAAATGAAGTATACGGGTTAGGAAGTTACACAGAAAACCTTATGATTCTTGTTGTTGAATCCGAAGCTGCACCCGCCCTTCCTGCCATGTCAGTATTACCAGTCACCGGTCACCTCTGTGTTAGAAAGAAGGGTTCAGTACACTTAGGTCATAGTAAATGTACTACTGTAGTCGAATTCACTGATGAGGGTAGGTCCTCATTTCGAGCTAGACGACTTACATATTTTCTTTGTGGCCATACCGCATACATAAGTCTACCACCAGATTGGGATGGTACCTGTTATCTTGCTTTCCTTCTGCCCCCTGTTTTCTTAGCTCCCCCTGATTACCATCGTAATCCAAATCTAGTAAACAATAGAGTCCGAAGAGACCTCCCGCTTGTCGACTATACTGAAACGGCATGGGAGCAATACACAGATTTTAATAAAGGATTCTTTTTCTTTGTAGGCCCCGTTCAAAATAGTAAAACAATACGTAGATTAACTAGAACACTTGAAGCAGTAGTACATGAAACTGCTTCCGCTTTAGGTAACATAACAGAAGAACAGTCTGCTATGCGGATTGTTGTCCTTCAAAATCGTCTCGTGATTGACGTCATCTTGGCAGATCGAGGTGGAGCTTGTAAGGTCATCGGGTCAAGTTGCTGTGTTTTCATCCCAGAAAACGCGCCATCTGTATACAAAGCTATTACCCGTCTAAATAAAATTGCAAATCTGATACATCAGAATCCAGGCACCTGGACTTGGTCCGGTTGGTTCTGGACAACGTTAACTGCTTGGGGATGGAAGATCCTATCCTTCCTAGGCATTGGCCTAGTCATAGTATTCAGTTGCTGCCTGTGCCTACAGTGTGGGCCAGCGATTTGTGGACTGTGTGCCACATCCTGCATTGAACATTCCAGTTTCCTCTCAAACCGCCAAAGAAAGAAAGATGAGCAAATGATGCTGCAAGAACAAACTGATAGATTCATGAGGATCGAGATTTCATGAAGGGTCCGTAGGGAACAAGGAGGGAATGAGGAAATATAAATTTTGGTCATGTTATGTTCCCTATCGTGTACCCCACCGACTCCATGTATCAAGCTTAAAGTACATGTAACTTCCCTCCTGTACCAGCTATGAAGACGCAAATACATTTGCGTCCAACGTTAATATGTCCTCTTTCAGACCCACCCTGAATGGGTTGAATGGTCCGTTCCTAAGTATGCCATGCCAACATCTTTTTGTGGTGTACTTCTACGTTTTTCAGCTCTAGCTGAGTAGGCCCTGAATTTCTGCCACCGAGCCTCTTTTCTGGCTTCTGACTCCGAGGGCCTCAGCCCAGGCTGCCTCTGTACCCGTGAACTCTGACTTACTTCCAGCGCGGCCCCTCGCGCTCAGCTCAGCTTGTTTTCTGCCAAGACTGACTTCAACCTTCGAATTATCTGATCTGCTCCTCGAAAATGCATTCCTGCCTACTAGTTTAAGTAAACATCCTCCCGGCTGCAGAGCCAAAGGGCCGGCCTGTCTCTGTGCAATTAATTCAAGTAATTCATAGCCTCTGTTACCATGCTCCCATGGAAGGCCCATGCCCCCACGCTTCTCCTGCAGACACTCAGGCGCTTATACACGCACTCTCAGTCAGTATAGAATAACTTCTGCCCCAGAGACCTTTCCGCCCAGATAGCTTAGTTCCTACAACATCAGATATCAGATATGATAAAAGTACAAGTTGATCTGACATGCCAGACTTCTGTCTCTTTCCGTCAGTTTGAAATGTCAAGTCCCCTGCACCCTCCAGCTTCACGTCATTCACACGTCATGCAGCTGCGCGCGCATCCAAGCTTCCAATTTCTGCTGACATTGCAACATTTCTGTTAGTGCCACCCCTTTGTGACACCTATCTGTGACGTTTCTAGCACACACCTCCAGTTCACGCCTCTTGATTACGTACTAGTACCACGTGTATACTGTTATCTTGTCTTCTCTCAGCTGTTACGCCTCCTGCACTGTTGCTTATGACATGAATTAAGTATATAAGCTATGTACTGTTAATAAAATGTAGCGCTCTATCCCTTCTGACACCCCTGTGGTGGTCAGAATCAGATATCTTGGTCATGACCATTCCTTTTTAAGGAATAAAACCCCTAAGAACTCTAACACCACGGACTCTGTTTTTTTCTTTCCGATCTGAGTTATTATTGATTAAGTACTTACCTGCATAGAAATTAAGAGAGTAAATTAATTATTTACGTCAATAGACAGAGTTTCTGAATGATGCAGAATACTCCTACCCAGTCAAGAGATCAGGGCTTAATCCATCACCGTTTTTTAGCTCACTGCACCATCCCAGCTCAGAACCTGGCTACATGCAAATTAGTCTGTCCCTGTCCCAGAGCATCATGGGAACAGGGCAAACCAAACTACCAAGCCAATTCTTACACTGGGAAGGAAACAAGCTTCCGGGGACCTGTTTCTGGCATTTCAGCCGTCGTCGGCCCAGCTTGCTTGAATCCTGATGGTGCAATGAGCAAGGGACTCACGTCTGAGTATACCCTCCCACACTTAGTGTGGACAAAATCGATTTTGGAAAAGGGGGTGGTGATGGACAGAGTTTCTGAATGATGCAGAATACTCCTACCCAGTCAAGAGATCAGGGCTTAATCCATCACCGTTTTTTAGCTGCCTGCACCATCCCAGCTCAGAACCTGGCTACATGCAAATTAGTCTGTCCCTGTCCCAGAGCATCATGGGAACACGGCAAACCAAACTACCAAGCCAATTCTTACACTGGGAAGGAAACAAGCTTCCGGGGACCGGTTTCTGGCATTTCAGCCGTCGTCGGCTCGGCTTGCTTGAATCCTGATGGTGCAATGAGCAAGGGACTCACGTCTCAGTATACCCTCACACACTTAGTGTGGACAAAATCGATTTTGGAAAAGGGGGTGGTGATGGACAGAGTTTCTGAATGATGCAGAATACTCCTACCCAGTCAAGAGATCAGGGCTTAATCCATCACCGTTTTTTAGCTCACTGCACCATCCCAGCTCAGAACCTGGCTACATGCAAATTAGTCTGTCCCTGTCCCAGAAAATCATGGGAACAGGGCAAACCAAACTACCAAGCCAATTCTTACACTGGGAAGGAAACTAGCTTCCGGGGACCGGTTTCTGGCATTTCAGCCGTCGTCGGCTCGGCTTGCTTGAATCCTGATGGTGCAATGAGCAAGGGACTCACGTCTGAGTATACCCTCCCACACTTAGTGTGGACAAAATCGATTTTGGAAAAGGGGGTGGTGATGGACAGAGTTTCTGAATGATGCAGAATACTCCTACCCAGTCAAGAGATCAGGACTTAATTTGAATTTTAAAATATTTATACAGCGCACGTACACCCAAAGGTTTCATGGCGCTACAGTAAGCAGAGTCTCTGAGGTCATGGAGCGGGGAGAGGGAAAAGAGGAGAATTTATAAGGGGAATGCTTTGGAGAAAAGAAAGGTTTTTAAGGCCTTTCGAAAGGGCTGGTATTGAGTAGATGTTCTGAGTTGCATCGGAAGGGAGTTCCAGAACACCGGGGCGAGGGTGGAGAATTTAGACCCTCCCCATTTTTTACGACGAAAGCGAGGAACAGTGAGTAGGTGGTGAGAGGAGGAGCGGAGTTCCCTGGGGGGGACATAAGGTATGATCTCCGAGGAAATAAAAGCAGGGGACCTGCCAAACTGGGCCTGGAAGGCGAGACAGCCCACCTTGAAGAGGGAGCGTTCGCGCACAGGGAGCCAGTGTAGGGATTTCAAGAGGGGAGTGGCGTGATGGGATTTCGAGAGGTTGTATACCAAGCGAGCCGCTTGGTTCTGGACCAGCTGGAGACGACGTACGCTGTAGGCTGGCATGCCATGGTAGAGGGCGTTGGCATAGTCCAAGCGGGAAATGACCATGGCCAGTACAATGAGTTTCAGGGCTGTGAAGGAGAAGAAGCGGGAGACTTTACGGATAGTGCGAAGGGATAGAAAAGAGGAGGAAACCACCGAACTCACCTGGGAGTGCATAGTGAGTTGATCATTAATTTTTATGCCCAGGGTTTTGACAGAGGAGGTAGGAGGTGGGGGGGGACCGAGTGAGGGGGGCCAGAAGAGGGGGGACCAGGGACTGGAGCAACCACCTGTCAGAACAAGCTCTGTCTTATCTGGATTTAGTTTCAGGTGGTTGTGATTCATCCAGTCCCGGATGAAAAGCATGGTGGATTGGAATTTAGATTTGGAGTCAAGGGAGTGAGACAGGGAGAAAATGAGCTGGAGGTCATCCGCATAATTGTATACGGAGACCTCCATCTGTTGAAGAGCAAAGATGAGGGGGGCTATATACAAATTAAACAGTAGGGGGGAGAGGGAGGAGCCCTGGGGAACCCCGCACACTACCTTCCGTGGTTCCGCCCAGAAGTCACCCAGGCGAACTGCCTGGGTGCGCCCGCTTAGAAAGGAGGACAACCAGACCAGGGCGGTGCCTCCGATCCCCGCCGCTCCGACACGAGAGAGTAGGATGGAGTGATCTACCGTGTCGAATGCGGCAGAGAGATCGAGTAGCACCAGGGCCTGGGGGATGCTAGTGTCCAATCCCTCTCTAAGGTTGTCCAGTACTGAAAGCACGACCGACTCGGTGGAGTGAGCCGGTCGAAAACCGGCCTGGCGGGGCGCCAGGATTCGGTTTGCTTCCACGTAGGAAGATAGTGCTTTGGTGACATGCCGCTCCAGGACTTTCCCTAGGAAAGGGAGAAGGGAGATGGGGCGATAGTTAGCAGGAACGGAGAGATCTGAGCCAGGTTTTTTTAAAATCGGCAGAATTATGGCCGATTTGAGGGCGGGAGTGACCACGCCTTGGGCCAGGGAACTGTTAAGAAAGGTGAGGGGGGGTAGCGGACAGTTGGTGAAGACATGAGCAAGAATATGAGCAGGACAAGGGTCGTGAGGGGAGCCAGATTTGACCAGAGGTAGGAGGGAAAGAAAAGAATCTTCTGTTAGGAGAGGGAATGAGTGGAGGCGGGCGTCCGTCGGGGGACAAGGGGGGGCACGGAAAGAGGGAGAGGGGGGAGGAATATTGGCCCTGATTGTCGTGATTTTATCCAAGAAGTAAGAGTTCAGGGTATCGCAAAGAGGTTGAGAGGGGGAGGGTTTAAGGGTGGTTCGATCAGAGTATGCGAGTTTGTTAATGATGGAAAAAATCTCTCTGGATTTGTTCTCCGCAACAAGGATTTTGGAGGAGAAGTACTCTTTTTTGGTAGACAAAATGGAATTCTTATATTGCTGCAAGAGGGAAGTGTAGTGTGATTTGAGCTGAGGGCAGTACTGTCTTCTCCATGCTCGTTCTGCGTGGCGGACAGCTAGTTTCTGTGCCTTCAGATCGTTATTAAACCACAGGTTAGAATCATTAGTCCGTTTGGAGGGGATACGCCTCAGGGGAGCGATGGAATCGCAAGCTAAGAGTAGCCACGAGTTGATGGAATTAGCTTGATCCACTGAGGGCAGGCCGGACAGGTCGGGGCAGGAGGAGGAGAGAGAGGAGGCTAAGGCAGCCAAGTCTACCCGCCCCCAAGATCGAGCCCAGATGTTTTTGGGGTGCGAGGGCTTGATAGGCGGTCCGAGTTGAGAGGAGAAGGAGATCAATGAGTGATCAGACCAATTGCAGGGAGAGATGGACAGAGAAGCAATAGGCCAGTTCAGAGACCAGATTTGGTCGAGTATGTGCCCATGAGTATGGGTCGGGGTGTTGACATGCGAGGTGAAATTAAGAGAGCGTAAGGTTTCAGAAAATTCCTTGGAGGTGGAGCATTCAGCTGGGTCGGAAGGCCAGAAATTGAAATCACCCAGGACCAGGACGGATGAATTGTTTACTGCAAGGGAAGCCACCAATTCTTGAAATCCGTCCAGGAAGATAGGCGAAGGTTGAGGAGGGCGGTACATAAGTAGGCAAGTGAGGGGAGTATTGTAACAAAGGGAGCGAGCGACTAAAAAGTCGGCCGTGCCTATCGAGGGAAAACTGATAGGTTGGAATGGTAGATCCTTTCTAGCGATCAGGGCGACACCCCCTCCGGATTTACCCGTTGGGCGATCAGCCCGGAGGGCATAGTAGGTAGCGGGAAGGGAGGCAAGGAGATTGGGGAGGGAACTGTCGCGGAACCAGGTCTCCGTAAGGAATAGAAGGTCTGGTTTGTGGATGTCGAGCAAAACTGACAATTCGTGACAGTGCTTAACCGCAGATCGCGTGTTAAGGTAGAATATGGTAAGTGGGACCTGACTGAGACCGACTGGCTTGCTTGAATCCTGATGGTGCAATGAGCAAGGGATTCACGTCTGAGTATACCCTCCCACACTTAGTGTGGACTAAATCGGTGATGGATTAAGCCCTGATCTCTTGACTGGGTAGGAGTATTCTGCATCATTCAGAAACTCTGTCCATCACCACCCCCTTTTCCAAAATCGATTTTGTCCACACTAAGTGTGGGAGGGTATACTCAGACGTGAGTCCCTTGCTCATTGCACCATCAGGATTCAAGCAAGCCGGGCCGACGACGGCTGAAAAGCCAGAAACCGGTCCCCGGAAGCTTGTTTCCTTCCCAGTTTAAGAAATGGCTTGGTAGTTTGGTTTGCCCTGTTCCCATGATGCTCTGGGACAGGGACAGACTAATTTGCATGTAGCCAGGTTCTGAGCTGGGATGGTGCAGTGAGCTAAAAAACGGTGATTGATTAAGCCCTGATCTCTTGACTGGGTAGGAGTATTCTGCATCATTCAGAAACTCTGTCCATCACCACCCCCTTTTCCAAAATCGATTTTGTCCACACTAAGTGTGGGAGGGTATACTCAGACGTGGGTCCCTTGCTCATTGCACCCTCAGGATTCAAGCAAGCCGGGCCGACGACGGCTGACATGCCAGAAACCGGTCCCCGGAAGCTTGTTTCCTTCCCAGTGTAAGAATTGGCTTGGTAGTTTGGTTTGCCCTGTTCCCATGATGCTCTGGGACAGGGACAGACTAATTTGCATGTAGCCAGGTTCTGAGCTGGGATGGTGCAGTGAGCTAAAAAACGGTGATGGATTAAGCCCTGATCTCTTGACTGGGTAGGAGTATTCTGCATCATTCAGAAACTCTGTCCATCACCACCCCCTTTTCCAAAATCGATTTTGTCCACACTAAGTGTGGGAGGGTATACTGAGACGTGAGTCCCTTGCTCATTGCACCATCAGGATTCAAGCAAGCCGGGCCGACGACGGCTGAAATGCCAGAAACTGGTCCCCGGAAGCTTGTTTTCTTCCCAGTGTAAGAATTGGCTTGGTAGTTTGGTTTGCCCTGTTCCCATGATGCTCTGGGACAGGGACAGACTAATTTGCATGTAGCCAGGTTCTCAGCTGGGATGGTGCAGTGAGCTAAAAAACGGTGATGGATTAAGCCCTGATCTATTGACTGGGTAGGAGTATTCTGCATCATTCAGAAACTCTGTCCATCACCACCCCCTTTTCCAAAATCGATTTTGTCTACGCTCCGTCCATCATCACCTTTGGTTTTTCTTTGTTCGCCGTAAGTTGGCAGGGTATGCTCAGACGTGAGTCCCTTGCTCACTTTGCCACTGGAGTCAAGCAAGCCCGGCTGAAGATGGCTGTAATGCCAGAAACCGGTCCTGAAAAGCTTGATTCCGGTCCAGGGAAGACATGGCTTGGCAGTTCGGGCTGGACTGTTCCCATGAGGCACAGGGTCAGACTGATTTGCATATGGCCATGTCTGAACTGGGGTGGCGGAGTGAGCTAAAGAACTCTTAGGGATTAAACCCAGATCAGTTGACTGGGGGTGAGTGTTTGTATTGTCAACGCTCCGTCCATCATCACCTTTGGTTTTTCTTCTAAATTCACCTTCCTGACCATTCCTGAAACCAAATCCCTGCTTACTTCAGCTAAATCAGGTCCCCCAAAGACCTTCTCCCAGCCAAAATGGCTAAAAAACTTGCAGCCGAACTGGCTGCGCCTCTATGTGCGGTTTTTAATAGCTCTATCAGTGAAGGCAAACTGCTGGATGAATGGAAAGCGGCCCAGATAATGCCCATCAGAAAAAACAACAAACTGTCTCCTGATATTATCACCAACTATCTGCCAATTTCCCTGCTCCCTCTCTACAGCAAACTATTAGAAAAACACATCAATACACACCTTTCCAACTTTCTCGAATCCTCCAATTGTCTCGACCCCACACAATCGGGATTCCGTCCCAAATACAGCACCGAAACCGGCCTTGTCAAGGTGATCGATTTTCCGTATGCAGGCGGACGCTGGTCGAGCAGTCATTCTCGTACTGCTCAACCTCTCCGCCGCATTCAACATCATTTCACATCAAATCCTGCTAGAAAGATTGGAAGCAGCTGGGATCCAGGACACCGCACTAGATTGGATAAGGGACTTCCTTCACGGAAGAACACAAACAGTTCAACTTGGTCCCTTTAGCTCAGTAACCACCCATGTGACCAAAGGAGTACCGCAGGGCTCCTGTCTCAGCCCTTCGCTGTTTAACATTTATGTTGCCCCCCTCGCTGCCCTCCTTAGGGATAGCGGATTCACCCCTCTCACCTATGCTGATGACACACAGCTACTCCTCACCTTCGATAAAGACACCCGAACAATAAAAACATCTTTTTGGAAGGTATGAGGTCAATAACAACATGGATGAGTAGAAACTTTCTGCAGTTAAACGCTGGTAAAACTGAGATAATGCTCTTTAGAGAAGCACTATCCACCTGGTCCCCCAGCTGGTGGCCGGAAGAATTGGGCCAGGCACCTTCCCCCAAACCAATAGTTAAAAACCTTGGAGTTCTGATCGATAGTAAACTCAGCCTCGACGAACTTATTGCCACCACAAAACGAGCCTGCTTTCACGCACTAAGTCTTCTCGGTATAGTTTTCCACTTTCTCCCCTCGTCCATGAAGGACTGGGTTTTTTAAGACCCAGCGGTGCCAGGGCACAACACCTGAAACCTTCGTGGGTAACCTGCTCCGGCGTACGAATCACAGAGACACGGGACACTTCCTTCGGCATCAAAGATTCAAGGTTTATTTGCTGCAGGGAACACAGAAGTCACGACAAGTACACCACGTGCAACTTGGGGAGACTGCTTCAAATTGGTTCTGTGGATCGCTCCTTTTATACAGTTTTTACCCATAAGACAACATGATACACAAAGGTTTACAACCCGGTTCCCACCATTATCCCCCAGAGGGGTCGCTTTGGTCACTTTGAAACACATGAGGTCCGGAACATAAGTGCGGAAACATTTGGCGGTTCCCAACTGTAAAAACCCATCTTCCCACCATTAGCAAATTCCGATCAGCAGTAAAACAGATCGAAATAGGAACAAAGACAGGTGCAGAGGAAGACGGAGACAGTGGGGAGATCGGAAAGGGTGTAAAAGGGGAGGTATCGGGAAACACGAGATACAGGCATCAAAGGGACGTGCCTAATGAGATGCACGGCTGAGACAATAAGTCCGTGCGGCAAGATGAGCCTCGAACGGCGCCATCTGCCTTACAGTAGCATCCCCCTCGTCATAAAGACACTTACAAAGAACATGTGTCTTCCGCAAATATCTTGGGAGTCCCAGGGTCGCGAAGCGGACAACGTCCGTTCGCTGGCTACTTGAGGGCAAGAGACAAAATGGATGCCGTATCTAAGATGGAACCCGTGGGTACAGATAGAAATACCCACGTAACAGACGAACGGTTTAGGTTAGCACAGCGAAACTGCGCACACCCACCAAACTCGTCATTTGCGGTTCATAGATACCAGACTCGACTATATTCGTGCGAGTCAAATGCACCACTTACAATTGTCACGGAACCTCAGACGCTCCTTTTGCCCTCATGTAGGCAAGCACTAGTCGGAATCATACTCGATATTCATCAGACCATCGAGATGTTGCTGTAGCATAGCTCTGTCCAACCGAGTCCCATTGGTAACAGGCGGCCGTCTCATACACGTTGTAGCACAGAGGCCACATAAGGCAGGACCACACTGCACGCAAAGGCAACACGTGAACAGGAACACTACAACAACTCCAATGATCATCAGAATTTTCCAACCCCAAGTCGACATCAGGCCCCAAAACCACCCTAGCAGCATCCAATCCCCTACATCCACGTGTATGGATTCAGAGATCTTATGCAACCTCGAGATGGCTTGATAGACAGTTGGAGCATTATCTGGAATAAAAATGCAGCAGCTCGAATGGATCACCTTACATACCCCACCGCGATCTGCTAAGATGACATCTAAAACCATACGGTTTTGTAACGTCATAAGTCTCTCCGCCTGAAGTTCTGTGGTGATATTACCAAGGGCACTGGCAGTAATATTAGCTGTCGATTCTACCACTCGAGTCAACTGTCTCAGGTTCCTACTGTTAACCATAGGTCCCCAAAACGGGAGGAAACCCTTGAAAAAGTCTCCTGCCTCTTGACCGGCAGTATCTTCTTCGCTAATTACGCCTCGTACAACTCTAGTCTTATGATAATCGGCATCTACAGTGAACGTCGGAGGCAACAGATTTGCAATGAAGCATGAGCCCATGAAGTCAGCGGGCAGCCATGCATATGCACGATCATAGCAGATAAAGTAGGTACCCTTGGCAGCCAGAAACACAGGGGACGAGACCATCGGCAGCATGTAATTTTCGGTGCAAGCACTCTCTCCAAGTCGGGCTTTCGATCTTCGGCCACGACCCATGAGACAAAAATTACCAGTGTGGGGTACGACCCATATTGGAGGCGAGCTTTTAAGCTGTTTTTCGCTGCTGAACACACTATATTCACCTCTACTTAGGACTCTATAGGCTTGTACCTCTTCTTCGGGAATAAGCGAGGGATCATAGATATCGCTATCCAAATCCTCTATTGCTATCGACAAAGGCTTCTGATACGAGGTAGGACCAGAGTAGGGGGAACGTGGTTCTCGAATGGGGTGAAAACCCAGTGCGCTTCGAAACATTGTTTGGAATGCTCGAGCTGACCCTTGGGAACTATACGGTAACACCAGATATGGAATTCCCTTATCCGTAGTATGTGGCATCAACCCACACACCCAGCAATTAGTAGTGTTAACCACTAACTGATGCTGATGAAGGAGCTGGATGAAGGAATTGTTGCGGAATTCTACACGTCTAGCCTGCTCGTGTTCCGGTAACATGTGAAAGGAATGAGGGGAAACAGTCGTGACAAGTTTAGGGTCAGGAGTAGGAGTAGGTGTAGCAGGTAAGAAGTAAGACATAGTGTAATACACCCCACCCGCCAACAGTGCAGAAGCAGTCAAAAATAACACAAACAGTTGAAATATGAAACATTTGGTACGACTGAGTTGCTGCAGCTTGAGTCTGTGCGCCTTAGCTCCCTCCAAATCATTCAGCTTCGAGAATGCCATTCCCTACGACCGTCCGCAACGTTTCTTGACGCACTTCGTTCTGTGTAGCAATAGTCAATCCCTAGGAGTTCCCAGGAACCGACGGCCTTTAACCTAGCGTCAAGACCTACTATCCAGAAGGAAGTACGCGCGCGGCCCTACGGCCTTCAATACACAATATGTATATGCAAGCACAAAGTCTCTCAGCTGTGGAAGCAAAAAGATACAAGGGAGGAAGCTCAATATGTATATATGTACAAAACCACGGTGATATGAATGTTCAAAACTGATCACGGAAAACGGGGATAATGCAGTTGTCAATTCAGCAAAGCAAAAATTTTATTTGTCCTTAGTGCGAGATCGCAAGGAATATCGGTGTTTCCCGGGACGTGTCTGCTCGTCGAACAAAGGATCCGTTGAAGAGACAGCGTCCTGCTGATCAGTTGATTGTTCTGGTCTTGAGTCTTTTGATGACAATTGTTCAACAGTGCCTTTCTGCTGCGCTGAGGATTCTCCAACAGGCTGTGCGTCGCTAAAAGGTACAAACGCCGGCAATGTTTCTGTTTCTGTTGACGCAATGCCTCTCCTTACCCACGGGTCTGCCGGCAAAGGGATGGGGACTCGTTTAGTGTGGGTGGCGTGCACCCAATTTTTACGCCCCTCAAGACGAACGGCAGTCCTCGTGGCCAGGAGCACCTGGTAAGGTCCGGTGAACCTCGGGTCCAAATTGTTTTTGCGTGAAAAGTTTCTTGTCACCACCCAGTCTCCGGGCTGGAGCTGGTGGCCTGGACCCTCCGTCTGCGTCGGCAATGCGTCGTAAACCTGTTGGTGAATTAACCTCAGTTTAGCAGTCAAGTCATGTAAATAGTCAATCAACATTGGATACTCAAGATCAGAAAACATTCCTGGCCTAGGAACCCCCCACACATTCGCAGGACGGCCGAACACTATCTCATAGGGACTAAGCCCTATTCGGGAGTGTACAGTCGCCCTAGTTGACAGTAATGCTAAGGGCAAAGCGTCAGGCCACGAAAGACCAGTCGTAGCCTGAATCTTCGCTAGCTTTAGTTTAAGGGTGCCGTTATACCCCTCAACTAATCCAGCTGACTGGGGATGATTGGCGCTGTGGAATTTCTGATTAATTCCAAGGCCCTTACACACACTCTTCATCACACTTCCAACAAACTCACTTCCGTTATCCGACCACACGACTCTAGGCATTCCATACCGGGGAAAATATTCCTTCAGTAGGATTTTCGCAGTAGACAAAGCAGTATTGTCTTTGAGAGGATAGGCCTCGATCCATCGGGAGAATGCGCAAACCACAACTAAAACGTATTTCAGTTTATTGCATCGCTCCATATGGATGAAGTCCAACTGAATCACCTCAAAGGGATACGAAGGGGGAGCAAAACTGCCAGGAGGAGTTGGGGTTCCTTTGCCAGGATTGTACATCATACACACCATACAATTCTTCACCAAACGTTCAGCACATTTCGTAATTCCATCATTCTTCCACACAGGCGACAACAATTTACAGATGCCTTTCACGCTGATATGTGCTAACCCATGTGCCATTGTCACAACGGCCAGCACATACGCATCGGGCAACAACCATCTTTTCTGATCCGACAAATCAATCCAACAACCACTCGCATCCAACTTTCCCGTACTTTCTTTCCACTTCGCCTTTTCAGTCTCGGTGGCCTCATTCTGAATTTCCTTCACGCTTTCAATAGTGTCTTCACACATACTCGACTCTGTAGGCCACCTAACCGAACTCGTCACATACATTCGAGTGCTAAGGTTCCGGGCAGTCTCCTTAGCAATCTCATCCGCAAACGCGTTACCACGACCAACATCATCCGTCACCTTACGATGTGCACTACATTTAACAATCGCTACTTGCGTAGGCAATGTCAGTGCATCCAAAAGATCATTCACAAGCTGGCCATGCTGAATTTTCGTACCATGCGACGTCAAGAAACCTCTCTCTCGCCACAATCGTCCAAAACTGTGCGTGACGCCAAAAGCGTATTGGCTGTCGGTGAACACATTCACACGTTTCCCTTTTGCTAACACACATGCTCTAGTGAGAGCAATCAATTCCGCAGCTTGGGCAGAATTCTGATTCAATCTTGCAGTCTCAACAACAGTATTCAACGTTACAACAGCATAAGCGGTAGTCACATCGCCATTCGGCAACTTAAAACATGACCCATCCACATACAAGGTACCATCCGGTTCTTCCAGTGGGGTGTTTTTAAGGTCCACTCGACCTTTCGTTTCCTCCTCAGTCCTCAAGTAGCAATCATGCTCTGCTACCTCATCTGACTCTGTACTAATTGGTAACAAAGTTGCCGGGTTTAGGACATTACAACGTTTTATCTGAATATGACTTGCCAATAACGTCAACTCGTACCCAGACAACCTCGCACTCGTCAAGTGCTGAGTTTTCGTACGATTCAAAAGAGTATCGACTGCATGCGGAACCATCACCGTAAGCATATTATCCATGACCAATCCTGCTGATTGTCGGATGGAGACCGCAGCTGCCGCAGTTGCTCTCAAACAACTCGGCAATGCTCTAGCTACTGGGTCCAAGGTCGAGGAAAAATATGCACATGGACGCTGTTTACCACCAAAAGGTTGCGTTAAGACACTCAAAGCACAACCTTCCCTCTCGTGAACATATAATGTAAACGGCTTGCTGTAGTCAGGGGTACCCAACACAGGAGCCGAACACAATGAATCACGTAACTCAGAAAAACTTTTCTGACATTCTTCCGTCCATGGTAAAGGAGTTGAAACATCCTTGCACGTAAGAGCCACCAATGGTTTCGCTAGCAGTGAAAAATTAGGGATCCACTGCCTGCAGTACGACGTGATACCTAGAAAGGCACGCACATCTCTTTGGGTTTTTGGCACAGCCATTCGCGCAATCGCTACAATTCTCTCTGAGCACCACGACCTCTACCACGTGATGCCTGCTGCGAACCACCACGGCCTCCTTTAGACGAATTACCACTATTACGTTCGTTTAAAACAGGGCAGTTGAATTTAATGTGTCCCTCCTGTCTACAATAAGCACATTGATTGTACCCCAACGATGATCTTTGGGAGGAGGAATCATTACGCGACTGTGACCGATTCGATTGCGACTGCGATCTATTCTGTTGGGGCGCATTCTGATTAGAACGCGGCGGATACGCTTGTTGCAACAACACTTTAGTTTTCAGCTCTTTCGTCTTTTTGTCAGCACGGTCATTCTCCTCTTTCTCCCTATTCTCATAATATTGTGCCGTAGCCAATATCTGAGCTGAGGTAGAAACGGCCCATGCACTTTCCGAATTCTTTAATTTATTGCTCAAATCGGGCAATAAGTCCGAAACAAATTTATCCACAAACAACCTTTGTCCACCCTCGGTACCCATATCCTGTCCACTATGGTCAATGAATGCTTCCTCAAACCTCGTAAAGAAGTCGGAAACACTCTCATCTTTCTTTTGTTTGCAAGCTGACAATTTGTCCCAATTTACTCTCATAGCTGGCATAAGAGTCTTCATTAACGTAATTATTCGTTGAGGAAGAGCAGTGATCAATTGGTCGGGTTTAGTAGCGGCCCCTTGTCCAGCATCTGCCGCTAAAATGGCAGCCCAATCACCGCCTAATTCAGTCGCATGATTTTCCTGCCGAATCTTAGCCCATACCGGTTGCGGTACGACATTGCCGAACAACATATCGATATCGGCAAGATTCATTACCGTAGCATCTACGAGCTGCGATAATTCCTTGTAATACCCAGTAGGATTTTTGCGCGGATCGGGCAAAGATTGCTTCACCTGTAGCACCTCCGATCGTTTCCACGGGAGATGTATCCATACTCTCTGGAAATGTGCCAATGTCGGAGGTTGAGCATTAGGATTAGCTGGCATCCAAACCGGCGGAACTTCACGCATAGGATATTGGCCAGATTCGTCTGGTTGGTGTTCAATATCCTCAACAAACAACGCATGAGGTATTGGAGCGGGACGGAATGATAGTAACCGCTCAATAGCACGTCGGACGTTAGTATCTACTATCAGTCCATTTGCGAACTGAAGCCGAAGCTCAGACAGGGCGGTCAGCACCTCGTCAGGCGCATCGGCCGCTATCTGATCATGAAGGAACTTGCACATTTCGTCAAACACGTATCTCAGGGTTGGTATATTAAATTGACAAAACGTTTCGAGGACAACACGAGTTGGATTTCTAAGAGGGTTTACCATCCAACCCATCGCCATATTATAGAGCGCAACACGTTCTCTGTTTCCAGGAAGCTGACTACGTCTCTGAGGACCATCAGAACCAGCGGACCCATGCACAGGTCCGAGCGAATGAAAGAAGCTAGCCGCAAGGGGAGAATTACGGCTACGAGTAGAGGGAGAGAGATACGACACAGGACTAACAAGAGAAGGAGTAGAGACAGTAGCAGCAACAGGGGTTAACAAAACAGGAGCAGTAGCGGGAGCAGGAGTATGTGGAAGCGGAGGAGCAGTAGGGATAGCAACAGGCAAAGGAGCAGGAACAGTCGGAAGAACAGGTGCAGGTTGAGGAATAGGCGGAGGAATAATAGGCGGAAGAACAGGTACGGCAGGGACCACAGGAGCTGCGGAACCCTGTACGTACGGAGGTGGTGACTTCATAAGATAGGACATTAAAGGATCCTCAACTGCCTCTTCCTTCTTATCCGACTCCATAGGCAAAGCAGGATAACATTTATCTATGGTCAAACGCTGTAATCTTTCAAACACTTCCTTATCCTTATCCTCCTTATCACGCTGGAACTGCTCAGCTTTCTTCACTATGGTAGCAACATTATCTCGCTGACTACGTTTATTTTGTCTGATTTCTTTCTGTCGGGCTTCTTTGCGCCACAACCGAAAGGCATCAAACATGGCCGGCCTTGATTTTCGTTCGAACAACTTAATTTCTAGGATCGGCGCCTCGAAGCTACCGTGAGGTGGCCAACGAAGGTCGCCGTCCTTCTTTGTATATTTAATCCAATAATCGTTAAAGGTAATCGGGCCTAGCCCATGTTTGCTATACAAGTCATTAGTAGGAGTTCCAACCAGAGGTATCGGACACGAATCCTCCAGTCGGGAATCCACACCACAAGGTCTGAAACAACTAAACAAAGTACTGCGACCAGGCATCTTGCACGCTAGCCGAGTTTCACAAACTTCAAGGGTTACGGGATTTACCAAGTCCCAGCAAAGAACAAAACCCTCGGTTTTTGGCGGCTGCAGTCGTCAAACAACACAACAAAGTACCAAGAACCACAAATGCAATGGAACCATGCAACCACTAAGTAACCACAACCAAGAACTCTGGGAGCGACCCACAAATACATAACTCAAAGATCGATGGCGTCACCAGGAAGGCCCGTCCGTCGTCTCGCTATACCAAGGTCTACGCCAGGCGCCAAAACAGGTCTACAGTCAGGGCAGCAGTCCGTCGCAGCCGTCAGGAGGCGGGAATCTTCGCGGGAAAAGTCTTCGGGCCACTTATTTCGACAACAGGATCGATGAAGCGGAGTGCACCTTCCCTCGGAGATTTCACACGAAGTTCCTCACGATCGTCGGGCTTGGACCGGTACCACTGATGCAGCCCCACGTTGGGCGCCAACTGAAGGACTGGGTTCTTTAAGACCCAGCGGTGCCAGGGCACAACACCTGAAACCTTCGTGGGTAACCTGCTCCGGCGTACGAATCACAGAGACACGGGACACTTCCTTCGGCGTCAAAGATTCAAGGTTTATTTGCTGCAGGGAACACAGAAGTCACGACAAGTACACCACGTGCAACTTGGGGAGACTGCTTCAAATTGGTTCTGTGGATCGCTCCTTTTATACAGTTTTTACCCATAAGACAACATGATACACAAAGGTTTACAACCCGGTTCCCACCATTATCCCCCAGAGGGGTCGCTTTGGTCACTTTGAAACACATGAGGTCCGGAACATAAGTGCGGAAACATTTGGCGGTTCCCAACTGTAAAAACCCATCTTCCCACCATTAGCAAATTCCGATCAGCAGTAAAACAGATCGAAATAGGAACAAAGACAGGTGCAGAGGAAGATGGAGACAGTGGGGAGATCGGAAAGGGTGTAAAAGGGGAGGTATCGGGAAACACGAGATACAGGCATCAAAGGGACGTGCCTAATGAGATGCACGGCTGAGACAATAAGTCCGTGCGGCAAGATGAGCCTCGAACGGCGCCATCTGCCTTACAGTAGCATCCCCCTCGTCATAAAGACACTTACAAAGAACATGTGTCTTCCGCAAATATCTTGGGAGTCCCAGGGTCGCGAAGCGGACAACGTCCGTTCGCTGGCTACTTGAGGGCAAGAGACAAAATGGATGCCGTATCTAAGATGGAACCCGTGGGTACAGATAGAAATACCCACGTAACAGACGAACGGTTTAGGTTAGCACAGCGAAACTGCGCACACCCACCAAACTCGTCATTTGCGGTTCATAGATACCAGACTCGACTATATTCGTGCGAGTCAAATGCACCAATTACAATTGTCACGGAACCTCATCCACTCGAAAAACTCTGGTTCATGCCCTGGTCCTCAGCCGCCTGGACTTCAGCAATGCCCAGCTGATCGCTGCCAAGGAATCTGCCCAGGACGGTCTTCAGGTGGTACAGAACACAGCAGCCCGCCTGGTAACCAGCTCACCCTACCGTACTCCTTCACTGCCCTTATTGCGTAAACTTCATTGGTTACTTATCCGCATGAGAATTAAATTCAAAATCTGCTGCTTTGTGTTTAAGAGCCTTAACCAACTAGGCCCGTGTACCTGTCCAACAGACGGATTAGACATTTACCGACGCGGACCCTCCGCTCAAAGGGGATAGGTCTTCTTACTATCCCGCGAATTAAACAAACTAGATTAGGAGGCAAATCCTTCTCCTATCTAGCGCCCCAATACTGGAATCAGCTCCCATTTGACATTCTCCTCTGTACCAACTATCTTAGCTTCCGAAAAAAATTGAAGACCTCACTCTCCTGTTAAAATCCCCAGTTACCACACCTGCTGCATCTATAGCGTCTATAGTGCGGAGATACCCCACGTGCGGTGATTCATGCGCTTTATAAATGACAAAAATAAATAAATAAATAAAATTAGCCAGGCCCCTCCTCGAACAGCCTCCCATTATGATGTCCTCTAATCGCGGGGGTGACTGCTCATTACGAGACTCCTCAGGAAACTCTCCGTCTAGATAACAAAATCAGCTGAGTTGTGACTTGTTCATAGTGCCCTTTTTCAGAATTTCTCACTTGGTGGTCCTGTTTACTCGGAAAGAGGAGCAGTGGTGGCTGGTGACATTTGAAAGTGGTGTAGCGTAAATTATTGCTGTACTACACTCTGTTGGTCTTTGGCTCTATCTGCCTGTCTCTCACTTGTTCTTCTCGCCTACGTTTCTCTTCTGTGGCTGTGGATTTCTGCCTCTCATGCGCGCTCTTTAGTTCTCTCTCTCATACTTATGTTTGCACTGTCTGTCTCCTCTCCGTCTCTCGCCCACTCTTTTTCACTCTGTCTGTCTCTCACTGTCTCTTGCCATGGAGCTCCCCCTGCCCGTCTCTGAGTCTCTTTAGCTTTCACTGAGTCTCCCACCTCACTAGACACAAACCTTTTGTATCATTAATGGGGGCACGACTCCTGCACTAACGGAGCGGGGATTATGACATTCACTGCCCTCGTGTTTTGAAAAATACCACTGAGTTAGAATGCAACATTTTAAAGCATTTCAAAAGGATTGCTGAAATTCCCTCAGATAGGAAGCACACTTTCTACACTAAACACACGTTTTTTCTAACGCCTAAATAACGTCGCAGGATTCTGCATTTTCCCACGTTGTGTGTGCAGAAATAAATACACATTAGAGTACTGCTGGTATTCTATGGCGGCTGCAGTTACCTAAATTCAGTGGACACATTTTACGTAACAGTGCTCAGAACTGACAGCCTACATTGAACTGACGAATCAACTCAATTAAATAATGATCTTGGTTCGCGGAGTTCTCTTGCCATGTTTTTGCATATACATCCGCCATAACTTATGCACTGGAAATATACTATTCACAACTTTTCTAGTGATGTGATTTTGTGTACAATTTTAGGCATTTTTTCACTGCATTTTAAGACTTCTGGGGTACATGTAAAATTTGTATTTGGTGAGAATGCATTCTGATTTTAAATAATACAAGATTCTGGCACCTCATTTGCATAGTTGTGGGACATGTACTGGATTTCAAGTGCTGACTGTTGGTTGGAAGCAGGGCAGGTTGAAAGTGTGGGATGGAGGTTGTGATTGCTCAAGCCGTCCAGGTTTGCAGGAATCTGTAAATCCCCATGACAGGCCCTTTCTCGTTCAATCACTCGCTCGCCCAACCAAAACCTATCTGCTGCATTTACTGCTGTTAAAGAAATGGGGTAACCCAAAAGTACTGGACCTGGGTATCAAATTGATAACAACATACAATGGTCCGAGACCTATAACTTGATATAAATGAAATTAATCAAACCTTAATTGATTAGAGAGCATATACTATTTGTCACTGCTCAACCCAACTAATGAAGAAACATAAGAATTGGCAACAACAACACCACGGTCCAAGAATATATGCAATATTTCAATCTATTGTCATATATAGCATTTGTATTGCAAATTACAAATTTTTATGTATTTTTTGAGTTTTTATATATACATGTAGAATTGTAATAGTAATTGCCCCGTATAGAGCGTGCAGTAGAAAAGGGGTGTCAAAGAAAGTGCAAGTGATAGGGTGAAAAGGAAAAGAAATCACACATAATTGATAAAAACAACAATTTCTACTTTTTCAAAAAAATGCCAGCCAGTAAGTGCTGGATCAGAGAACCTGACCACATTCAAATAGTCCAAAAAGGCTTCTTAATCATTGTTATCAGACATAAGATGTAACCATTGTCTGCACTATATCACAAGGGGAGGATATAGGTAGTGGTCCAGGTATTAAACAAAGTGTCGACGTTTCGACTCGTCTTCCGGCCTTGCGGTCAGTTGTGCCTGGGCCATGCGAGTCTTCTTCAGGACATAAAAGACGGGGCAACGTAGGGTTATCTTGTTGACCCCTGTTGATGAAGTAGTAGTCATTATTTACTCAAGTAGGGATTAGTTCATGTAGTCCACTGGCTTCTATTCTAAGCCCAGATACCAAAACCTGCACAATGAATCTGATGGGTGTATGTTCCCAGGTGAATTTCAATGTAACCACGAGGCAGTTTATCAGAGTCCAAAGATTCAATCAAGTGGATACTGTGTGCAGCTATTGTTAGAATTCCTCAAACTTGTTCCATGGATTTACGTCCTGTTAATGACATCCCAAATCAGTGGTTGAATGGTCAGGCGTAAACCCACTGAGCCGATTTTAATCGCAATCGTCAACTCCCTTGGATTGAGCGGTATCACAGTCAGGGCTTCCTAATCGCCAACGCGCCTCCAAGCGTTAGAGTGGCAACGGCTCACTCCGAAAGCTAGCGTCTCACCGCCCTGAGTTGACGATTGCCATTAAAATCGGCTCAGTGGGTTTACGCCTGACCATTCAACCACTGATTTGGGATGTCATTAACAGGACGTAAATCCATGGAACAAGTTTGAGGAATTCTAACAATAGCTGCACACAGTATCCACTTGATTGAATCTTTGGACTCTGATAAACTGCCTCGTGGTTACATTGAAATTCACCTGGGAACATACACCCATCAGATTCATTGTGCAGGTTTTGGTATCTGGGCTTAGAATAGAAGCCAGTGGACTACATGAACTAATCCCTACTTGAGTAAATAACGACTACTACTTCATCAACAGGGGTCAACAAGATAACCCTACGTTGCCCCGTCTTTTATGTCCTGAAGAAGACTCGCATGGCCCAGGCACAACTGACCGCAAGGCCGCAAGACGAGTCGAAACGTCGACACTTTGTTTAATACCTGGACCACTACCTATATCCTCCCCTTGTGATATAGTGCAGACAATGGTTACATCTTATGTCTGATAACAATGATTAAGAAGCCTTTTTGGACTATTTGAATGTGGTCAGGTTCTCTGATCCAGCACTTACTGGCTGGCATTTTTTTGAAAAAGTAGAAATTGTTGTTTTTATCAATTATGTGTGATTTCTTTTCCTTTTCACCCTATCACTTTCACTTTCTTTGACACCCCTTTTCTACTGCACGCTCTATACGGGGCAATTACTATTACAATTCTACATGTATATATAAAAACTCAAAAAATACATAAAAAATTGTAATTTGCAATACAAATGCTATATATGACAATATATTAAAATATTGCATATATTCTTGGACCGTGGTGTTGTTGTTGCCAATTCTTATGTTTCTTCATTAGTTGGGTTGAGCAGTGACAAATAGTATATGCTCTCTAATCAATTAAGGTTTGATTCATTTCATTTATATCAAGTTATAGGTCTCGGACCATTGTATGTTGTTATCAGCATTTACTGCTGGGCAGTCGCGGCTCGGGGGGGAGAGGGGGGTGTCGCATGGGGGTGATGGGGTGACTGAGGGGGAGTCACACGTGGGTGGGGGTGGGGGGAGGGAGGTATTAAAATACATTTTAAAAAACCTACCTCAGGCTGAGGTCCTGAGTAGGTCCGCGCCACCGCCGGGTCCTTTGCCGCCTTCAGCCCCTCTCAGCAAATCCTGGCACTGCCAGCAGCGCCAGGCTAGGCTTAGGGCACGGCTATTCTTCGCCCACCGAACGCCCATTAGGAGCCCCAGGGGCTCCTAATGGGCATGCGCAAACAAGTCTAAACACAAGTGCACATGAGAGGGCACGGTGCGAAAATTAGCCCTCTATCCCCACTCATGCACACTTGTGTTGTGCTGCTGCCTGTTGCCCCAGACTGTCTGACAATCATGTCAGTCAACATGACGCCAGATAGCCCACCCCCTTCAGACTCTGAAGGGGTGGGCGGTCCGACGTTATGCTGACTGACATGATTGTCAGGTCTCCCTCGGCGTCTTTGAACTTAAGTAAACTGAATCAGTTTACTTAAGTTCAAAGACGCCGAGGTAGCTGCGTGCGGTAGGGCTACGCCCCCTAGCCCCAATGGACGCACCGCGCCTGATGAGGTGCTGGAAGATCACTCAATACAGAACTTTTTTTTTATGATGCTACGAGAAAGTTTGTAGATCTGATCTTAAAGCCCAGGACGCCTTACTGCTCTCTCAACGACAGAGCAACAGGAGAAGAAGCAGAGAAGCATAGACAAGAACTGTTTGAAGTCATTAAAGGCATGGTGGAAAGTAATAAAGGGGTGTCTACAAACTTGAAATGTACGAGCGAGCAGAGAGGTCACTGCAGGAAAGAGAGGACGAGAAGAGGAAAAGAGCCAGAGATCAAGCAGAAAGGACAAAGGCTAAAATGCTGCATGGTTAAGACATGAAAGACAAACAAGCATTGCCAAAGCTGATTGGTCTCTGTTGCAATCAATAAAAGATACTCTGTAGACAGGTGAATTCACTGACAAAATATCAACCCTCAAAATATTCCCATACAAAATAATCGTGAGCAAAATATCAATGTCAAAAATATCGGCATCCTATACTTATAATAGTAAGTTCAATAATATTGCAAAAAAAACTCAATGTCATTAATATAGTTGTATTAAGTACCAATTTTGAAATATATGTATGTTCACTGAAAAAACCATAGGTTTCAGGGGTGTTATAGTTAGTTGGACATTTCACTCGTACAAAACCATTGAAATTCCCCCGTTATAGTTAGTTGTACTAACTATAACTCGCACGCCCACAATCCACTGCTGATATTGTCACATATTACATCATTCATGACATGGTTAGTGACATCACTGATGGCATCATCCAGTGAATGTGGTTTAGTTCGATTTTTAAATAATATAATACATATAGGAATTTGTATTGAAGAATGAGTGGAAGTTGTAGTACCTGTATGAAGAATTTACTAGTAGTGTGATTAACTGTCTAAATAACTAATTTAAAGTGTCTCACTAAATATATAGGATTGTGATTAAAGTGTGTGATTTTCTGTATCAGTCTGTGTCTTGTTGTGTAAATTACTGCATAAGTTTGTTACTCCCTATGTGAAACTCTATATTAGTTTGTATTTAGTTAACTGCCTATTTATATGGGAGAGTGAATGTATCTGTGGTTGGTTGGGAGGTGTGTGACTGTCCAAAGATATGTAAATAGTTTATTTAGTAGGTGTTAGAAATTAGATTTCTGGTTGGCTAAGGCTTGCGCCAAAGCCAGGCAGAAACCACCACTCTAATTAGGGCAAGGGAGTTACACTCCAAAGATAACCCCTGCTCACCCCCTTAGCAACGTGACACGAGCAGTAAGGCTTATCACAGAGGCAATGTGTAAAGCATTTGCGCGCGCACCCACCAGCAACAACATCCCTGGCTCCCCACAAAAGGAACTTCACACAAGGTTATATCAAAAATAGCCTTTGTATTCTCAAAACACATCAGATAGTAATCATACAATATACATTGTGCCATCTGGCACGGGCCATATTTACAAGGGATTATGTTCTCCTGACAGGGCCACATGGACCACTGTCAGGATCATCACAAAGTGAACTTGGTAAAAGTGAACTAAATCATAAACATACAAGTAAAATAGGTCATAGAAGGTACAGCCAGTAAATACTGATAATCACTGTACTTTGCAACAGTCTGTGACATGAAATCCATCATGCACAGTATCCCACAAGTCTAACTACATTATACCCTCACCACCTAAGTAAACATTACACTAGGGGCGTAAATCACACAGGGGAGTATAACATAAACCTAAACAGGTAAAACAACCTCCTACGCATAAACCATATCTAGAGGTATCAAAACAGGGTGCGCAAAACACAATACATTTCCTAGCACCCAAAAGCATAAGCACATAAATCACATTAGGGCCTCGCACCCTATAAAAGTAAATATCCCCCGGCCAACTGGCCGGCTAAAAAGGGGGCTCAAACGCCCTATGTCCAGAGAGTCAAGGCTGCTGCCTAAGCAGCAAAGGTCAAGGTTGCACCACTGCGCAAAGTCTAAACGTTGCAGCTGCCCACTACTTGCTGGGCAGCTGAGAACAATGAACTGGAGGCCTAAACGCTGCAGCTGGCACTAAGTGCTGCGCAGCTGTGGAGGCCAAGGTAGGAGCGAAAGGAATGCGTCTCACTCCTAGATTAAAAAACACAGGCCCCCTGAAAGAAAGAACCTAAACGGTGCAGCTGCCCACTACTTGGTGGGCAGCTGTGAACTGTAAACTGCGGCATGGGCTCTCAGTAGCCCTGAAACGTACTGCGCCACATGTGGGAGCCATCTGGCTCTGAAAATAAGCATGTCCCCCATGGAACTGCGGGGGGAAGGACAAAATGGGCCCTGGCACAACTGCACCCTCTGGGCCCTGCTGGGGCTCTTTAAAATTTAATTGCCCCTGCTGGAACTATGCACGGGCTCTAAGACAACTTCTGTGGGCATGGGAGCCATCTGGCTCAGAGAACACGGTGCCCCCACGGAGCGCACCGGCATCTAAAACCATTATGCCCCCATCGCTGACAAGCGATCAAGCGGGGGTTGCTCGGAAAGAAGGAATCCCACGTGATGCCTTCTCTGGCATGCACACGGGGGAGGCAGGATGGAGCGGCCCACTGTCAAGCGGGCCGCTCAGTACTGCTGGAGACTCACTCGGCACTCTCCCCCACCCTCCGGGAAGCTCTACTCACCGGCTGCTTCTCGTGGGTGTCGAGGGCATGCACCACGCTTCACCCGGTCCCCCATCTCGGGACCGGGACTCGGGAGGCGGAGCCCTCACGGCTCCAGGCTGACTCCTCTGCCGGGGCTTCCTCCAATGCATGGGAGCCCCACCGGACTTGTGCTGCTTTCTGCTGGCGGCCCTGGTGCTCTCCCCAACTCACGGGAGCCCCAGGCCGCAGGAGGCCATTACTGAGCCAACTTCTCTTCATCTCTCGGCAGCGGGTGCGGGACTTCCTCTCAAAACCAGAAGTCCCACCCGCCATCAGGCCGGCTTTGCTGCGGCGGCGATCTCTTTTCGGGGTACAACGAGAGGTAGGCTCCCTCGATCAGCAAACAAAAGTTAGGAGCGGTGTGGGCACCAGCTCTGAATCAAAATAGGAATCCGGGCAAAGTCGCGGGGTGGGCATCCGCACAATTAAAGCATCATAAACACGGGCATAATGCAGGGTTGGCACGTGCTGGTAAATATCCAAATAAGCTGGGTGGGCACCCTTGCTGCCTTTATAAATGCAGCCACGAGGAGCTAGGTGCCCCCAAAATGAAGCCAGCACTCACAAGGTGCTGGGGCAGCCCCCAAAAGTCTCTCTAGGGTCCTGAAAGTGATGAAACAAAGTAAAAGAGTCCCAAAAAGTCTCAAGGGCATCCAGGTGCTGGGCTGGGCCCAGGGAGGCAAGCCTTCCCCTGGGCCCCAGCAGCAGCACGCCCCTGGTAGATTCCAGTCAAAGAACAAGAACAAAATCATGGGGTCACAGCCCCTCTTTTGTACACCAAATACTTTGTCTCCAAAGGTGCAGGCAAGGGGCGAACCAGATGCAACTGGTTCTGGAGCACTTTGTTTTGCTCAGCCTCTCTCCCTATTCACAGGACAGGCCAGGAACATCAGACACACCACAGTATGTGGAGCCAGCATTGTGGAGGGAAGGCCCAGCCCTATTCAGGTCCAAAGTGAAACTCCTCCCTCCCATCAACATACAGATCTCTTCATTCACCACCAGGCAGACCCATCCACGCTCCTGGAGCCAGGCACACCAGCCAGCTCCAGCTAATCACAAGCCAGACAGTCAATTCACATTCACTACACAGACATGCCAACTTCTAAAAGTGGCACTTCTCCACTAGACACATTAAATCAGAGCACATCATCATGCAGAATTTAATCTGACGAGTTCGCACATACCAAACTCGCCCCGGCACTCCCCACACATCAGTAATTACCATGGACACACATATTCCCCATACATTCCTATGGAAGGGCAGACCAATCTCACCACACACACTCAGAGAGCGCACGCACTTTACACTGGGCACAGTGCTAAAGTGCGCAGAGACCAGAAATCACTAACATCATGTCATTATTAAAGGCAAAAAGTTCAGGGGTGAACCTGCCAAAAGGGCCAAGTCCAAAAGTAGGTATATGAGGTTAAAACTAGACGTGGAAACAATTGTTTAGGTGAGTTAATATCTGTATGGGTAACATGATAAGTAAATATATTTTTCAATAATACATGTCCAATAAAGTAGAAATATAAAAGGCAGTGCATGTGACAGTTCTTAGAAAACTGTACACTAATATAAGTGATTTTATAAAACACTAAGGGGTCCATTAGGTATCGGGCGGTGGCACCACTGCGGTGCTGGCGGGGCGGAAAAACACCTTTTTCCGCCTGCGAGCAGTGGGAATCACGTCCACCATATTAGGAAAGCAAAACATAGGTAATTTCCCTGCCGCCGCGGAGCGACGCGCACCGCCATCAAAGTGTGCCCGCCACCGCGGCAGTGGGAACCAAAGGAGACACTCCACTGTAAATGTAAATGTGTTGTATTTGTAAAGCACACAGCTGCCCACATGACGGGGCGTCCCGGCGCTGCACTCATACCGCTGTGGAACCCTTCCTGGCTTTTCCATGTGAAATGTCCACTCCTGGGCACTCCCAAGGTGAAGCCTGACATCCAAGCGCTGCTGGGGCCATTGTGGAGTTTAAGCAAGCTATTGCCCAGAGTCACAGAGTGGGACCCATGATTAGACTAGGCACCGAGGCAAGAATTATCAGGTCCGGGGAGATTGAGTCCAAGAGCCACCAAGGCGGGAATTGAACCCGGGTCCCGGGCCAGTCCTCTGCATCAGGGTCTGCCGCTCTAACCATTGAGCCACGCTTCTCCACCTGTGCGGAATGAAATCCGCCCTGCTCCACAAATTAGGATGGCCCAAACAGGCAGACGCACCGCAGCGAAGACACCGCCCAACCAGAGACGGCAGAAACTGGACAGCGGAGCGCAAGAACAGAAACCCAGTCCACACCACCCGGTCACAACAACCATGGACCCAGTTCTACATGTGTTTCCGTTGCTGTACCTGCTACAGCACTATTATGAAATTGGCCGCCGCGGACGACGCCGCAGGTACGCAACTACACAAATACAACACTAAACACACACAAGTTGACACAGGGTGCAATTCCACCACAGATACCCTGCTGGGAGTAACAACACATAAACAAGGGCACCCACACATGACCCACCTGCCACCAAGTCACCCCACTGCATCCTGGACACACATCGACTAGCAGCAACGTCCCAGTCCCGGGTCCACGTCACCGCAGTGGTCAACAAATGTGCACAATGCAGAAGGCAGGGCCACTCCAAGGCATGGGCAGGGCACAAAGACCACAGGGACACACCACCCCCAACCACACATCAACACACCCCATCAAGTCACAGGCCAGGTGCCCATCCTGTGCAACCCCATGCACATAAACAAGCAACAAGCACAGCAACAAGCAAGCACAATCCACAGCCTGCACCACACAACAAACAACCAGGGAGACAGCCACTGCAGCAAGGAACCCACAACACCAGTGCTACGCACATTGAAGGCTGCCAATACTTGCCAGCATATACACACACAAACAAACACACACCCTGGGTGTAGGCCCAAACACAACACACACACAGGGATGCCTGAACAAATGCCTGCACAAAAACAACACACAAAGACCACAGGAACACACACTGAACCCCAACAGAAACAGACATACCCTGTCAGCCAAATTGTGGAAAGGCAATGGGAGCACAAACACAACATGAGTGCACAACATCAACACTCAGGAAAAAAACACACACAACATACCACAAATCACTCAAGTGCACCTACACAGAACTACACTGCCACATCAAACCAACCACAGATGCACATGAAATTAAAAATCAACAAACACCACAGGACATCAGGGGATGCACATCAGGCAATGCCAAGGCCACATGCACACAGTACTCTGTGCATAACAAGCAGTGTGTGCACACCAAGCACAACAGCCACACACAGACATGACTGACACCACCTCAACACACACACCACATATCAGCACAGCACAAATACAACAGCTCACACAGGAAAAGAAGCAATACCACAGCCAACACACATACATCCAACACAACAACAACAGGATGCACCACTCTTGGATACAAGAGCAGAACCATCTTCACCAGAGCACTGGGTAGCACACACAGCTGAAGTGCACATGAGCAATCTTCAATGATAAATAGCACAAGAACATCACACATAAACCATTGGGGCAATGTCCAGAGTAGAACATCACTCTTGGCCCAAAAACTGCACCACAAGGCCCGGTGTCACAAATGAAGTGATTGGGAGGCACATACACATGTAAACCAAGGGAACAGCTACCATCTAAGTCAACTGACTTGCATGCCAGTAGTAGACATGCAAGGGGTGTACCATACACCAATAGAGGGAGTGCAGACCCACAATGTCTAGGCACAAGTGGCATACATAGGGGATGGCATTACACCATACACACCATGCCACACACAACATGCCATACAGGAGGAGGAAAGGCACCATGTACCTGCAATGCATGAGAAACACAAACACAATGCCAGTGAGGAGCAGCAGGGCCACACAGTCTACACGAACACACTCAAGACACATTGATGATTAAACAAACACAACACTGATGCTCAAGTCAGACATTTTACACACTCATAAGTGACCAAAACAACAAGGAGGAGTCAGACAGAACTGCATGGACACACCAACACACTTCACAGTGCACAGCAGACAACTCACACAAGTACATACAATCATTTACACAGGACAGGACAATCCAAACAACAGGTACACAACTCCTGGGTGACACATGTGTGTCTATCATAATACTGGGCACGCACACAATCACACCCACTACAAAGTCACACCCTTCACACTGCCCACCTCTCCATCACCCAAGCGCACACATCTCATGTAGGCCAGGGGACCAGGACTAAGGGCCAACACAAAATGATCATACACATACACAGCAGGGCACATATACAGGAATAACACACATACATCATTACATTGTTCAGCCTGCATGCAAATCTGTGCACAGCATCACACCCTGTGCTGGCAGTGCCCCCCAACCTGACATGGCAACAATATAGCCAACAACAGCAAACCACTAAAAAGAGAACTGCATGACATGTAAAATAGCCATCACAGACAACACTAATATCAGTGTGTGAATGGAATGCAGACACTGTCACCCCTGTCTAAAAATGTGATGCGGGCAAAGAGCCTGGCAATGTAGAAGTGACACATAGAGCATGGGGCACAGGCAACCAAATGCACACACCAAAATAACTTTAATCAGCAAGGACACTGACAAAACACACAACAGGAGTAACTGTCTTTATTCACATATTGCACTGATGTGACAGTAGAACAACAGTAGACAAGAGCAAGGCACAAAATGCTGATCATATGCAAGATAATCTACATAGGCAAACTTGAAACAGGAAGGCCAGTGTCCATGGCACTGGGGAGAGTACAACACAGCAGAGCAACAGGGCCAGTGTCCATGTCAGGTGGCACAGCAAGTACATGAGAGGCTGCACAGGGAAAAGTACAACACAGCAGAGCAACAGGGCCAATGTCCATGGCAGGTGGCACAGCAAGTACATGAGAGGCTGCACAGGGGAGAGTACAACACAGCAGAGAAACAGGGCCAGTGTCCATGGCAGGTGGCACAGCAAGTACATGAGAGGCTGCACAGGGGAGCAACAGGGCCAGTGTCCACGGCACAGGGGAGAGTACAACACAGCAGTGAATGACAATTTCAGTGGCCAGGGAGAAATGCGGAGTCAGGACATGAGAAGCTGCACAGTGAGTTTGTTTGACTGTACCATTCCATGACCAGCAACACACCCAGGGGGCAAACAATGGGCAGGACTAGCACACCTGTATGAGAGACAGGTGTATGAGGGGGACTGCCACTCACATTTGGCTGTCAGGCGGACATGGAGCTGGCTGTGTGTTGGGACAGCAGGAACACTTGACTGGGGAGACGGAGGCCCAGGTGATGTAGGGCTATCAGTGGTTTGCCAAGTTGGAGGGCTGTTTGGACCAGGTGGTATAGTGGCACGTGGAGGTGAAGTCATGCAGACCTGTGACACAGTGTGGGTGGGAGAGGTTGGAGGGGTGCCCTTCCACTTCTTGTGAATACAAAATGGCTTCCCTGTCTTATGTCAATGGGAACTGGTGATGTCACAACAGGCACACACACCAACTGTCCCACATCAGGTGCAGAAACTGGCACTGCCTCTGGTGACATCCTGGATCCTGCGGAACGCTTTGTCTGGCTACGCCTCTGGACCACCTTCCCCTGCTTGCCAGGTGTTCCACTTACATTTCCCTCCTTTGCCTCTTTGCCAGGGGTGGCCCCGACAGTGCCCTCCTTCGCCTCTTTGCCAGGGCTAGCCTCTACAGTGCCCTCCTCCTCCTGCTTCACTAGGCTTGCAATTGGAGTTGATGTGGTGGGGGGATTTGGCCCTGTGCCCTTCCTAGGTGTACCCTTGCTATAGAACACCTCCTCAGTGGGCACAGACACTGCATACCTAGCTCAGCGTGAAGTTTTAGAGAAAGGAGAGTCCTTTTATGGTGATGCCTCTGAAGCATGTGAGCCTGATGTCTGCCTCATTGCTTTTTCAGCCTTGCTCTTCCCTGACAGGCTCTTGTCTTTGCATTCTGGGCTGCCTATGCTCTTCAGTGGGGATGGTGTCTGTGGGAGGGACCATTTGGGTTGTGTCTGCTGTGTGCTCCTTGTGCTGTTCCGTGTCTGTGACACATGCGAACTGTGGTCACTGTCATCTGAGGTGGCCACTGACTGGGGGGTGGACAAAGGCACCTGAGCAGGAATGGGAGCATGTGCCTGTTGAAGGGCAGACATCACTGAGATGACAAAGCCTGGACTGTACGGTATAGCCCACCAACGTCAGAGTGTATGCCCTCCATGTAGGCAACCACCTGGCCTAATTTCTTGTCATGGCTGAGAGAAATTAGCCTGGCATATGATATCCACTAGTTCTAATCGACCCTTATTGATGGTGGTTGTAAAGTCAACCTTATAGAAAGCTATCCTAGTGGTAGCATGAACCAGCAGTCTTCAGGCTAAGACTTCAGTAGGCGAGTTAAGCAAGTTGTTTTACCATATATAATCCCTTGAATACCAAATGAAAGGACATCACACAAGATATATATCAAATATACATGTATTTAATCTAAACACAACCCCTCTGCACTCTTTATGAGGTCAGAGGCAAAAATACAATACAAGTCACACAGTTAATATACAATAGGTTGCACAGTATACGTTATGCCCTAGGGGTCTCACAAACCATATACTAAGAAAGTGGTATAAGTACCATGTGAGAGTTAGAAAGCAGAATCGCTGGGGCTACACTAAACAACCAAAGGTTAGGAAGTAGGAGACTCACTGGAGCCGCGTGCAGTGTCTAAACACAGGCGCGGGTTCCTATTGACTTTCTATGGAGTCCGTAAAAGTTATTACAGTTTAAGGACACTTCCGTATGGACTAGGATGGAACCCTTTTAAATTATGACACTTTGAGAGTCAAGACCCACGGGAGCACTGGAGTACTCGTGTTACCTCACCCAGGGAAGCCCGGTGCATAGGTATCTTTTTGTGTCGGGGTTCGTCGTCGTTTTCTATGGAGAGCTGCAAAGAATTGCTGCAGGCGACCAGAGGAAAAGTGTCCGGGTGGATCCAAGGGTGGATCACAGATGTGAAGAACTTGAAAGCAGAGGGAACAGAGTCTGGGTCACTAGCCAGTGACCAGGAAGGAACCAGGCGATGTCGGGTGCTTTAAGGTGAAGAAGGTGAGTTTGTCTCTTCAGCCACGAGGTCGAGGAGGCATTGATGATGACCAGAAGATGGTATTGAGGTGTCCCACAATGGATCTAGATGACTGCACCATTGGTATCTGGATTGGACCCAACACGCCTTGGCAACCGTAACCCACACAGGATGTCAAGATTGGCTCTGTTGCAGACCAGCAAGGTCTGTGGCCCTTCTCCATTTCAGGATATCTGGAGCAAGCCTGGAACAACCAGGATAGCAAGTTAAATTCAAGATGGTATGTTTGGGGGGCTCCCTAGCCAACGGGCAAGGAACTGGGAAGATGCGTTGAGCACATATGTAAAGGCGGGGCCCACGGGACAGTGTGGGGGCCTGAGCTTCGGTGCAAATGGTGCTCGGGCTGGGGCTTCTTGTACCCCATAGCACAACTTAGTGAGTCTTCAGAAAAGAAGTGAGGGTGCAAAATGCAGGATGTCCAAGATGTCCGATCCCACTTCGCTCGTGTCCACCACGTGCCTCAGCTTTGCTGTGGATGTGGATCGGGGTCAGAGAAGTCAGGAAGTCCAGTTCTTGAGTTGCAGAGTCTTTGGGTTCCAACAGGAGCCTTGAAACTGCAGGCTGGCAAAGCTGCTGTTGGTGCCTGTTTGCACAGGGTGGTCACTCCTTGACCACAAGGGAGATGTCTTCCATCTTCCAGTCAGAATGGAATGTCGACGGTCCAAGACGTGTCTTTCAAAGTTTTATCCAGGATAATCTAAAGTCCTGGGGACACAGCTCCTATACTTATACTAAGAAAGGGGGCTGGATTACCTGACTAGGTACCTCATATGGGTGGACCTGAGAGGGGGGTGGTTACACCCCTTTCCCTTTGTACAGTATTGTGCCAGAGCTGGGGCTGGAGTGCCCCAGCAACTGGTTTGAACCGGGCTATGCATGGAGCACCTTGTGTGCCCCAGGCAGTGTGTAGATGCATTCACTGAATGCAGTCCTCCCTGCCCCAATACACAAAACCCCTGTCTGGAGAGGTGCTGGCACCTCCCTGGACAGGAAACCTATTGTCCCGGCCACCCTTGCTGGAGTTTCCCCCAGCATCAGGAGGTCAGACTTGTGTCTGTCGCAGCAGCATCCATTTTGTGATGCTGAGGCTCTGTTTAACTTTAACCGGGTAAAGCAGTAAACTAGATGTCTTTTCCCTCTAGAAGGGTGGAATGCTACTCCTGCTGCCAGAATTGGTAGGGGGTAGTATTCCAAAGTGTTTGACACCTTACACAACATGTTTTGATAAAGTCAAACCAAAGTTAGCATTAACGGGGAGGATTATAATGCCCTTAAGAGTATATGGTATGGCTACATCATAGATCAGTTATAAGGAGATGGTTCCAAAAGCTGCAGAGGGGCTCAGCTCATGCCAGAGCACCCTCTCACATAAAACCAAGCACTCTGCCTCCAGGATTGTCGAGGCCTACCATAGGAATGGCTTATAGGTGTATGTGTGTCTATATTTAACGGTAGATATAGGTATACTATATCTAAGTAAGGGGTGATTACACAACCTTACCCAGGCTGTGTGAACAGACCTGTGGTGTCAGTTTGGAAGGCAAACCAGGGGTGGCACAATACATGCTGCAGCCCCTGGTAGGCTTAGGGTGCACCTATGCCCTGGGTACCTATGGTACACTATACAGGGGGTCACAAGGGTGACCCAGTAACCAATCTGGTATGCACCTAAAGAGCAGTATATCAATTTAGAGAGAGAGCAGCTGGACTGTGGGTCTGATTAGCTGGCCCACAGCAACATTAAAGTCGAAAAACCAGGGAATCACTGCAAAAAGTGGGGGTGACCATAGGAAGCAGACCATACTCCCCTACACAACCCCCCCACCCCCAAGGCGGGGACATTAAACTGTCAACTGTTAGAAATGGGATTTCTGGTTGGCTGAGGCTTGCGCCAAAGCCAGGCAGAAACCACCACTCTAGTTAGGGCAAGGAAGTAACATTCCAAAGATAACCCATGCTCACCCCCTTAGCAACGTGACACGAGCAGTAAGGCTGATCCCGGAGGCAATGTAAGTTAAGTATTTGTGCACACACCCACCAACAACAACATCCCAGGCCCCTCACAAAAGGAACTCCACACAAGGTTATATATAAAAATAGCCTTTGTATTATACCAAACACATTAGATAATAAATACACACTTTAAAATGTGCCATAGGCACAGGCAGAATTTACAGGGGATTATGTACATGGGACAGGGCCACGTGGATCACTGTCAGTAATAGCACTTGGTAGAAATTAGCACTTAGAACATAAGATAATTGTAGCACCAAAGAACAAATGTAGCACACAACCAGTAACCACTGGTATAGGTTAAGTACCTCCTACGCAATTATAAACACCTTAGGCATATATCACGCAGGGAACCATGAACTCACTAGCATAACTATACTAGGAAACCCAACCTCCTAAGCAAAAAAAACACATTCAGAGGCATAGGCCAGAAGCTTTACACATGATGCATGAAAACACATTCAGAGGTATAGGACAGAAGCTTTACACATGATGCATGAAGACACATTCAGAGGTATAGGCCAGAAGCTTTACACATGATGCATGAAGACACATTCAGAGGTATAGGCCAGAAGTTTTACACATGATGCATGAAAACACTTTCAGAGGTATAGGTAAGAAGCTTTACACATGATGCATGAAGACACATTCAGAGGTATAGGCCAGAAGTTTTCCACATGATGCATGAAAACACATTCAGAGGTATAGGCCAGAAGCTTTACACATGATGCATGAAGACACATTCAGAGGCATAGTCCTAAACGGAGCAGCTGCCCACTAAGTGCTGGGGAGCTGGGGATAGGAATGTGGCCTGGGGTCTCAGTAGCCCCGTGAATAAATCGCGCCACGTTGGAGACCTCTGGCTCGAAAAACAAGATGCCCCCTGGAGCCTCGTGGGCTTGAAATAACTGTGTGCTCACTGGGGGAGCGTCCCGCTGCCAACCGGGGCTGGTCTACCCTCAGAAATGCCCCCAAATATGTGGGTGTAGGTAGGAGACTCTTGGGCTCTAAATAATAAAAATGGCCCCAAATGCTGGAGTCCTCCCTCTGGGGACTCGGACAGACAATGGCGCCGGGAGTCCTCATGGACTTTGAAGAACAATGCCCCCGGGAGCCTCGGGCTCTGAAAAATGCCCCCGGGATGTTGGTGGAGCCTCGGGGCTCTAGAAACAAATGCCCCCTTTGTTGGGGGACTCGAAATAAGCAAATGCCCCCAGCAGCCCCTCAGGGCCCGAATTACACAGCACTGGCAGGAGGGGAGGGGTGGGCACCGGCAATGTGCCCCGACGCCCCCTTCACCACACTGAACCCCCGGGGCCCGCTCTTTACCCGGTCTGCCATCTCGGGACCGGGACTTGATGTGGAGCCTTCGTGGCTCTGGGACAGCAGTCCCCTCCTCTGGCCGGGCGCCGGCCAATCACAGCGCGGCTGCGGGTGGAACTTCCTCCTAAAACTAGAAGTCCCCCCCCGCGTCAGGCACTACGGTGCCTGACTTCCTGTTTGTGGCTTGAGGGCAGCGGCGGTGATTTTAACAGAGGAAAATGAGGTGTGGGCACTCTCGAAACACAAAATAGAAATAGAAACGGGATGGGCACCCGTTAAGGCGCATAAATAGCAGGGTGGGCAACCGCTCCAGAAATAATTAACATAAGCGGGGTGGGCACCCGTAGGGGAGCCATTTCGTGGGACTCCCTACGCTGGGAATTCCCTCAGGACAAGAGGTAGCGCTGCAAAGCCCACGCTCTTCCTCAGCTGGGCAAGGGAAATGTAGCACTTTCAGGCGCTAGAGGCAGCCACAGCCGGGGGCAAGGGCACAGGCACAGCAAAAGGTCCTGGAGGTCAGCGAGGCAATGCAGCGCCCGAGGGGCCAGCAAACAGGGCACTCCAGCAAGGAGACAGCCCCCATGGTGGTCCCTCCTGTGCCCCACCATCAGTAAAGCCCCCTCTGTCAGGAATCCAAAAAGTAGAAGAGTCCCCTAGTCAAATTCAAATTCAAATTCAAATCAACTTTATTCGGTTTTCTGAAAGAAAGCCATAAAAGTACAGTTGTACACAGTAAAAAACCATTAAAAAAAACGTAAAAAAATTAATGATATGTTTAAAAATTAATCTTTCCATTATTAGACAATACATTTTTTAAAGTCCGTGTTTAGGGCAGTTACCATGTTTCTCATAAGTTCATGCGGTGTTTAAGACACATTCTGAGATAATGTGCCACAGATTTTGACACCAAGGTGTTTTCTAGAAACTGCAATGCCAAGTATGCTGGGCGGCATCTTCTGACCTATATTACTTTTAGGATGGGTAGAATCCATCTTTTACGGAGTGACGTGTAGAAGGTACAAAAGAAAAGGACATGGATTGTGGACTGAGGAGAAATAAGGTCACAAGGGCACGCTGTGGTATTAAACGTCCAATTGTTCTGTGTGGGTAATGAAACCATGATGTGGAAAAGATTAAACCTGAAACGGGTGAGAAGTAGTTTTTCGAATTGGGTCAGGCCTTGGTGCAGATATTGTTGCATAGATGGAACTGTTTGTATCATAAGGCAATGTTGTACTGATGGTTTGCCTATTTCTGCCATCATCCGTAATTCAGTTAAATGAGACAGGCATGTCTTTTTAAGTTCTTTTTTTGCTATGTCAGTTATTGACTGTGGGTCATCAAAGAACCTCGAAAGACCAATATCTGCAAAAAAAGATTTTACATAACTTAACCATTTTATCTTTTCCATATGCTCTAGGTTCATACAGTCCTCTATAATTGCTCTTGTGAGTTGGCACTCGTCCGTAGCCCATATTCTGCACCATAACATTATTGGCTGGATCTTGATAAGATCTGAGATGTGGTCCATACCGAGTTCTAGGTGGCATCCGTAAGTTGTTGTACTCTTTGGGACAGCTAATAGGAATTTGAGGAAAGAATTTTCAATTGTCTGAATTTGTTCTACGTTAGCTATTCCCCAAATTCCTGCTCCGAAGATGGCCGTGCTGGTGCATTTGGCATTATAGATCTTTATCATCTCTACCAGGGGTTTTTTTCCGAGGCGGAGAGAGAAAGCTTTTAGGGCGCCGACTGTTCTTATAAGCGATAGCTTGCGGGAGAATCCCTACGCTGGGAATTCCCTCAGGACAAGAGGTAGCGCTGCAAAGCCCACGCTCTTCCTCAGCTGGGCAAGGGAAATGTAGCACTTTCAGGCGCTAGAGGCAGCCACAGCCGGGGGCAAGGGCACAGGCACAGCAAAAGGTCCTGGAGGTCAGCGAGGCAATGCAGCGCCCGAGGGGCCAGCAAACAGGGCACTCCAGCAAGGAGACAGCCCCCATGGCGGTCCCTCCTGTGCCCCACCATCAGTAAAGCCCCCTCTGTCAGGAATCCAAAAAGTAGAAGAGTCCCCCAGTCATCCTAGGCATCCAGGGGCTGGGCAGGGTCCAGGGAGGCAAGCCTTCCCCTGGGCCCCAGCAGCAGCACGCCCCTGGTAAGTTCAAGTTGAGCACAAGAACATTTAACATGAGGTCACAGCCTCTTTTTATACACCAAATCCCTTTGTCTCAAGGGTGCAGGGTGCAGGAAAACCAGACACAGCTGGTTCTGGAGCACTTTGTTTTGCTCAGTCCCTCCCCCATTCACAGGAAAGGCTAGGGACATCAGTCGCACCACAGGGGGCGGAGCCAGCATTGTGGACGGAAAGCCCAGCCCTTTTCATGTCCCAGGTGCAGACCCTCCCTACCATCAACATGCAGATCTCCCCATTCACCACCGGGGCAAACCCATCCTGACTTCTGGAGCCTGGCACACCAGCCAGCTCCAGCCAATCACAAGATAGACAGTCAATTCACATTTACTGCACAGGCAGACCAACTTCTATAAGTGGAACTTCCACACTAGACACATTAAAGCCACACACATCATCGCGCAGTATTCAATCTCCCGAGTTTGCACATACCAAACTCGAGCTTACACTCCTCACGCATCAGGAATTACCACGGACACACATATTCCCCATGCATTACTATGGGAGGGCAGGCCACTCTCACACACGCAATCAGAGAGCGCACACACTTTACACCCCGCCACAGTGCTAAAGTGCGCAAAGACCAGAAATCATTATACTAATGTAACATTAAAAAGGCAAAAAGTTCAGGGGTGAACCTGCCAGAAGGGCCAAGTCCAACACTAACCTTGACCAGTTGAGTCTTCATGTTCTAAGTGGAAATATCTGGAGAGTCAATCTGCATTGGCATTGTCAGTCCCAGGTCTATGTTCCACTGTAAAGTCCATCCCCTGTAGGGAAATGGACCACCTGAGCAGTTTGGGATTTTCACCCTTCATCCAGTTTAGCCACAAGAGAGGCTTATGGTCTTTCTGAATCTTGAAGTGAGTATCAAACAAGTATAGCCTCAGCTTCTTCAGGGCCCAAACCATAGCAAAGGCCTCCCTCTCAATAGCTGACCAACGTTTCTCTCTAGGGGTCAGCCTTCTACTAACAAAAGCTACTGGATGGTCTTGAACATCTTTATTCAGTTGTGAAAGCACAGCACCTACCCCCAACTCAGAGGCGTCTGTTTGGACAATGAATTCTTTGGAGCAGTCTGGACTTTGCAGAATAGGAGCAGTGCACATGGCCTGCTTCAGGTCATCCAATGCCTTTTGACAGCTTACTGTCCACTGAACATTCTTTGGCATTTTCTTGGAAGTTAAGTCATTCAGGGGTGTCACTATGGTACCATACCCTTTGAGAAATTTCCTGTAATACCCAGCCAGGCCCAAGAAAGCTCTGACCTGAGTCTGGGTGGTTGGAGCAGTCCAGTCCATTATGGTATCGATCTTGCTCTGCAATGGTTGAACCTGGCCTCCACCTACAAGGTGGCCCAGGTACACAACCTGACTCTGCCCTATCTGGCACTTGAGGCCTTGATAGTTAGGCCTGCCTTTTGCAGGGCCTCCAAAATATTCTTTAGGTGGATCAGGTGATCTTCCCAAGTGGAGCTAAAGACAGCAATATCATCAAGATAAGCTGCACAGTAGTCATTCAGACCTGAGAGGACTTGGTTCACCAACCTTTGGAATGTGGCAGGTGCATTCTTCAAACCAAAGGGCATCACCACAAAATGATAATGCCCACCAGGGGTTGAAAATGCTGTCTTTGGCTTTGTATCATTAGCTAGTCTGATATGCCAGTAGCCAGCTGTCAAATCAAATGTGCTCAAAAACTTGGCAGACGCCAATCTGTCAATGAGTTCATCTGCCCTTGGTATTGGATGGGCATCTGTCCTAGTGAAAGCACTGAGGACTCTGTAATCCATGCAAAACCTAATTTCTCTCTTACCTTCTTGGGTGTGAGGTTTAGGCACCAGGACTACTGGACTGCCTCAAGGGTTCTCTGAGGGCTCAATGACTCCCGAATCGAACATCTTTTGGACCTCTGTCAACCAGGCAACCTGATCATGCCCCTGACATGATCAGGTTGCCTGTAAATATTATTTGTAACAGGCAGACTATCCCCAGTGTCCACTTCATGAGTGCACCAGGTAGCCTGACTTGGAGTCAGAGAGTTAACATATGTCTGTAGGACTGTAGAACTTGTCTGCAGTCCTGCTGCTGTTGGTCAATGAGCCTGCCTATCAAGGCTACACCATCAAATGAACCATCGTCAGGGTTCTGAGAAAGCAGGTCTGTGAGAGGGTCACTCTCTTCCTCCTGTCCCTCCTGTGTAGCCATGAACAAGCCCATATCTGCCCTGTCAACATATGGTTTCAATCTGTTGACATGAAGCACCCTTTGGGGGCTCCTAGGAGTACCAAGGTCAACCAAATAGGTGACTTCTACTTTCTGCTCAACAAAGGGAGGTCCACTCCACTTGTCTTGGAGAGCTGCTGGGGCCACAGGCTCCAACACCCACACTTTCTGTCCTGGCTGGTAAACAGTCAGCACAGCCTTTTGGTCATGCTAGGCCTTTTGCAATTCCTGACTAGCCTCAAGGTTTTTAGATGCCTTTTTCATTACTCGGCCATCCTGGAGCGGAGACCAAGTACATAATCCACAATGTCCTGTTTGGGAGGTTTGAGGGGTAACTCCCATCCCTCCTTCACCAGACACAGGGGTCTTCTTACAGAATGCCCAAACAGAAGTTCAAAATGGCTGTAGCCAACCCCCTTCTGTGAGACCTCTCTGTATGCAAACAAAAGGCAGGGCAGCAGGATGTCCCATCCCTGCCTAAGCTTTTCAGGGAGACCCTTAATCATGCCCTTTAAGGTCTTGTTGAATCTCGGATAACCAGCGGTAAGCCAACGAAACCCGCTACACAGGGGTAGTGGCTGTGGTTATGTGCACGATGACCATGCCTCCCACTGAATCTGTGCAGATGTGTCAGGACTAGTTCACCCTGGGGAGTGTAGTCCTGTCCCCGGGTGTAGGCGCTGTAGGGGTCAAGTCGTTGGCAGCAAGCAACCCCCTGCTCTTGAAGTCCTGAGCTCTTCTCCTCCTCGGATAACCAGCGGTGAGCAAACGAAACCCGCTACACAGCGGTAGAGGCTGCGCTTATGTGCGCAATGCCCACGCCTCCCCCTGAGTCTTTGCAGGTGTGTTGGGACTAGTGCACCCTGGGGAGTGTAGTCCTGTCCCTGGGTGTAGGCGCTGTAGGGGTCGAGTCGTTGGCAGCAAGCAACCCCCTGCTCTTGAAGTCCTGCGCCATTCTCCTCCTCGGATAACCAGCAGTGAGCAAACGAAAATATATACCGCCTGACCCTTGTGCATATGTATGAGGGTTTGTTACAATTGGAGGTCTCTAGTTGGCACAGGTAGGTACTTGTGAAAAATAGGGATCCTCTCCTCTAGTCAGCGTAAGGGGGTACACTCCTAAAATAACCCCTGCTCACCCCCTTGGTAGTTTGGCACGAGCAGACAGGCTTATCTCAGAGGCAGTGTGTAAAGCATTTCTGAACACATACAGTAACGCAGTGACAACACTACAAATGGACACCCCATAAGGTTTTATATAAAAAAATATATATTCTTTTATATATAGTTACCACAAGACCAATAAACGACAAAAATATTCCACAGTACTATTCAAGATCAAGAGTTCTGGTTCAAAAGGTTGAAATCACAGTTCTGTGCGAGTCGGTAGCCTTGTCCGGCTACAGTGTTGCTGAAATAATACAGAGTCTAACAAATCCAGTGGACCGCGTCAATCCAGGCCCACTCAAATATCGACAGACTCAATCAAAGTACCTTTTACTTGATGCCGCCGGCTCGGATGTGCGAGCCGGTTCCGGTGTTTTCGTGGTGCAGAATAGAAAGCATTGCAAGATGCATTGTCCCTCGATTCATTGCAGGCAGCGACCCGTTGACGGAGTCGGTGGATCCAAGGCTTGCGTTGCAGAGTGAGACGGTGCTTTGTTGCGGTGCTTTCAGCTTGCGGTGCAGCAACAGAACCGGAGTTCGGGAGCTGGCGTCGATCAGTCTGGATAGCGGTGCGAGTCGGGCAGTGCGCCGCGAAGCATGCGAGGCAGTGCCCAATTTCGGTGGGTTCACAGGAATCGAAGTCAGCAACTGTGACTACATTGGTCAGACCAGTATGAGTCGGTGTAGCGAAGCTTTGCAAGTCATTGTGCAGTGCAGGCAATGGCTCGGTGACTGCATCGAGACAGAGTGGGGTGAGCTCAGAACTTGCGTTGTTCGAGGCGGACGTTGTTTGATGCGGGTCCTACAGGACACCGGGGCAGTCGTGAGAGTCGGTCACAGCTCCATGCCTCTGTAGCCACTGAAACAGCGTTTCCAGCAGCAATCGACAAAGGCTGGTGAAGTGTACTGGTCTTGAGACTTTGGTCAGGGGGCAAGCTCTCTTCCAAGCCTGGAGATCTTTCACAAGTTGAAAGCAAAGTACACAATGTCCTTTCTCCTTTCTTAGGCAGTAAGGCAAACACTGCAGGCCAATCCCCCAAGCAGCACTTCAGCTTGGGAATAGTCTCTCATCAGTTTCTTCATATTCCTCTCCTCAGCAAAGGCTTCTTCTTGTAGTTCAAAGATGATCTAATTTCATGGGATCAGGGTCCCAATATTTATATCCCAAAATACTTTGTTCTCTGAGGGGAGAGGGGCCTGTGCCTAGTCCAAATCAGTCCTGAAGCACTCTGTTTACCAGACTTCTCCTTTCTTTCACAGTGCAGGGCAGAAACATCAGACGCCCCACAGGAGGCAGAGCCAGCATTGTGGAAGGCAAGTACAGTCCTGGAGCCCTTTGTTGACAGTTTTCCTTCTCTTCTTTCAGTGTGCAGGGCTGAGACATCAGGCGCACCACAGGGGGTGGAGCCGGCATTGTAGAGGGAAGACCCAGCCCTATTTAGGTCCCAGGTGAAACTCCTCCCTCCCATCTAGATGCAGATCTCTCTATTCACCACTGGGCTGCCCCAGCCTGTCTCCTGGATTCCCCCAGTCCTGTCACTCACAAACCCTGACAAAGGAATACACAACCTAGCAGAGGCGGGCTTTGGATTGTTAGACAAGCAAATACCTACTTTCTAAAAGTGGTATTTGCAAACACAGTATATTAAAATTTTTTTTTACTGAAAGATGTATTTTATTATGCTTAGTCAAGGCATGCTAAACTTGAATTACTACCATGCGCTTGGAGTCGGTTAGGATTATAAAATGTAATTGTTGTAACAGCCCATTCTGGCCTATGGAGAACAGGTAGCCTTGCAATAGTGAAAAACTAAAATAGCTGTAATTCACTATTAGGATATGCCACACACATCAGGGCATGTCCTACCTTATCTTATACTTACAATATACCCTGCCCTTGGGCCTACCATAGGGGGGTCTAATATGAAGAAAAGGGAAGGTTTAGGGACTGGCAAGTGGGTGCACTTGCCCAGTCAGCATGACATTACCAGACTGCACGCAGGTTCTGCAAAGGCAGACCCTAGATATATTTTACAAGGCCGCTTCTGTGGGTGGCACAACCAGTGCTGCAAGCCCACTAGCAGGATTTGGATTACAAGCCATGGGCTCACTCAGTGCACTGAACTAGGGTCTGACAAGTAAACCAAACAGTCAATCATGGAATCACCAATTAATACATACTTTTACAGTAGGGAGCACTTGCACTGTGGCACTGGACAGCAGTAGCACAGTGCCCAAAGCATCTAACACCAGCAAAACACCTGAGGCAACAGCAAAAATGGAAGGGAGACCCACGCTAATGGTGCCAGGTCTAACAGGGTTTTTTTTAGAAGGATCCATAATGAAACAGACACTGGTTACGCAGGACAAGTGTTCCATTCCCCCCCTTATTGATTTTTTATACTAACCTTTGGAAGTTAATGGACCTTAGCTTATTTTTCCCTCCATCCTGATTTGATTGGATTTGATATATCCTATCACCATCATGTTGTCTATCCTTACTTGAACCTGGTGACCTCTGAAATGTGAGGCAAACCCGAGAAGAGCAAGCTGGACTTCATTGAGTTCCCTGATGTTTGAAGAACATGCTGCCTGTAGCTGATCCAATTTCCCCTGAAAACATACAAAATGTTGCCTCACAACGCAACTTGCTGGCATCTGTGGTTCCCACCTTGGTTTGGGATTATTTGAAATGGTATGCCTTTGGAAAAATTCAAGTCCTCAACCCCAATGCCCTCCACAGTTGGTCTGACACGGAACCTGTTGAGTGTAATCCTGTTAACAAGGTAGCCAATGGAGTGATTGATCAGAGGATACATATGGAGTTATGCATATGGGAGGACATTGATTGAAGTTGCCATCAGTATCTGAACTCTCAACCACTGATATATAGGAGGAGCAGTTTGATGAAGCAAGTTTGTCATCTCCCTTTGCTGTCTCTTTTTCCTCCCTTCTTTAAGAAACACTTGTTCTGAGTGTTGAAACAGACTCCAATAAAGATCAGTTATTGTGCAGGAGTGAGGCATTACCTCTTGGAATTTATTAGGAGACCATGGTCTTGAAGTGCCTTGAATACATCTTGGATATTTAGACTTGTCTTAGAAAAAGACGAGCAAGAGATGAGCAAATCATGTAAATCGGGTAAAATCTTGAAGCCCCTCAGATGAATACTTTGCACCAAAGGTGCTAGTATCTTGATAAACACCCTTGGGGTAGAAGACAGACCAAAAAGGCTGTGTCTGGATTTGATTATGCCGGTTGTTGACTCAAAATCTAAGGAATTTCTGGAACTATTGATGGATTGAGATCTGAAAGTATGCATCCAAAAGGTACAGAGACGCCAGCACATCTCCTTGATTTAAATAAGGCAAGATCTTACATTTGAGGTGTGGAATTTAACCATTGAACTCCGTTAAGCCCAATACAGGTTTGAGATCCATGTATGTTTTTTAACTGGAAGAAGGAGAAATGCACCCATTAGCCCCTTTGTAGGTCAGGAACCTGAAAAGTTGCTGCCTTCACAAGTAAGTATTGAATACCAAGCAAAAGTGCCTTTTTGATTGGATCTGAAGGCTTAGGGGTTTTCCTAGAAGACACTGGGGGCTTTGAATCAAAATAAAATCTTATGCCTCTTTTTGATCACATTTAGAGCCCATTGGTCTGCAATTGATTGCACCCAGACCTCTAGGAAATTAGAATTGTGCCCCCCACAGGAATATCCTTCTTACAGGAGTAGTCCGGATTTTCACTGTGATTGAACACGACCATTATCTTGCTCCAATAGCTCTGGCAAACTTTGATATTTTTTTTTAAAGTGACTAAATGGTATATGGCAAATATGCAGCAGCTTTGACGCCAACATCTGCTGCTGCATAAGAAAGCTTCATCACTGTGACCAATTTTTTGTCTACGGGGTCCGAAGGGGAAGCTTCTTCAGACATATCGTGCCTTACCCTCTACTGTAGCAAGTTCCGGAAATGTCATGTGCTGTAGCAATTTCTTCATTTCTTGACCCTGCAAAAATCTTACTTTCACATACTTGTCCTGGCCTTCAGAAACAACACTCATCAAGAGATTCAAATGTGGTTTCTTGGGGAGGGAAGGAATTTACTTGTTTTAAAAGCTGCAGCAACAGTGGTTTTGATCATCTACTGCAACAGAGCAATAGAAGGAACAACAGAAGTTTGAAGTTCCACATTGGAACTGTTCTCTGTATCTTTTCCAGGATCCTCCATGTTAGCTCAGCATACCAAGAGAAATGAGCTGTCCTTCATGTTTTTTTTAATTGTCATGCATTGCCTTCCACAATACTTTGGGACATATTCACAAGGAACTAACTCCGATTTATCTCCACCAGAATGCATCAAAAGTGGAGATAGATCTAACACCCCATTCACAAGCTGGTGCAAACTGCAGACAACGCCCATATTCCCACGATAACTGTCCCAAAATGTTTCTCCACGGAGGACACCACCAACTAACACTAATGAGATGCAGAGTAGGCGTTCCAGTGCAAAAACACACCGAAAAACTACAACACCACGTTCCCAATGAACTGCCGGATCCGCAATGCAAACCAAAAACTGGCAATAGGCAGTGGTAGCAGCAGGGAATTTACATCTGCCTTCTGCTGGATTTAAGCAGGATGACTACATTCAGCATGAAAGGGAGCCCAGCCAAGAGCCACCCCGGAACACCCACAGATGCCATTGAGGCAATTATCTTGCAGCTCCAATACCATGAGGGTCCAACACCCTCTGCCACCAACCCCAAGGCCCTGCCCCAAACATACCCATACCGTGCACAAACAAGAGTCACAAAAAGCGCATGATGACGCACATTGCCCAAAAGAAACACACATGAGGCCAAAAGAACAAGAAACAGTCACACAGCACTGATGTAACAACCAAACACTTTATTGAAACACAACACAAAACATCAATGCGGAAGACTCCTGTCGGCTCTGTGAGGGACAATCCCGACGTCACAGCCTGGAAACAAAGCACAAAATCAGGACTTGTGTCATGCGCACATCAAAGGAGCAAGACACATCGAATCAGAGAAGGACAGAAAGCCAGAGAGAGAAAGAGAGGGAAGGGAACAGAAAGGGAGAGAGAGAGGGAGAGCCAGAGGGAGAGGGAGAGAGATAGAGACCCCACCGCCCCTGCGCACCCAGGCCCCACTGCTCACCTCCTGCTATTGGCGTGTCCACCAGAGGACACACCATGTGCCAAGACAAGCACCAGGCCCGGTCCCACCACCACGGCATGGGCCACACCATGCGGACACGTACTGCGGCCCAGCAGGACCCACACATGACGCGTAGTCCTGAGTCATCAATGGCAGAGACCACATCAGTGCACTCGTCATCATCGCAGGCTGTACATCCGCTCAGCTATTTTGGTGCCACTAACCCTGTGCAACGCCAGTTAGTGACAAGTGGTGGTATGCCATCGCAGTCGCCAGGCTTCTGGTGCCACTAACCCTGTGCAACACCTGTCAGCAACACATGGTGGAAGGCCCGTCGCGTTCGCCAGGCTGTGGGTGACACTAACCCTGTGCAACGCCAGTCAGCGATACGTGGTGGTAGGCCTGTTGCAGTCACCAGGCTGCGGGTGCCACTAACCCTGTGCAACACCAGTCTGCACACTTGGTGGTAGGCCCGTCATGGTCACCAGGCTGATGGTGCCACTAACCCAGTGCACAATACATCATGGGCCCCTTTGCGGGGCCTGCCCTGGTGATCAGCATGATGGGCGCATTGTAGTGGGCTCTGCTGGCCACCGATTATAATCCTTCATTTATTCTGGTTGTACTAAGCCATCCCCTGCTTTTTTTATTGGGATTGCATAGCTGTTGCAGCAGCCGCCGGTGTGCTGTGTTTCCTGCTTGCCACAGAAGTCCGGACGAGCCTTTGCTGGGTGGAGCGCCTGACAGGCCACGTGAAGAAAATGGCGGCGTGAATGCGAGATCTTCTTGCACCCATCATATTTCCCTGCCTGACCTGGAGGATTGAGGGGGCCCAGGATTGCCTGAGGTGCGCCGGACCCTGTGGGGGGAGCTCCGGTGTTCAGCACATGAGCTGCGGGATACGCGGCAAAGCTCTGTCGTCATCCCCGGCTCCCGCAGTCTGACCACACCGCGTGCGGACTGTTTGTTTCTCGCGGGTGCATCGGGGCAATTACAAGGATAGGAGACGCGGTGCAGATTAGCCTGCTTTCTGCACCCGCGATAGCGGTTACTTGCTGGATCAATGTGAGGCCCTGGCGGCATTGACTTTTACCGACGGATATGGCTGCTTGCGAGTGACGCCCTGTGTGTAGTGCTGCCTTGAGTGTTCTTTTGGCAATTTGACTGCTGGAGGTATATGACCCAGTACAAGGCTGCACATTATATTTTTTTCGGCTGGGGAGGCACTGCGGGGGTGTCGCTTATTATTTAGGGGGCACCTCATTGCTATTTCACTTCTGGCACTGCGCTGATTCTGTTGGGCCCTGGAAACTGCGGCCCGTGATTGCCAGCAGCATATTGAGTGGATGCACGCTACCCTTCTGACCCTACAATTGGCTGCAGAACTCTATCTGGTCAGTGGTGGTCTTGCTTAATTCTCTCTGTACTCCCCCTGTTTGAAGCGCTAGTATACCGGGCCTGGGACACTGGCAGTACGGATTTGCTGAAACAACTGGAGGTTCTGTCAACAAAGAGGCCTGTCTGCCCGAGTTCCATCTGGGCGGACTGTGTGTGCGCCCCTGCTGGGTGCATTACGTGGCATTGACTGTCTCTGGACGCCTGGCCTTGAGGTGTTGAGCACTCAGGATGGGGAAACCGGACAAGACCCAACCGCCCCTTACCTTCGAGTTACACAAAGGCGGCAAAGCTCTCCAAAATGCGGCCTCGGATGTTGAGATGGAGTCTGCCTCTCACGGCCCCCTCGGTGCTGGAGAAATAGTTGGCTGCCATCCAGGCCAGCCTTCAGGCCATAGATGGCAAGATTGAGGCCCTCAATGGGAGAATGGACACCGTCTCTGCCAAACTTTACAAACAAGCCGCGTGCATTGGTGAAGCCGAACAGCGGATTATGAATGCAGAGGCTGGGCTGCAGCAAGTTGCGGCAAAGACCTCAGACATCACAAAAATCCTCGCTGTTATTCAAGCAAAGAACAAGGACATTGAAGCGAGATTGTGACGCAACAACATTTGCATCTTGGGCCTCCCGGAGTCTACAAACGTGGGGCGCCTTGAAGACTACGTGGAGATGATGCTGTGTGAAATTTGTGGCCCTGATGAACTGTTGCCTTTGTTTGTAGTAGAGCGGGCTCATCGATCTCTGGCAGTGCGCCCTCCTCCTGTGGCTCCACCGCGCCCCATAATTGCTTGCTTGTTACATTTTAGAGACCGAGATACTGTCCTGCGGATAACTCGTTACATATCAGGGCAATGTACTGTCATTCTACCCGTATTTCGCGGCACAGGTACATGCTGCTCGTAAGGAATTTCAGAACGTCAAGAAAGTGCTACTAAAGGAACAGATCCCCTATGCCTTGCTCTACCCGGCGAGGCTACGCATTGGGGAGGGAGCCGGTAGCAAGATCTTCACCAACCCCAAGCAGGCGATGGAACATGCCAAGTCCCTGCGTCATCGTCGTACAGCGCCTGCTCCTACTTCTGATGTTGATGATTGAGCAGTAAAGGGGAATTGGACTCTGTGCTGTTGTATATTCAGGAGGGTGTGGTATACGGGTTGATTTCCTTCATGCTTTATTCATGATGTGTTTGTTGCCCTAAGGGATGCTCAAATGCTCAGACGGATAGACTATCATAGAATGTTATGCTAAATGATGCTGTGGGACAGACCCCATGATCTCTGGATATGCAATTACTCGTCTGTTGTGGGTGGGTGTGGTGGTCTCTTCTGCGGTCCCTTGCTAAAACTACGTCTTGCTTATTAGGGTGGACTTCAGTAGGGGACTTCTGCACGTACTATTGGCGGACCCCTCCCTTGTAGATCTAGGAGAGGTTTTAGCCGCTACGTCCCCCGATGGGCATTCCCCACTGTGGTATTGGGTTCTTCAGACCTACATACTCTGCGAAAACTCCATAACACCATAACATAGAAGTTGGCACGGAAACTGGAAAATGCAAAAGACAAGTTTATTAAGACCCCATGGGGTGGTGGTACATTCCTACAGCACCCTTCGGTAATGCAAGAAGTATCACACCGAACATCGGTGCGTGACCTCTTTTATACATTTTTACAGTAATAAAAGGAGTAGGCGGGATACATTTGTTCAGTTTAGGTACATATAAGGACATTTCTGGAACACAGCCAACATGTGGGAGGAGTTTAGTGCCACTGGTCAGTTTGGGGAACATTCCTAAGCGATGACCGTCCACTAATACAAAGGATTTGACTACGCATGTGCGAGCTTGACCAGTACTAAAAATAGCCTGTTGCTGGGCAAGTTAGATGGTCATTGGTACAGAGAAAGGACAAAATAGGCATGCTGACCACGAGGCAGCATGTTCATAAAGATAGAAGCCATTAATACAAAATGGCCTCCGCAAACGTGGTCAAGATAAGAAGGAAGTCGTGTAGCTGAGCTAAACGCTAACCCAATTGCAGTCAAATTACGACAGACGACCCTTTCAGCGTTTAGCTTAAGCTACCTCATAATGGACGTAATCGGGATACTCATCATCAGTATTAATTAGCATAATATTCGTTATCTCTCGATTAATCATTTGCTCATTCTTAGCAATGGCTCGTTTGGATGGAATGCAGGCAGAAATACACATAGAACATAACATAGGGCCACATTGAATACATAGGCAAAGGAAGAAGAGTATTCCAATTATTATACATAGGATTGTTAACAATTTCCAACCCCAAGTACTGAGCAAAGTCCAGAACCAGCCTGAAAATGTCCATGTACCGTTGTCAGGATGTATTTCAGCAGCTATTTTATGCTATTTAGAAATAGCATCATATACAGAAGGCAAATTATCAGGGACATATACACAACAACTACTGCCGATAATGCGGCATGCACCCCCACGATCAGCTAACACTACATCTAGAACCATACGGTTTTGGAGCGTTACAATTCTGGTAATTTGAAGTTCCTCAGTCAAATTCCCTAAGGCAAAAACGGTTTCATTAGCAACAGCTTCCACAACACTTGTTAGCCGTCTTATTTTTCTACTATTTAGGGCAGCACCAACAAACGAAAAGAGGCCTAAATTAAAATCGACATATTGCAGTAAAGATGTATCTGTTTGGTCGACATCATCAATTTCTAATGTTCTCTTCACTCTATTTAGTATGAAATCATGGTATAGCACAAAGTCATTATGATACATGGGTGGGGCAATGAATACAGGGGGTAATACAAAAGATATGTAACATGTTCCTAACCATCCAATAGGAAGATGGTGATAACCTTTATTTCCACAAATAAAGTAAGTGTTTCGTGAAGCTACAAAGGCGATACCATTTGGAGTGTCAAAGGTGAGAGTAGTATTACATTCACTTCTCCCTACTGGGATAGTACCTTTATTTCGGACACATAAATCAGCTTTGGTATCAATAACCGTAATCACATGCAAACTGGACACATTTATATGTCTTTGATTGGTATAAACTCGAGGCAACGACACGTTATCTGGTCGATATTCTTCCCATTCAAATTTAGTTCCTTCTGCTTGCGGGTAGCCATCTCGGTCATTATAGCAGACTTTGTTAAGCCGGAAAAGCTGTCCATCTTTTGTCGGCCATCTCAAGGTAAACAGAAGAGTGTACCAAGCATTGCAAGAACCATTATGAGAGAACGGAAGAGGAATAAGCGGAGTGCCTCCTTTCTTCTGATGTCCAGGCAACATTCCACATACCCAACAGTTCAAAGTGTTCGTCATATTATGGGTGTGATGGAGAATTTGAATGAAACCTTTATTTAGATATGTCTGTCTATGTCGTTCTTCATGATAAGGCAAAGTAAAATGAAAATGTTCAGATGGGATTGGAGTAGTAGGCAATAAATATTCTCTCGCTGGAACCAATCGCTCTACAACCCAAGCTATTACCGCTATTACCACAATAGTCATAACAAAAAACACTGCACCAAGAATTCTCTTGTTTCTTATCGTAGCAGGTGCCATAGTTCAAAGCACAAATGTCTCAAAAAGAACTAAAAAAATAAAAATATGAGTGCTGAGCTCCGAGGTAGCCGCTGGTTTCTTCTCCGAGATTCAAGACGGGTGTCGCTACACTGGGCAGAACTGATCCCCCCCCCTTGATATTCCCGGCTTCCGTTTTCACAAACCCCAGAGCAGTAACTCAACAAGTCTCGCACAAAACAGCTGCTTTCCTTGGCCGCAGATTGTATCTTTCCCCACCAGAGACAGTGTGGTCCGGGAAGGCTCCCTCCGATTCAGTGGACGTAGTAGCTGGGCTCTTCTCTGCGTCCAAGAGGTCTCGATAATCAGACAGCATAGTGGGGTTCACCAGATCCGGAGAGACACGACGACAATGAGTAGAATGAACCCACCGCTTCTTGTTCGTGACTCGCACAGCCGTTCGAGTCGCCAACAGCACTTGCTCAGGGCCACGCCACCTCAGCTCCAAGCTGCTTGATCTCTCAAATGCTCGGATCATTACATAATCCCCAGGACGAAGATTGTGAGCCTCTCCAATGGAATTATCGGGGAGCGCTTCTCGAACCTGTTGTTGAATAGAGAGTAAATCATTTGTTAATCTTGCCAAATAATCGTTCATCATTATACAAGGCACATCATGTAGCAAATGAGGCTTAGGAACTCCCCATATATTCATAGGCCTTCCAAACACCACTTCATAAGGTGTGAGGCCAGTTCATGAATGTGGTACTGATCTAATAAATAACGCTAGAGGCAGGGCATCCGGCCATTTCAAAGACGTAGATGCCACGATTTTTGCTAGCTTCAACTTCAATGTAGCATTATACCTTTCTACCAAACCTGCTGACTGCGGGTGGAATACAGCGTGAAACTTCTGCTGAATTCCCAATCCTTTCAGGACGTACTCCACTACTTTCCCGACAAAATGGGGACCTTTATCATTCCACAAAAATTTACAAACACCATAGCGTGGGAAGTACTCTTTGAGCAGTACCTTAGCTGTTGTCAATGCTGTATTATCCTTCGTGGGGAAGGCCTCAATCCATTTACTGATAGCACACACCACCACTAAGACATACTTAAGATTATTGCAATGCTCAAGCTGGATGTAATCCATTTGTAGTACTTCAAATGGTGCAGTAGGTGGAACAAACCCTCCTTTCGGAGTATAAGTCCCTTTAGCAGGATTGTACTGTAAGCATATCAAACAGGTCTGCACCACTCTTTTGGCCATATTGGCAATCGCAGGATGCTCCCAAACTCGTGTAAGCAATTTAGTAATTGCAAGAGCTCCAACATGTGCCAATCCATGTATCATTTGAACCATTGCTTACAAGTAAGCGGCAGGCAATTTCCATCTCACCATATCCTTGCTCCTCCAGCAACCCTCATCATCCAACACTCCCTCCGTTGCCCAGGTTGCGAGTTCCGCTTCAGACACTGATTTCTGAATGTCTAATATCTCCTCTCTAACATCAGGCCATCGCACAGCCTGTGATTTCACCACATACATAGGCGAGACACTTTGTAACATAGCAGTTTCCCTCGCTATGCGATCTGCAAAAGCGTTTCCTTGTCCTACTTTGTCTGTCACTTTCTTATGTGCACTACATTTGATTATTGCTACTTTCTTTGGATGTAATAGCGCATTCAGGAGATCACGTACTAATTCTCCATGGATAATGTGCACTACATGTGAAGTCAAAAATCCACGTTCCCTCCAGAGCAGGCCAAAATCATGCACTACTCCAAAGGCGTACCGGCTATCAGTGTAGATATTCAAACATAAACCAGCACTCAATTCACAGGCTTTCGTTAAAGCTATCAATTCAGCTGCTTGGGCCGATTTCTGCGGTATTCGTGCTGCTTCTATCACTGTCTTAAGTGTCGTGATCGCATAGGATGAAGAAGTTGTACCATCTGGCAACCTTAAACACGATCCATCCACCCACAGTTCCCCATCCACATCTGGAAGTGGGGTATCCTGTAAGTCAATACGCCCCTTTGTTTGTTCTTCAGGAAAACACATTCATGGTGTTCTTCCTCCGGGCCCTCAGCAACTGGATACGGCAATAAAGTAGCAGGGTTCAAAGTGGCACATCTCTTCAGTGTAATATGTGGCGCCAATAATGTTAGCTCATATCCTGTTAGACGTGCACTCATTAAGTACTGAGTTTTTGTTTGGTTTAGCAAAGCGTCTACCGCATGGGGAACTAACACCACCAATTTGTATGACAAAACTATTCCCTCACTCTGCCGTATAGCCACTGCTGTTGCTGCAACTGCTCGAAAACACCCAGGTAATCCTCGTGCTACGGGGTCAAGTACTGCTGAAAAGTATGCACAAGGTCTCTGTTTATCCCCGTGTGTCTGCACTAGGACTGACAATGCACACCCATCCTTCTCGTGTACATATAGTGTAAAGATCTTTGTATAGTCTGGTGTACCTAGCACTGGCGCAGAACAAAGAGCTTGTCTCAATTGTTCAAAGGCATTCTGACATTCATCTGTCCATTCAAGGGGGCTCGGTGTAGTTTTGGACAACAATGCTAACAAAGGTTTTATAATGTGTGAGAACCCCATTATCCACTGTCTACAAAAAGATATTAAACCTATAAAAGCACAAACATCTCTCTGAGTGCAAGGGACTGGTGTATCTAAAATTGCTTGGATTCGATCAGATGTCAATGCACGTCCCTCCTTAGACAAAAGATGACCGAGGTAGGTCACCTTTGGTCTACAATATTGTAGCTTTTTCCTAGAAACCTTGTGATTATTCTGGGCAAGAAAAGAAAGCAGGGAAAGACTACTCTCTTCACATTGTTCCTGCGTGTGTGCTGCAAGTAAGATGTCATCAACATATTGTATAAGAGCCACTCCAGACTGTAAATCGAAAGAATCAAGCTGTCTTTTTAAAGCCTGGCTATAAATGCTAGGGCTTTCAGTGTAACTTTGAGGAACTCGACAAAATCTATATGATTTGTTATTTAATGTGAAGCCAAACAGATATCTGCTATCGGGATGGATAGGGATCGAAAAGAAAGCGTTCTTCAAATCGATGACAGTAAAGGTAGTGGCTGTGGGCGGAATCAAAGTAAGTAAGGTGGTAATATCAGACACCACTGGGTACTGAGGCACTACTATCTTATTAATTTCTCTCAAATCAATAAAAAAACGATAGATTTTAGTATCTGTATCTGTCTTTAAAATCGGAAGAATAGGGCTATTACAGACATTATAGGGTACTTCTTCCACCACTCCTGCAATAATCAAGTCATGTACAATATGCATCAAAGCAATTTCACCTTCCCTTGAGATCTTATACTGTGGGACACGAGGCAAAGACGCCCCCTCCTTAACAGTGATACGTATAGGAGGGATAATCCTCTGTCCCACATCTGTATCCGAAATAGCCCATAACGTTTTTGGAAGAGAGGCTAATGCCTCGGACTCTTGCATG